>NC_080798.1:59595724-59907513 GCF_028018385.1 Neofelis nebulosa | reverse complement strand
GGAACACAAAAAAACAAAACAAAAACTTTTTGTTTAGGCTCGTAGGTTGCCTAAATGCAAGGGAATGGACCGTCGAAGTTAAGTTTTTAAGAAGGCTGTGGGTACCCAGAGCTGAGGGGGGCTTGGGGATCAGGTGAGCGTGTGCCTCTTAAGTCGGGGTGCACATCACCCCGAGGGTACACAGAACGGGAGAGAGAGTTACAACGTAAACACATTGGGCTTCGGTTTCTCCTAGATGCCAAGTATGTAACACATTTTCAATATTCAAACAAACATGGATATATTTTGGAGCAGAATATAGAATCTGTAATTTTTTAGAATAAAACAGAAGACTTCAAAGAAATTCCATCCTGGCAGCAGCCTGGCTTGGGGGAAAATCACGGATACCTCCCTTCCACCCCCTCCAAGGTCCTTGCTTGCTCTCTGCCATGGCGGCGGGGCGGGGGGGGGTGCGGCTTGCGGGAAAAGCAGGAGAAGCCATGTGCTAGCTGGCAGTTCCTGCTGTGCGTGAGCGCTCTGCAGTGCTGGTTCCTGGAGCTGGATGTGCTGAGGGAAGGGAGGGAGGGAGGAAGGAAGGAAGGAAGAAGGAAGGAAAGGGAAGGGAAGGGAGGGAGGAAGGAAAGAGAGAAGGGAGGAGGAAGGAGATGAGAGGAGGGGGCTGCTGCCTATCAGTCTCCCCGAGGAGCGGGAGCTCCCCCCACCTGGCCTCCACCCCCCAGCAGCACGTGGCCGCTGACCAGAACTCCGAGTGTAGACACACGGTGCCTTTCGAAGACTCACCGTGTTCTTTCTTCTCAAAGAAAAATTCAGACTATCTCATTAATAATGTCTACTGATTATGACAATATCTTGGGTATACAGTGTTGGATTAAATACATGCATTTCATTTATTTCTCTCTATTTCTTTAACACGTCCAGTAAAAAGCTCAGAATTATTTATGTGGCTTGCATTACTTTTTTACTGGGTGTGTTGGCTGGAGTATAAGGTAATAGGCCTGACATAATGGACCACGGAACCCTGTCCTTCCTAAAACATCTGGAGTGACTAGTTTTGGGCACAACAGGCTACTGATAAGGTGTTGTAGGTAAAGTCTGTCTCTTTACTCACCTCCAAGCCAACATGGGCTCTCCCACACCTCCGCCCTCTGGCTGGCTCCATCCTGCTGGGAGCGCCCCCTTCCCTTGGCGCTCCAAGGCAGCCCACCCTTCAGCACACAGCTCAGGTCTCTTTCCTGTCAAAACCATTCTTTGTCCCGCGTCCTCCACCCAGCTCCACAGAGGATCGTTGGAGGCCTTAGAAAGCTTGCTGTCTCAGTAATTAACGTGACAGATCAATAATCCACCCCTCCGCATTCTTGATTGTCTTTTCTTACGTGCTTAAAAGCATCGGCATGATGTGTTGTTTATGGGGAGACTGCTCAAAGCCTCTCATTGTTCAGGGGAGGCTCAGAGGGCCAGGTGCTCGCCCAGGCTCACGGGGGAAGTGAGCAGGGAGGCCAGACCCCGACGGAGGAGGCAGTGAGTGTGCCACACTCCTTCCCCACACCCTGTTCATTCAGCGCACGGGGCAGGAGAGCCCCGTCTTTTCACCACCGCACCACACCCCGTAGCAGAAACTACTGCTTAGCTGTGTCACCGTCCCCGCCAGTGCCTTTCTCCAGCTGCAAAGGCCCGCAGGGGCCAGATAGGTGCTTCCTCTGCCTCCCTTGAAGCCGGCGGTGGGTGGGTGGGGGAGTGATTCCATTCTGGTCAAGAAGCTGGAGGGAAGCCAGCAGAGAATTTCAGGGAAGAATTTTATTCTTTGATAAAAGAAAAGAAGTCATGTGAAGGGTCATGAGAAGAGATTGTTTTCTTCACTGTCCCGGCCCTGCCGCTGAATGCGGTTGAGGGTGACTGGCGTTGCAGCAGCCATCTAGGGACCAAGAGGTGATAATGTGAGGGAGAAAAGTTGAGGGCGCTGGAGCAGAGAGACGCAAAGGGCCTGGGCAAGGATGACATTATTGTGTTGCCAAGACAACCTCAGGACCACCTACTTAGGGACTTTTAAAAATATGATACAATTACGTGTTTGTATTACTTAAACCATCTTTATTTGAGCATTCTTTTCCTTGCACCAGAGTGCCTCCTAACTGATGAGTCACAGAGAAAAAGAACCCACACAAGAAACAAAATACGTAGTATAAATTAATGCCTCCAGTAAAACAGAAAGTGACAGTCTCACCTTCCCAAGCACTGACCAAGCACTGAAGTCCTACAGCTACAGCTTCCTGAGGCCAGGCCTGGTGGCACTGGACCAGCAGTGTCTCATTTAAGTGTCTTGACAACTCTGTGAGGTAGGCATGGAACCACCTTTACAGAAGAGAGAACCACGGCTCTGAGGGGCAAGGCCGTGTGTCCAGATCACGTGGCAGATATTGAGTGGTGGGAGCTGAGCTGGAGCCCCGACGGCCACAGCTGACCTATCATGCTTCTGTGACCCGCTTTTCTTGTATGTCTGTTGTTTGTAATGAAGCTGGCATATACTCTCAGCCTAGTATTTCTCAAGGTAATACCAGCGAGGATGTGGAGGAAAAAAAGAAAGAAAGTGGGGGGAGAGAAAGGAGGGAGGGAGGAAGAGAGAAAGAAAGAGAAAAAGAGGAAAGAGAAGGAAAGAAAAAGGGAGGAAAGAAAGAAAGAAAGAAAGAAAGAAAGAAAGAAAGAAAGAAAGAAAGAAAGAAAGAAAAAAGGAAAGAGAAAGAAAGGGAGAAAAGGAGAAGAAAGAAAGAGAAAAAGAAACAGAGAAGGAAAGAAAGAAAGGGAGGAAAGAAAGAAGAAAGAGGAAAGAAGAAAGAAAGGGAGGAAAGAAAGAGAAGGAAGAAAGAAAAGAAAAGAAAAAGAAAAGAAAGAGAGCAAGAAGGAAGAGAGGAGACCTAACTTGCCCTCCGTCGAAGGACACGCCGGCCGCCCGCTCCCAGGCAGGCTACTTACTGTTTATTTGGGGCTGCGTTAAAGATGTCAGCTGTTGTAAGTTTTTCTTTCCTGCAGGTAGGCATTTTCTAAATGGACACATCACAGTCTTGATCTCAAAATAACACATGAAAGACATAAGAAAGAAAACACGTTCAGCGGGTTTATAGTCTTTGCCTTATGCCAATAAACAGAGGAGGCAAGAATGTAACCATAAAGACAAGGTGACCAACCTCCACACACAAAACGTGCTCATCAGAGGAGCAGAAGAGTGCTCGTGAGAAGGAATTTGGTTCTGCTCAAATTTAGTCTGGGAGAAACTTGTGGAATGAATCAGTCTTCTTGCCAGAGCGGAGATGGATTTGCTCTTCTGAGAATCCCCTAATCTTGCACAGCCTGTGGTCTCTGTAGAGACAGCGTTTTAGTGTTTTTTCCCCTGTGGGTACAGATGTGCCAAGAGCTACCTTCCCCAACATCTTTTGTCCCAAGTAGAATTACAGATGAATTTCTTCTAAACTCTCAAAACAAGAACAAACAAAAAGAGCCATGTATATAAAACATAAGAAATAGTTTGAGTTTTCTGTATTGTAGAATGAACATGACCTGATGCCAAAGTTCAGTGACGCTAAGGATGTTAAGCATTTTTAAGCTGTCACTGTGACGTGCGTTGCATCCTTGCAAAAACCGTGTAAGTTGGTTCCAACGTTATGGCCATTTTACAGATGAGGAGAATAAAGTTAAATCCCCTGCTTGAGGTCACAGAGCCAGGATTGGAAACACTTGCATTTAGTCTGAGGTCTGTCTGACTCTGGAGCCCTTTCCCTGACTGCTGGTTGCCTCAGAAATGAGGTTGTCTTGTGTTGGAGTCCCACAGGAGCAGACCCAGGACAGGGGTCAGGGACGCGGGTGCCTTCGTTTCTCACGCACACCCCCAGGAATAGGATCGTTCACGGGTGGCCGCGTATTGCGTTTTGTAGAAATCGACAGGCAGGTAACTGGAATGGGGGCACCATACATTCCCATGGTGCCGTGTTTCCATGGCAGTTGACGTCATCCGTCTTTTTGGACTTTAGCCATTCTGGTGGACGTGCGGTGTTATCTCAGTATTCACGTTTTCTCAGTGGAAAGTCATGTTCAGCACTTTTTCATATGCTTGTTGACCATTTACATCCTTTGCAAGTTGCCTCTTCGAGGTTTTTGCTTGTTTTTTTTAATTGACTACTTTGTCTTTTTTTTTTAATTGATTTGTAGTTCTTTATATATTGAGTTCTTTCTCAGATACGTGTATTGCACACATACCCTCCCGTCTGTGGCTTATGGTTCTTCTTGTAAAGTTGTTACCTTTGCATGAACAGAGGTTTTAATTTTGATGAAGTTCAACTTATCAGTCTTCCTTTTTGGTTAGTGCTTTTTGTGTCCTGTGTAAGAAATCTTGGCTTCTGCACTGATATTTAAAGCAGCAGTCTGCGTTTTCCTTGAGGGTGTGAGTTCAGCTGTCATCCATGAAGGACAGAAGAGCTTGCTTATTCCCTGGCCCCGCATTCCCTCCTGGATTCTGTATTCGCTTCCTCAGAGGGAGAGCCACATAATGTGGGGCTCTGGGAAGGAGGCCTGTGTTTGTG
Organism: Neofelis nebulosa; assembly: GCF_028018385.1. Classification (NCBI taxonomy): domain Eukaryota; kingdom Metazoa; phylum Chordata; class Mammalia; order Carnivora; family Felidae; genus Neofelis; species Neofelis nebulosa. Next base: position 59,902,945 of record NC_080798.1, on the reverse strand, counting down.
GCTTTTGGATGAGTGGGTGAGGTTCCCACCTCCACTAGAAAGTAGATCCATGTGGATGAAAATTCCTTTGAAGGAAGGTTTTGCTTCATTTTCAGATATAAAAGTGGAAGGTAGTTTGGTTTCACTGGAAAAGTGTGTCTTTGAGCTCCTGGACTTTTCAGACACTGTGTCTCTGTTTGTAAAATAAACAGTGAAACAAGGAAAGGAGAGAATGAATTTTAATGGGATCGTCGCTGGGAGGGGCAACGAGTCTTTGTATTTCCCGCTGCGCAGAAGGGAGGGAAGGACGCGTCCAGCTGCCATCTTAGGAAACCAGCGGTCGATTTTGGATGGGAGCCGGCCCAAGACCCATTCCAGTGACAGCTTTTCCAAGAGAAAAGTTTGCGACATGAGAACCCAACATTCTTTAATCATAGAGATAAAGATAGTAAAGGACACGAAACAATTCCCTTCTGGCTACAGAAGTGGCCATTTTTCCTTCTTAGTGACCTCGCCCTTACCCTTCAAAAGGGAAGACAGAAAATCGGGAAGGAGACGGTAGAAACCTTAGAGGCAATTCGCGTCTTTCCTTTCTGCCCTCCCTCCTTATTTCCCCCTTGTTTTGCCTTCCCTGCCTGCCCTGTTCTCTCTGGGTTACCTCCTTGGGCCTCCACGTCTCGGCTCACTGCTCCTTAAAGTGGGGGTAACAGTGGAGCCATCTCCTGGGGCTGTTGGAGGGCTGGGTGAGCCGTCCTGGTGCTGTCCTTCCTGCTCCGCGCTTGCCCCAGGAGGGCTGGACCCTGCTGTGTCCTCTCTTCAGATGCCTTTTCAAGCTACACACCTTCACTGTTGGATTTGTGGGGAGCAGATTGATCCTTTGTCTTCGGGTTTTGCGGCTAGTCGTGAGGCTGACGTGTGACCTGACATTCTTCTGTCTGATTCTCTGAGCTGCTTTTGATCTTTGGCGATGAACCAAAGCCAGCTGCTTATGACTCTTGCCAGCAGTCAAACTGCCCTCCAAGAAATACCAATTTCCAAAGACGGGAAAAGTATTGAGAAGTGGCCGGGAGGTGGATGTCAACACCGTGTAGCCAGAGGTGTGAGTAGGATTCACATTTAGGAAGTTAAGCAGATAACAAAAATACTGTGTCTTTTCAGCTGCACTTTTGTGAAATGCTGTTAAAAAAAAACAAAACAAAACAAAAACAAAACAGTGAAAAAGAAATGACAAATCTGGCCAGAGCGTTTGTCTCAAATGCTTTGTATCTGTGGCCCTTCTTGAGTACCAGTATTAATATTTTGAGTTTATAGATGAGGAAACTGAGCTCAGAAGTCGTGTGACTTTCCTGAAGGAGCCACAGCCACATTAGTATGGTGAGAAGGTGCTAAAATATGTTATGATTTACTGAAATAAATCTAGAAACGAGATCTTTTGTAGTGTGACGTTTTCCGACCTACAAGCTCCCAGGATTAGACGTGGTCAGTCGGCTCCTTCCGCTCCTAGGAGTTTCAGGTTATCGTTGGGCTGGGGCAAGACCAGAGGCCAGAGCTGGGGCTGTGCAGATCTGTTGGGGCCCCACCGCTGTTCATATTTGGCCAATGACATCCTGATTTTCCCAGGGAGACCCTTTCCTGCAGTTGGGTTGGGCTGGCCGTCCTCCATCACGTACCAGGTCTGAACACTTTCCCAAGACCTGTCAGTGACCACTGTTTACACCTGAGCATACGGGTCAGCTGGGGGATGGTCACACGACCCAGGTCATCAGTCACAGCTGGCGTTATTGGGGATGTCATCGGCACAGAAGGGCAGAGCCACAGACAGTGGAAAAGACGGGGTCTCCACACCATGTAAGGCTCTGTCACTGACAGAGTCCTGGCCAACCCAGAGTTTGACTTGGATGGTGGAACTGAGGGTTGAAAGAACACCACTCAGACACTCGTGTCGCTCTTCACCCTGTAATGACAGAGTTATTAAAATGAAACTTAAAGTGTTCAGATAATGCCACACTTCAGAGAAGATCCGGACAGCTACCACCCCGGGAGTCCCGGCCGTGACTGTGGGAGAGCCCACTGGGGCCCCGGTCTGGCTGTCCATTCCCTGGACGAGGGTCCAGTCCCCTTTCCGAAGCTGATTCTCAGCTGTGAAATGCAGACCACAGCACCGTGTGGAAAAAGCGCGAGGAATCTGGTGGCCCCGAGAGCTGTCCAGATATTCGTGGGACCGATGACCCAGGGCCCAAGAGGCCTGACTGATATCACTGCCAGTGAAATAGTAGCAGTAACAGCACCTGCTACCAATGATCGATCACTTGCCTTATCAATGAGATCTGAGTGCATAACAGACCTCTGCCAGTGGAACAGTTTCAAACACCACCATTTACTTTCTCGTGATTCTACAGCAGCTCGGGCTGGGCTCAGCTGGGAGGTCCTTCTGATCCTGGAGGGGCTCGTTCAGCGTCTCTGGTTGTCTGCCGCATCGGCACGGGGTCCCTCGTCCTTCCGCAGGCCAGCCGGGCTGGCCCACTGGCGGTGAAGGTTCTGGGGGCAGGGCGCAAGACCCTTTGAGGGCTGCATTCAAAACTCCAGCACCCCTATTTCAGGTGCTCTCTGGGCCAAAGCCAGTTGCCGAGCAGCCTGAATTCAAGGGCAGGGAAGCAGACTCCTCCTCACCGTGGAAAGCCGGGGCCATTCCTCCAGTGTACTGCTGCCCTCCATGCTTGTGGTGCACCTGAACTCATTCAGTCCTGCCACAGCCCTCGCAGGCGGTTATATCACCTTGTCGTCGTTATCGCCCCATGGTGATAGGGTGGGGTGTGACGTAGCTGTGAGGTCTCAGGGTTTTTAGGCGAGCACTGGGAAGAAGGGGCCGAGACATGAGCTCTATTACGATAGCTGAGCCTTGCACCCCTCCAGCCTGTGACATCCTGTGAATGGCCAGCAGCCGTGATGGGCTGAGGGCTCGCTGTGACTCCTCACAACAGCGTCCCCAGTGCTGTGAAGGTGCCGTCTCCATTTGCCAGAAGAGCAGACCGAGGCACAGACGGGCAGGTGGAGTGTCAGGGGCACACATCTAGGAGGAGACAAGGGTGAGACCGTCTGTGCTGAGTGTCTTTTGTGCGCCCTTGGGACCCGCCTCCACCTCCCTGCCCTGTTCCGGGGATCAGAGGCTGATTGGGTGGGCCGTACCAGTGGCTTCCTTACTCTCCACCTTCGGCTTGGGTTGGGCCACCAGGAGGCATGGCAGGGGCGGGGTGGGGGGGGCGGTGGGAGGAGAGAGGTTGGGATATTTGTTCCCTCAGTTTTCTTCTGCGAAGCTCCTACCCCAGGCCCTGGCTCCCGTCAGGGGGCCCTCACTGTGCTGCTCCCTTCCCTGGGTTCTGGTACCTGCTCCCTCCCTTCCCTGCATGCCTGCTGCCTGGGGCTTCTGCACCACCCCCCTGGCTTCCTTCGATCCTGCCTACACCTTCTGCAGTTCCTTTGTTCAACTTTACTCAAGTTGCCTCTTTTTAATGTGCCTTCTGATTCTTGCTGGGACCCTGAGTGAAACACCACCTGACTCAGCACTCTCTCTATTTAATATTTATTGGAAGGATGGAAAGACTGGAATACTAACAACAAAAGTGCTAGGTGATACCCCAAGCTGAGCTCCTTGAACGATGGGATCATGCCGGCCGGAGGCGGGACGGGCTGTTTCTGTCTGGAAGGACACCAAGCTTTGAATGCTATTTCTGTGTCATTTCCAAAGAGCTTGGATTGCATTTTAATTAATTTGCCTTGAAATTAAGATGCCTCACTTTTTTCTTGAGCTATAGGCTCAAAATTTCCGGCATATCGTATTGCAAGGAAATGCTTCCATAAATCAAAGTGAATGTGGCATTGGAGACTGAGAGAGGTAGATATTTATATGTGGGTGTTTTATATTCTACTCTTGTGCAAAACTGTAGATGTGTATTTTGCAAGAGGCAGTTTTCCAGACTGGCAGCCACTAAGTCCTGAGGACGTTCTGAGTGTGCTCCCTCTACCTCCAAGTGATGTGCTGGCAGCCAGGCACCCCCGTTCACGCTGGGCTGTGGGTGGAGGAGATGGAAGTCCGGTCAGACCTGGGGTCCTCCATCTACTAGCTGTGTGACCGTGGGTGTGTTATCTAACCTGTGAGCCCGTGTGCTCAGGTGTGAGCCGAACCGAAGCCTCACAGGGGCATCAGTCCTCAGGCACCCCCTTCCCACTCCAGCCACCACTGGATGGTTCCTGGTTGGGATCTTGGCTGCTCTGGGGACCCCCAGACTCTCAGATCTGCACTTCTCCTGGGAGGAGCTGGAATAGCTCAGGGCCCCCTGCAGAGCCGGATCGTCTTGTGGAACCGGTCGGGAAGTCGAATTTGCAGAGAGGATGTCTAGTGGAGGAGTATGTTCGAACTCGGGTTCGAATCCTGACTCCCTGTCTTGTTAGCGAAGGACCAGTGGGGATGCTTCCTTCCCCGGATGGTGGTTTGGGAACAGAAGTAGGTCTCTCAGAGTGGTGTTCGCCATGCCCCTGAAGCCCACAGCTGTTGTCAGCCCCGGAAGTGCTCCGAGCAGGCGCAGAAGCCAAACAAAAGGAGAAAAACGTGTGCTCACGCACTCAGTGAATAGTTGCTGTGCTGCTGCGTAGTGTGTTATGTGCTGTATTGAGCAAACAATAGAGTGATGAATGACGTGAGCAGAGCCTCTGCCTTAGAAGAAAGACGTTTTACCAATGACACAGGCAGCTACAGTTACAGTTTTTAGTAAGGCTGAAAAGGAAACAAATAAGAAAGAGAATCAAGGGAAGGTTCCTCGTTTAGGGAGGGAGCGACCCAGAAAGGAAGTGGCATTTACGTAGGAGGCTGTGTTAGTTAAGGTGACGGCAGCTGCTACGCAGATGCCCCCGACCTCGGTGCCTAACACAGCACGTGTCTGTGCGTTGCTCACGTGCACTTGACCGTGGACTCAGCAGGCATTCCCCACGTGGCTGTTCAGGAACACAGGCTCCTTTGATCTTGGGCTCAGCCATAATCATAATAAAGAGTTTGGCAAGGTTGTAGAATACAAGTTCAATATACAAAAATCAACCGTGTGTTCATACACGAGCAATGAAGAATCTGAAAATGGAATTAAGAAAACAATTCCACTGATGACAGCATCAGAAAGGATATAATACTTAGGACTGGGGTGAGCTAAGGAGTGCAAACCTCGTACCACGGAAACTGCAGAATATTGTCGAAAGATATTAAAGAGGACCAGAACACGTGGAAGGACACCCTGGGTTTATGTCCCGAACACGTATGAACAGACTCGCCAGGTCATGGGATAACGTGGGGGATATTCAGCAACACGGTGTGTGTCTGATCATACGTACGCAGTGAGTGCATATGAAAACTACTTCTTCTGAGGTCATACGACAGCTTGGACGGATCAATGGTGCAATTATATCTGAACATATAGAAATTTTATATTTTTGTATTTTATATTATTAAAATGTATTTGTATTTTGCATTCCATATAACTGTTATGTGCATGAAAGCTTCCTAAATCATACGAAGATGGGGGTTCCGTGATACAGTTTGTATCTGACCGTGTAAATTCAGTGTATATGTATGAACACTGTGTCCTACATTAAAAGACAGCTGGGGTTTCCATAATACAACGTGTGTGCGCGTATGAACGTGTGTATACAGTGTTTCTGTACGAACGCTCCTTGCCTAGATCTTAGGCCAGTGGGGCTGCAGTTTTTGGACATGTGTACGTAATGTATGTGCATAGATACTTCCCAGATCTGGAGAGCAGAGGGGTTCAGCGACTGCGTGTCTGTGAACCGCACAGCATAGGGCACATAAAGTGTATCACTGAGACATAGCGTTATCTCGTGCAAAGTTCCCTCTCCCTGAATTTCTGACTGTTTTATTACCAGTGGACAGTGAGCGCTGTGTGGTGCTCTCCCAAGCTTTCTACATGTGTTATCCCAGTTAAGCTTTTCCAAGAAACCTTTTTAGCTGTTCTTGTAGCACTCAAAGCCTCTGAAAGGGTAGGTAAGTTGCCTAAGGTCACACAGCTAGTCATTGGCTGAAACTTGAACAAAATTTGTCGGACCTGTGAGCCCTTGGCGCCACTAGCTGGAAGGCCAGAGATGCTGTCACTGTGCTCCCCGCTCCCTGCTTGAGCCCCAGGGGAAGGGGGAGGGCCTGGCTGCATCTGCTTTATCTGTGGGGCCCAGACCCTGCACCCCCCTGCCGCTCCCTGACTGGCCACATAGGAGGTATCGGGCTGGGCCAGCAGGGTCTGTGCCGCTGGCTGGGTCCCAAGTGCTGGTGAAGCGCCAGGGCGGCCTGCAGGGTAACATCCTGGGACCACCGTGCAGACCTGGGCTTTTCCTCGGGCCACAGGGTGTCTGGGAAATGCTTTCTGTGAGCTTCCCCGGGGAGGACCATCTTCACAGACTCTCATGTGCGGAGGGAGAGGTGTGTTAAAACAAAACGGGACCAAACCAAAAACAAGAACCGAACTCCAAACAAGCATGGAGTTTCTTCCCGGCGTTCCTTCCTGTGAGTTCAACTCAGGAGGAGGGGACCCTGGTGCCCCACCTCCCAAAGGTGCCGTTAGAAGGGGCAGAAGGTGGCACAGCACTCCGGGGTCCCCTCCTCCCGGTCGGCGGGTCTCACAGCCCCGCCTGCGTGCGCGGCCCTGGGGGTCAGAGACACCTGACTGTGCATCTGGCTCCGCCACCGTCCTGGCGGGTAACCTGGCAAACCTCGTGGCACCCACGAACCCAAGCATCGCCATCCGTGGCGTGGGGCTAACGGCTATTAGACGTGACAGCTGTCAGGAGCATCTAAGAGAATTCTGGGGTGACCTGGGGGGTTGGCACAAGGAGGATATTTGCTTCATAAATGCCTTCCCTTCTGAGTGGTTCGTAAATCTGCAAGAATAAATGTAAATGAACTTGGGGCCACGGGCCAGCCTCTCTGGGCTCCCTGTGTGGTGTTCTAGAATGGGGATTCTCCACCGGGGTTCTTTCCACGCAGCACTCAGCATTCCGTGGCAGTGTGGAGGGGTCGAGAGAATGGAGGAGTGGGTCTGTGGGCTCAGGGCTCCTCACTCCCAGCAGACCAGCTCTGTTTTAAAGATGGGCTTCATACCCTAGGAGAGATTTTATGGAAAACACGACCCTGCCCTGGGTGCTAGACGGAGGCTGCCGAGTTCACGTGTTTTGTGAGCGCTGAGTCTCTGAGGTCAGCCAGTGAACCGGGTGCAGGGTCTGGGTCACACCGAGGAGGAAGATCCGGTATTTGGATCTGGGCATGATGTCCAGTTTGCATCCTGTCTGCGAGCAGGCAGGGCCTTCAGAAGTTCAGCGTGTGATGCTGCCTTTGCAGCAGGGTCCGCTGGAGTGAACAGTTCGGGAGTCCAGTGCATAGTGAGAGGTGGGGTGGGTATTCCTCAGGATCAACCTGTTAGGAAGGAAAAAGGAGTGTGAAGCTGAGGGAACTCGAGACAATGCAGGAGGCCTGGCAGGTGCTCCCTTACTGTGTCCCTGCTGGGTATTCCAGCTAAGGAAATCGGCTACGGGTGGCCAGTGGGTGTGGGGGTCACCCCGCCCTGAAGGGCACGTTGAACGGTGTCTGCGGGGAGTCTCAGGGCAGAGTCCTCCCAGGGATCTCTCAGCATACAGTGTACCCGGGTATGGGGTTAGTTCTGTGAGGCAGCGTGGAGAGCGTCTCTGCTGGGTGCTGATGGGTCCCTAACAAGTCCCCAACATGTGGTGACGTCTCCTTTTTAACAGGGAGAGCCTCAGCTCAGAGTCATAAGAAGGCAAACATAGCTGACTTTGAAAAGTTCTATTTCTGTTATCTGGCTTTAAAGAAAAATGATGTTGGTGTTTCCTTTATGGCAGAGGTGTGGTATTTCCTCTTAATTAAGCAAAAAGTGGGACTATTCAGAGAAAACCTCAAGTTTTCAGGCTAACGGCCTCGATGGTGAGTCTCTGGGGAACAGGCATTGGCACTGCAGACAGCCTCCTAATTACAGGGGAAGGAAGGGGTGCATTTATGGTGGAGAATCCAGGGGGCCCCCACCTTAGCCAAGTGGTCAAAACTCACATCACTGTCCCTGGTCCCCCGGTGCGATGTCCTGAGGGCACAGCACCACTTCTGGGCTGTTCCTGCCCCAAACGCATAGCCTGGGTCAGATAGCAAGGAAACGTCAGACTGACCCAAACTGAGGGAAGTTTGACCAGACGGTTGGCTCATACCCTCCCAGAATGCCCGTGTCATGGGAAACGGGAAGAGGGTGGGATGTCTCCGATTCAAAGAGGCTGAACAGACAGGTCAGCGGGTGGAGAACATCCCCCCAGCCTGGGGAACGCCGCAGCAACGAGGTCAGGGGACCTGTGGGCCAACCTGAGTCTGCCTCGTGCGCTGCAGGGCAGCACGGTACTTGTCCCGTGGCGGTGTCCGAGACTGTCGCCGTGGTGAGGACGTGTGCCAAAGCAGGCTTGGCAGCTGCCGTGGCATCCGCAACATTCTCTCAAGAGTCTCGGCGGCCATGGAAGCGAGCGTGCGGCCGTGTGTGGGTGAGTGTTGTGTGCACCAGGGTGTGCGTGTGTGGCCGTGTGTGAATGCGAAGAGGGCAACGCGGTAAAAGGGGAATCTAGGTGAAAAGCCACTTTACTTGCAACAATTTTCCAAACTAAAATCTTTTTAAAGACAAAGCAAGTACCTCGCGGTTCAGCGTACGTGTGACGCGCTGGTGTGAGGTGGCCGCACACTCGTCAGTCCGAGGTCTGCAGCGGGCGGTCGGGGGGGGGGGCGGGAAGGGAGTGAACACGTCTCTGAGGAGTCCCCCCACCCGCCGCCTTCACTGCTGAGGGCGCCATCCCCCCAGCGAATAAACTGTGTCCATACCCTGCACCAGATAAAGGAACGTGGATAATTTAGCTGGGAAAACCAAACAAACCACGAGATTCGGCAAGTATCGTACAGGGGCCCATAAAGGTGCGCGTTCCTCTCGTAAAGAGCGCACATGGAAACACATGTTGACTTCCTCCGTCACCAAATGCTCTTGCAACTCAGAAACCGATCTGACCGAGTCTTTCTTCGTTCCCCGCCCCCTTCCCCTGGCGAGGTTTACTAGTGAGTTCTGTTTGGTTCTTGCTGTTTTGCAGTCAGGGTTTCTCCAAGTGCCCATTGTTCCTCCCGGCTGCCTAATTGTTATTTCTTGTGCAGAATAAACAGCCCCCACAGGCATCTGTTTAGTTTCCAAGGGGGTCCTGGTGAAAGGCAGAGGCCCCGGCCCCAGCCTGCAACCTTAGACAGCCAGACAGCCCCAGAGCAAAATAAAACCTGTGCCCTGGGCCTCGCGTCGAAGCCTGAACACGTATCCTCTGCAACAAGAGCCCCCAAATGCTGGCCCTTGCTGCTCCCAAGTCCAGCAGAGAGACCAGCTGTCCCTGGAGGGTGTCGTCAGCCCAGGACGTGCCACCTTGTTGCAAGTGGGCTTCGGGAACTGGCTGCGTATGTGGAGATAGATGCCTGAGGAAGAGGCCCAGGTTCCAGGGCTGTAGATCTGGGAGGGTGGGGGATCAGCATCCGGATCCTTCTCTCGACTGCACCAGCCTTCAGCTGTTCCTTCCTCAGCCCTGGCTTCCCAGCCCCTCTTCAGTGCCCAGGCCTGCTGAGTACTTAGGCACCTGGGCAGGCCCTACCTCTGCTTCTCAGGTGATGGGCGTGTTTGCGGGGAAGCTGGGAGTCTGAGCGGTATGTTCTTAGGGGTATTTGCCAAGGAGAATGGGCTTGAGGTTTTTCCAGCTTAGCCATTTGTTCTGTGCCCTTGGACAAGCCACCTGCTCTCTCTGGCCTCTGTGAACAAATGGGGTTGAATTGGACTGATGGCTTATCCAGTGTGTCCCGTGGAACAAGGTGGGTGTCACAGCACAGGATGTCACAAACACATAATAGGACGTAGTACAGAAGCTCTGGTTCCTCAGGGGCACATGGGGCTTTCTGGAAGTTACCTGAATATAGGTAGTTTAAGGGAGTGAGCTTTCATGGAATTGAATTTTGCCTGTCTTCCTCTTTTCTTTCCTCTGTTCACCTTCTCCTTCACAATGCACTTCTATTTTATCAAATAAAAGCATAAAATCTTAGTATGATAAATTACCTCATGGTTTATGACAAAAGGGGCCTTTGAGAGTCCATGTTCTTTAAGGGTGATCCTCAGGAGAGAAAACCAAAGAGAACTTCCCTAAGATATTTTAAAGCCTTTTTTTATCCAGGTGACAAAATCAAGGTCAAGTATATCCCTTGCCTGTCTATTCATCTGTCCATCCATCATCCATCCATCCATCCATCCACCCATCTATCCATTGATTATCCATCCATGATATATCCATCCATCATCCGTCCATCCATCATCTATCCATCTGTCCATCCGTCATCTATCCATCAATCCAATCATCCATCCATCCATCCATCCATCATCCAACATCCATTATCTAATATCCATGTATCCATCATCCATCCATCCACCCATCTATCCATCGATTATCCATCTACAATGTATCCATCCATCATCCATCCACCCATCATCCATCCATCCATCCATCCGTCATCTATCCATCCATCAATCCCACCATCCATCCATCATTCACCCATCCATCCATCCATCCATCCATCCATCCATCATCCAACATCCATTATCCAATATCCATCCATCATCCATCTGTCCATCATCCATCCATCCATCCATCCATCATCCATCCATCCATCCATCCATCCATCCATCCATCCATCTATCCATCCAAACACCCATCCATTATGCATCCATCCATCCTTCTTCATTCCTATTTAACTAATCATCTGTCTTCTCTCTACCTTAGAATTTCAATATAAAGTGATTGTCTTTGGAAGCATCTATTAACACATTTGAATGGACAAAAAGAAGACAATTTTTTTAAGTGAAAGTACAACTGATTTGGATGGTTGATTTATTGAGGAATAGCTCTATACTTAGGTTATATGGGAGCATTTCACTTAAATTGAATGGGCTCCATAAATTTGCAGCTTCAAGGTTTGGATCAAAAGGTACAGTGTGCACTATGCCATACAGATGTGGGTGGGACACAGAGGTGTTTTTGATGACTCTGTCATTGACGATGTGTTTTTCTGACATGGTGATCAGCCTTGAGAAAGTTCGTCATAGATATAACACAACCTTCCTTCCTGTGACGTACACGGTAGTCATATTCCTGAGAAATTAAACGCATATTGAAGCATTTTATTCCTGTGCAAAATAAGATGGACTCAGATAATTATGAATAGGATTTAAAATTTTATGAGTGTCCAGGGTGCATCTGAAAGTCCTGTGGGATACAGGACAATTTACCTATATAAGCTGCGAATTTGCTGGTAATTAGTTTTGCAGCAATGCGAACGAGAACACACGTCATGAGATGTGACTCTGAAGCAGAAAGTTATCAGAGGAACTGAATGCTCCTGGATGCCTTTTGCCAGGTGGGTGAGAAGCAGAGTTTGGCGAGGCTGAGGAATCTGCTCCTGCTCGTGCAGAAAAACGGTCAGAGGGTCCAGGTTTGAGCTCAGCCCCACTCCTGCCCTGTGTGTGCTCTCCAGAGGTGCTTCTCAAACCACCGCGGACAGGGCTCACCTGGGGACCAAGTTTAAATGCAGATTCTGATCCCAAAAGACCTAAGTTTCGCATTTCTAACAGGCTCCCACCCTGCATTTTACGTGCCATGCAACCCTCTTCTGGCCTGTTATGGGGAAACCTGTTTCCAGCACAAACCTGGATTTCCTTGGAGTTGTAAAACCCACTTTTATTGGTTTACAGTTTTATTGAGATATAACTGACACAGAACACTGTGTAAGTTTAATTTTACAATGTGATGATTTGGTATGTGTATGTATCGTGTAGTGATCCCCGTGATAAGGTTGGTTAACACCCATTACCTCGCGTAGTTTGTGTGTGTGTGTGTGCGTGTGGTGAGAACACTTAATATCTACTGTGTTGGCAGCTTGCGGTTACACACTGCAGCGTCATTAGCTGTGGCCCCCATGCCGCACCCTAGACCCCCCTCCCCAGAACTTACTCGTCTTATAACTGGAAGTCCGTACCCTTCTCCTGGTGTATCGCCAGCCCCCACCCCAGCCCCTGGCAACCTCTGTTCCACTTTCTGTTTCTGTGAGTTTGGTAAAACCCACTTCTGAGACGGGAGGCCCAGGGCCTGAGGGAGATGCCATTTTCACACACCCCACACGTTTTGCCGCAAAACGGAGCTACTGAGTTCGTGATGGGGCCCCACACTGAGTTCAGTCAAACCCACTGATTCCATCCAGGCAAGGTGGGGGCTCCCTGAGATGGGAAGGGAGGATGCTTTGTCGGTGATGATACGCTGCAGACAGACAGGACCCCGCGCAGGGTGCCGTGTTTGCAGGGACTGTCTCCAAAGTGCCCACACCGTCTGTGTGTTTGCTGCTCCTGGAGGCCGAGGTGCTGGGGACTTTGCTGTCCTGGGTGCTGGTGGGATTTGCCGTGTTCCTCACACGCGTGTTGTGAGAGAGAGCCTCACACGGCGGCTGTGTGCACCTTCTGGGGCCCTTCTAAGTGGTGCCATGCCACTTTCCGTTGAGGCAAGGGTCTTCTGTGGAATAGCAGATGCTTTGGAAGGCACACCGGCTGGACACTGGTTGTGACAAGGGCCTTCCCTACGAGGGTCTTGTCCAGAGACAGTCCTGATGTAGAGAAATCGGAAGCCTCATACACTGCTGGTGGGGGTGTAAAATGGTGCCGTCTGGAAGTTCCTCAGTAAGTGAAACACAGAGTTTACCCTCCGACCCAGCAATTCCACACCCGGGTGTCTGCCCAAGGGAAATGAAGACAGGAGCTCACACAGAAACTTGTCCAGGGACGTCCTTAGCAGCGCTATTCGTCACAGGCAAGAGGTGGAAACAGCCCAAATGTCCATCAACAGGCGCTGGCCAGACATATGTGGTCTGTCTACACGACAGAGTGCTACTCCACCATGAAAACGGATGAAATGCTGTCACGCAGCACAGCGTGAGTGCCCTTAGGAACATTTCACTAAGTAGAAAATGCCAGTCAGCAAGGCCACATGTTGTGGGTTTCCAGGTACAGTAGGTGTCCAGAGCAGGTAAACCTGGGGACAGAAAGAAGGGGAGGGGTTGCTGGGGGCTGAGGAGGGGATGGGCGTGGCTGCTGACAGGTACAGTCTCCTTTTGGGAGGTGAAATGTTCTGGAACTTGGCAGTGGTGATGGCGGCAAAACAGCCCCAACTGCTGGGTCTTATGGGCGTTTTGCCACATTAAAAATTGTTTTGAACAAATAATTCTAATCACAGTGGGAACCACAAAGGAGCATTTTTTGTTCACAGATGCATGATTGGGACTTGCTTGTCCTGGGCATCCTGTTGACAGTTGGGCTCCTTAGACTTACAGGCACCCAAATGAACAGAGGGAGCACCGGTCACAGGAGTGAACGCACACTGCTGCACCCCACGTGCGGTTCTCAGCGTTCACAAGCATTATTGCTCTTAATGCACACAACCGCCCCAGAAGGGAGGTTCGTGTTTTGTTTTTGCTTTACGTCTAAGGAACCCAAGGCAGAGAGAAAGTATCATACGCCACCCTAGGTCGTAGAGGAACTGGGCTGCTCTGCTGGGATTTGAACCACAAGTCCACCACAGAGATCTGTTCCTAAGGGAGTGAATGCCTGGCAGGGTCTATATCTGGGGCTTCCAGGGCTCACTGTCACTGGCAGGAAGATGCCCCTTTCGGAATTACCAGAACATGTTGCAACTGTCACGTGGAAGGAACCACACATATGGACTCCCTTGACTTTAGTGTCTTCTGGGAGGTGGAAAGCCTAGACCCAAGAGCCAGTGACCAAGATGGCAGCCCTGGGACAAGGACAGGCCGGGGAGGGGAGGTGACAGGTTCTCTTCAGCAGATGGACAGGGAAGCACTGTTGTTGTTCCCAGTCGGGACGTTAGGGATAGAAGCTTGGAGGGGCCACACGGACCGCAGACTCCATGCTGATGGAGGTGGGAGCACCTGCCCCATGCACCAAAAAATGTCGCTCCAAGCCAGTGACATTTTGTGTCCTGTTCCTTATACACTCGAGTTGAAGACTGAAAACAGACAGAAAGGAAAACCACACAGAATAAAATAGAAATCACTCACTGTTATTGTTCCAAGAAATCTGCCATCACCCCTTTGATACACTGCCTGCGATTTTTGTCTGCGCACGAACACATATTTGTATATCCTTACAGAATTAGGGTCATGCTAAATATAAGTTGTTTCATGCTTTTTATTTAATATTTTGTTTATTTTTTCTATTGACTGATCATGAGAAAACTTGAACTTTAATGTCTGCAGAGTCTTCCAACATCTGGATCTTTTGGGATGTAATTATCTCACTAACAATGGGTGTGTAGGTGGTTTTATAATTATTGATCTTAAAATCAACACTGTTATGATGGTCCTTCAACATACACGTTGTGAGGGGCGCCTGGGTGGCTCAGTCAGTTAAGCGTCTGACTTTGTCTCAGGTCGTGATCTCACAGTTCGTGAATTTGAGCCCTGTGTTGGGCTTTCTGCTGTCCGTGCAGAGCCTGCTTGAGATCCTCTCTCTGCTCCTCCCCCTTCTCCAAAATAAACATTTACATTTTAAAAAATAAATAACGCATTGTGAGTATTTGGCATGTAGCAGGTACACAGTTGATAATTATGAATTAATTAATGATGGATGAATGAATGCATTTCTTCAGGGTGGGTCCTTGATGTTGACTTGCTTGGTCTCACGTGGGCTTGCCCATATAGTTGTTGTCCTGATCCAGTGAGCACAAGTGGTATGAATCTCTTTGAGGCTCTTCATGCAATTGCTAAATTGCCACGCAGATGTGTCGTTCACACCCAATCTGTAGCATATCCCTAAGAGATGAGGGCTTGATGGAAATAGGCATGCTGAGAAGTTTGGGAGATAGAGTTACCCTTGTGAGAGTGGAATTAGCTGTGTGAAACTCAGAAATGTCTAAAGTCCTTTTCCCCCTTAAATCTCACATTCTTAGAATCCACACTGGTCACATGTAGAGCTTATAATTTATTATTTATCAGCATTTCGGATGGGAACAGTCATGGTCCTGAAGCTATTTGGCTTTGAATCCTAGCTGTCACTTTCCAGTAGCTGTGAAACTTGGAACAAGTCCCATGACTGAGTCTCAAGTTTCTTCCTGTGCAAAATGGAAATGCATGTACCCGCGTCTCAGAGAGTTGTAAGGATTAGACATCAGTATCCAGACCAGGAAAGCCGATTTCGTGGACTCGGTTCAAATGCGGTCTTTTGCCCTAACAAGCCATCCACCCCAGTAATTGAGCAGTGACGCCTGGCGCTTCCCGGCTTTCCACACACACATTAGCAGTTCATTCTTATAACATTCCAAGCTGGTCCTGGAGCCTGGAGGGACTTCCCTGCTGAGTTAGCTTGTTGGAGGGCCAGTTGGGTGCGTGCATGGCAGTGGTGAAAGGCTCCTGGCTTCAGCGCATCCCAGGTGCAGATTGTCACCCTGAATCCCAGTCTTCCAGGGGGTTAGCCCAGTAAGTTACGGCCAAGAGGACGACATGTTAAGGACATGGCTGCCCTGGGGATTGTGGCACAGCACACCCTGTGACTGACTTATCCTGTGGCCAACTGAATGTGACATTTAGGGAGCTGTGGTCACTTCTCCTTCCTCATGCTAGCAGGGCAGTAGGCTTGGGAAATAGTCCAGTTATGATCAACAGGAGAGGTGAGTTTTGAAATAGTCTCTTGGCAAGCCTTCAGATGCTGGACAGAGGAGTTGCTGGTACGGAGTACTTCCTGGGTCAAAAGGGAGGGCTTAAAGGGCTCCTACTGCAGCCAGAAACAGGCGTTTTAACAATTTAAGTGGAATGAATTGAACCCTGGCGTTGGATTTCTCTTGTATATGATGGTACCTAACACTGAAAGGAAGAGGGCTGAGTAAACACCAGAGTGCATCTGGCTATGATGCAAACATTCTGACGTGACCTTCGGAACATTCTAGCAAAACCCAGACTGGGGCCAAAGCAACTTCGAGGACAGAATCCTCAGCTGCCTGGATTTTCCAGCTTCCACTCACCTGGAGTGAAACCTGGCCAAGTTCTTTCTGTTATGACACGGGGGGAAAAATTACCTTGGCAATTGGATGGGGTGGGTGTCTTCTACTCCAAAAGATAATCACGAAAACACAGTTTCATGGAGTCTTCGTGTTCCTAAAACCAAACAGGGAGAGTGTGGTGAAAGTGTGTCTTCACCTTCTCTCCCACTCCTCCCCCAGGGCGACGAGACGATGTTGCTCCAGAGCGACTGAGTCTAGAGAAAAG
The DNA here is from genome assembly GCF_028018385.1 of Neofelis nebulosa. NCBI lineage: Eukaryota > Metazoa > Chordata > Mammalia > Carnivora > Felidae > Neofelis > Neofelis nebulosa. The sequence goes on along the minus strand of NC_080798.1, from coordinate 59,886,537 downwards.
GCTTTGCATGTAAATTTGACCCCAGGTGAGAGCCAGAGCTGTAGCGCCAGCCGTGTCCTGCACGGTAAGCCTCTCTCTTCCTGAAGAGCTCACTGAAGACCAAACCTATAGTCACGTTCCTCAAGCTTGTGCTTCACAGGACCTAAATATTTCCACATTCTTTCAAACCTTCTCCACTTGCTCAAAAACAACTTCATTTGCAAGAGTTGGATTTGTCTCCTACTTCGTAGAAGAAATAGAAGCTCCTTAACTTGTCCTCCCAAAGATGTCCTGGTAGATTATATTATTGTGACACAGATGCCCGTGTCCCACTCCCCAGCCCCCACCTCCCTGTCCAGTGACTTTGAACTTGGCCAGGCGACCTGCTTTGACCAAAGGAATGTGGGCAGAAATGATGGCACGGTTCCAAGAAGAGGCCTTGAGCGTCATGAAACCTTGCTCCACCTTTTTTTTTTTGTTTTTTTTTTTTGTTTGTTTTTTTGTTTTGCTCCTGCCACCTGCATGAGAAAAACAAGCCAAGTATGTGTTGCTCCTTGGAATCAGGGACATTGGGAGAAGACTCCAAACTGAGCCCAACTGAGCTCAGCCAAGCCACAGGCTCACAAATGAGGAATCAAAGTCTGCTAGTATAAGCTACTGAGATGATGGAGTTGTTTGTTCTGCTGATTACCCCAGAAGAGCTCGACTAATACAGAGGCCAATTTCCAAACGCCATTGTTCCATTGGTGATTGTGCCCGTTGCAGTGAAGAATGGCCTGTTTTCATACCTGACACCCATCCTTCCACCTGACTTTGCAGCTCATCTTCTCAGAAACCTTAATGGTCAACGTTTCTCTCTCTTCTATCCTCTTAACTGGATCCGTGCCATTGAAAACATGATCAGCTCATTCTGGCTTTCACTAGGATATGGGGGTGGGGTTGGGGCGGGGAACTGAGGAATAAGAGAAAATCTTAAAGGCAGGCAGAGAAAAAGGACACATTATATACAGAACAGCGATGAGAGTGACAGCAGACTTCTCCTTAGAAACTATGCAAGCCAGAAGACAATGGAATGATATCTTCAGAGAAATAAAAGGGGGGAAAAATGATCAACCCCGAATTCCATTCCCAGTGGAAAATATCTTTCAAAAATGAAGGATAAGTAAAGATTTTTTTTCAGACAAGCAAAAAGTGACAGGATTTATTGCCAGCAAACTTGCACTGCAAGAAATGTTAGAAGAAACTCTTGAGGCAGAAGCTCTATGAAGCCAGGCAGAATCTTGAATCCACATAAAGAAAATGAAAAGTTCTGGGCACAGTAAAAATGAAGATAAATACAAAGTTTATTTTTCTTGCACTTAACTGCTCTAAAGATATTTGACTGTCACAGTGGATAGTGCGTTTATATCATATGGGAGGGTGAAAGGTGTAAAAAAAAGCAAAAACAAAATGAGGGTGGAATTGGAAGTATAGTCTTGTAAGAATCTTAAACTCCCTGTGAGTCCACATGATAGTATTTGAAGGTGGACTGTGGTCAGATAGAGATCTATATTTCAAATCGCAGGTAACAACTAATGTTTTGTGTGTGATTTTTTTAAGTTTATTTATTCTTGAGCAAGAGAGACAACAAGTGAGTGGGGAAGAGGCAGAGAGAGAGGGCAAGAGAGAATCCCAAGCAGGCTCTGCACTGTTAGCACAGAGCCTGACGCAGGGCTCGATCTCATGAACCGTGAGATCACACCTTGAACGGAAGTCAAGAGTTGGATGCTTGACTGAGTGAGTCACCCAGGTGTCCCAAGTGATTTTTTAAAAAGGTGTATAAACATGGCCAATTCTCTCACGTTAGGAAAAAACAAACATTATTCACCCCACACCATCCTCTGGCTACCACACGATTCCTCTTCTCTCCTTTCACGCTGTGTCTCTCAGGAGTGTTGTCGATACCTGTTGTTTCCATCTGTTCCCCTCTCGACTCTGCAGACTAGTGCAATCTGTCTTCCGCTTTCACCGTCCCACTCAGACAGCTTTGCCAAAGTCGCCAGTGACCTTGACACCACTCCATCCAACTAGACAGTTTTCACACCTGACTTCAGACCATGGGTGGCTTTTACCATGTGGCGACCCCATCCTCCCTGAACGCTGCCTCTCTTGGCTCTCGTGGCCTGCACCTCCTGGCCTGCCTTCTGCATCTCTGGATGTGTCTGCTGTGTTCTCCTTGCACACTAAGTTCTCCTCTGTTTGACCACGAGATGTTGGGATTCCTCGGATGTCTTTCCTAGGCCCACTTTATTGCATGCTTGACACTTTCTCCCCAAGCAAACCCATCTGTACCCACACTTCTGTGGTTTCCTTTAGCCAGAAGATATACCCATCCTGGAACCCTCCTCTGAGCTTTGGTCCATATTCTCCACTCCTGTGTGCATCTCAAAGGCAACTCAAATCTCAACATGTCTGAGAAAAAGGTCACCATTTCTTCTCTTAACTTGATTCTTCTCTGAGGATTCTGTCTCAGAAGATGGCCCTCCCACCATCATTGCCACCATCATTCACCGTCTTTGAAAACCGTTCATTGAGCACCTACTCTGTGCCAGAGACCGGAGATATGATGAATAGTGGACCAGGTCCCTGTGGTCATGGAGTCGATGCTCCAGGGGTGGAGACAAACATGAAACCAGCAAAGAAACAAACATACCGCATAATTTCAGGAAAGGGTACGTGCCACGAACGGAGTGAGGGCTGGGCAGGGAGAGACTGATGGGTGGCATCAGTGGGGGTGGCCGTATCAGCCAGAGGCATCGGGAAACCTTGTCAAGGTGACACTGAGCGGGCGGTTGGATGACAGGATGGAGCCCGCAAGAGCCAGGAGGAAGAGGTGAGGGCAGGGCGATTGCCAAGTCAGCGAGAAACCTGGGGATTGTCCTTCACTGCCAGCTCCGGAAGCCCTGCTCACTCTGTCTCTCGGGTCCCATCCCTGAGCCAGGCTCCCTCATTTCCGTCTCAGGCTGTGGTCCCAGCCGCCTCCCTGGCCTCCCTGTGCCTGGCCTTCATGCGGCAACCCAGTCATCTTTCCAGAGGCGAATCGAAACACCCTATTCTGCATCCTTCCTTCACGCTTTTCTACTGTGGTGGATTTAAAACATAAGGTGGAATCTTTCCTCTCTTTGAACACGGGCCGGTCCTCATGATGTGCTCAGTGGAAAGACTGTGGCAGAAATGATGTCTTCAGACTGTAGACCAGGGGAGGTGGCTTCTGGCGGGTTCTCCCTCCTGGGACACAAGTCCCTGGAATGCACCACGGTCTGGTCAGGAGGCCTTGGACGTGTGGAGAAGCCACTGGACGTGTCCTGATGAGCAGCCCCAGGCCCCCAGCCTTCCAGACACACCCTCCCCCTGACCCCCCAACCTGATGCAGTGGAGACGAGCTGCTTAGATTGCAGATTCACGTGCAAAATAACCCTCATTGATTTAAATCACTAAAGTTTGGGATGGTTTGTTTCACAGCGAAATGGAAACAGAATGTCTGCTCATCAGTTAAAAATATATTTATAACCTGGCCTTCTTCCACCAAATGCAAATCTGATTATGTGTCACTCCCCCCCCCCCCCCCCCCCCCCCCCCGGCCACCCCTGGCTCTTCCAGTCCCCTGTGCAGGTTACAGATTCTGACCAGCCCACCCGGGCCATCCTGCTAACCCTCGCCCACACGCGGCCCTACAGGGACCCTTCTGTGACCTGACCTGATGTGCCTGTGGTTACTCATGATGTGCCCTCCCTGCTCAGTGAGCTCATAAACCTAACTTGGGTGCCTGCAGCTGTGTTTCTGATGGCCTTGGGCTTGGGGCTTGAATGTGATAATGTGCAAAACGATTAATGTGGGTGGTAAGAGTTCCTGTGCTCTGCCCCGTTTCTCTTCCAGCCACACCTGCAGCCACACTTGTGCTGACTTCCTTTGCTTCCTCTGTTGGGTCCTCAAACCTGCCGTGCTCTGTCCCTCCTACCCCCTGAGCTCGCATGGGGCTCTGTGCTCGTGACGCCCCGGGTTTTGAATAGTTGCTAAGTCCTACCATGTGTCCTTTCTGTGTCACTTTGCACCCCACCCCTTCCCCCATGTTGCTTCCTTGGCAGGGAAGCCATCTGGATTTCTCAGGCCAGGTCAGCTCCGTGTCAGGCTTCACGGTGCCCCATCCGCCCAATTTCCTGACACTCATCACAGCTAGAACTTCTCTTCCGTGTGATGAGTTTAGCAGTGTCTGTTTCTGCCACTGGACAGGCTTCCAGGAGGGCCAGAGATGGGTCTGCTTTTGCTGACCGGTGTGCAGCAGGTGGTGCCGTGTGTACGTCCCCGTGGCCTGCCGCCACAGGAGAGTGGCACAGGAGAGTGGCAGAGGCCTTGCTTGGTGGGCGACAAGTGGGCAGGTGTGCCGGGAGCCAGCTCACGGATTGGCTCGAGGGTTTGGAGGCGGATGACAGGGCCTGATCAGAGGTGTCCTCAGAAGGGCACTCTGGCCACGTCCTCCATGGGTGAGATGTGGGGAGACAGATGAACACGTGCCCGGGAGTGCAGCGCCTCATCCACGAGCCCCGTTTGGCCACCGGGACCTTCCACACGTAACTGGGAAGGGAACGAGAGCCAGCACCGATCAGAGGGGGCAACGCATTCTTCCTTTGGGCTCAGACATGATGTGGGGATGGGGCTGGTTCAGATGGATGAAGATATAACAGATGGGCAGGCCCTTGAGCTAACATGGGGAGAGATGGTCGCTCACACATGGCTGTGGCGGCGACAATTGCTGCAGGTTGGCGAGGGCGAAGGCCGTTGTTCTGGAAATTTGAAATGCACATAAAATCCGACCCTGCATCCAACTTGGAGGAATTGAACTGCCAGATGGAGAGCAGCAGGGTGTGTGGACCCCCTGGAGAAGGGCTCTGCCACGGGGCGTGGAGGGCACAGCAGCTGAACCCCTGGAGTCTTTGTCAGTGGGTGGCCCCGGGTGGATTAGGGCGCATCCGAGGTGCCAGAGGCCGGCTCTGCTGGTACAACGGGGGCGGCGCACCTGTGCCCCTAGTCAGTGAGTCAGTCGGCAAAGTGTGGAGGACCTTCAGAAACAAGAAGCCGTGGGCGTGCCTGCAGGGGGTCTGATCAGCCAGGGGTAAGTGTGCGGGGGTTCTCGGTCAAAGGGGAGTTGGGGAAGTAGACAGAAATGTTGCTAGCTGCGGGGGGGAGAGGCAGACAAGTACTTCCTCTTAGAAAAAGAAAGGAGAATCCCCCAAATTATACTAGGGCGAAGTTCGTTTATTGTTGATCACAGTCATGTGGCTGAGAATCTGGAGGGGAAGGGTTCACTGGGCAAGAGGAGAATTGGATTCTGTGCGGGTCTCCCGTGTCCGTTCCGACCGGCCCGGGCCCCAGGCTGCCCTGCCACCTGCTCACACCCGTGGGCGTCCCGGGCCTTCTCTGGCTACGTGGGTGGACTGCGGCTGCCCTTCTGCCTGACCACTGCGGGGCGAAGTTTGGGGTCTGCCGGCCACTGTTCGGACACGGTTTTGTTTGTACCATGTTGTCCATTTCTGGGCCTGGGGTTTTCCATCTGTGAATTCCCTCCCGATGCTGGAGCGTTTGGTGTGCTTTTCGTTTGTTTGTGGTGGTGGCTATTTTTAGTCCTGTGGTTCTGGTGGGGCTCTGGAGACTGGGGGAGAGGGACCAAATGCGAAACTTCGCACCGCCTGCCAGGGTGGGCTGGTTTTCATCCTCACAACCCGAGATGCTTAAAACAGCGAACCACCAGAGCTCCCAGGGCCACCCGGCTCAGGCTCCAGCCTGCGTCAAGGGGGTAGGGGTGTGCAATTTGGATTTTGTCCTCCCTTGGGTGCCCATCTGCAAGGCCAGGCTGCATTCTGTGTGAGCATACTCGTTGCATCACTGTTGATGATGGCGAAAAAGAAAGAGAAGGTGTGGAGAAACGTCGACATTCTGACAGTAGGGCAGGGTGCACGGGGTCCTGGCCAGGGCAGATGGTCTGGCTGGCACCAGAGCTGGCATGAGGCCCTGGAACACCCCCCAGAGGGCCTCACAGGGCCGTCTGCAAACCTAGAACCCCCTGTCCTGGGCGCGCAGAGGAAGGCCTGCAGGGACAGGAGGGGGCCCTTCCTGAGGAGCCCGATTCTGGCCCCAGCAAGGCTTACGGGTGTCTGAGGCTCTGTGCCGCCGTGACCGTGGGGCCCCATCACCACCAACTACTTGGGAGATGACTGTGGGTCAGGAGAAGAAAACCATCTATTTGCCTCTGATTTATATTTCTTTGTCCTTTGCAATTTTCCCTTCTTTATTACCGAAGCAGTGAGAACACCGAACACCGTGGAAGGGAAAAGAGTTCTCAGTAATCTTACCACCAAAACAGCATTACTGAGGCAAGGTTATGCATTTTGGTGTATTTCTTCCCAGACTCTATGTAAGTGTCAGTCTATTTTACACAATTAAAAAAAATTTTTTAATGTTTATTCTCGAGAGAGACAGAGTGTGAGCGGGGGAGGGGCAGAGAGAGAGAGAGAGAGAGAGCATGAGAGGGAGAGGGCAGACAGAGGGAGACGCAGAATCGGAAGCTGGTTCCAGGGTCTGAGCTGTCAGCACAGAGCCCGACGTGGGGCTTGAACTCACAAACCGTGAGATTATGACCTCAGCTGAAGTCAGATGCTCCAGCGGAGTGAGGCCCCCCCCCAATTTTGCATAAATTTGCACACATTTTATACTGTAGGCACTTTCTTATTCTTATGCTGGGTTTCCCATTGAAGAGACCACATGCAGTCAGGTCAGGATGAAAGCCCAGTGGGGTCCCCGGGGGACCAGGCAGAGGGGGAGGGGGAGGGATTTCGAGACCCCAGGGCAGGAGTAGTGCTTCTTGCCGAGGACATGGCCTCGGTGGGACGGTTTCTCTCTGCCTGGTGCCACACAAGCCCCAGAACCCCGATGTTAGTTAGGATCCCATTTTACAGACGGAAAAGCTAAGGCTGCCCCAGGTCAGGCAGTGCGCCCCAGGCGAGTGGAGGAACAGGAGTGTTTCTGCCCCCGCGGCCTGTGTGCCCACCCCGCCTGTTTGCACACCTTCTCAGTGCTTGTGCTGGGCATTCCTGTCCTCTCATGGGAGCGTCCGTGCGGGGGGGTTGCGGCCTCCGGGACAGCCTGCTCCGGGCTCTGTGGGAGAGGGCAGCTCTGGGAGACCCTTCCCAGGCGAGACCCCACACCGGCACCCACGCAGGACAGCAGCCGCACAGGGCTCGGGGCCCGCGAGCCCACCCGTGTCCGTCTCCTCCTCCTCCAGCCCTTGTCCGTGGCGCTCCTGTTCCTAAGTCAGTTCTGGTGGGGACACGGGTGCTCGCTGTCCTGGCGCTGGGGTTACCTAGCGGGAGGCAGCCCCTCGGTGGCCGGCTGACAGGTGGCTGGTGGAGACGGGCCGGGCTGCGGGCTCCCGGGTCAGCCACTTACCAGCAGCACAGCGACTGCGTGCCGCCCTCTGACCTGGGAAACGGGCCGGGGCCTGGCGGACGTGCCCCTAAGCGTCGGCTCCGACAATTAGTACTTGATTATGGTCAGTACTAACTGAGTTCACCTTTAAGTTAAGAAGTGCCATAAACACATCTGCGGCTCGGTCTAGAAAATCACTGAGGAAGGGCGGGGATGGACGGACGGGGCGCCTGTCCCGGCTGAAGATCGAATATTAACTCACCTTTTTTGGGGGGAGCTCATGTTTTCTGCTGGGTATCCTCTACCCGCCTGCCCTCCCAACCCCAGGGTGGGTAGGTGTAATTTCAAGGGTAGGGCGCCTGGGGCCAGATGCTTGGACAGTGGCTGCCCCTGTCGGGGCCGGCGGGGGCAGGAGACAGCCTGCGATTTGGGCTGCTGGGTCCTCCGAGCCCCCTTCCTCGGGATGTCAGAGACGGGACGTGTTCCCCATGCTGGAGATCAGATGGCACGGTGGGACCACGCAGACCTGAAGCTGGTGGCAGGGTTGTATTCCTGGTTTCCCCCTGGGCATGGTATTCGAGACCCCAGGAGCCCTCATAAAAACCTCCCACAGAGGAGCCAAAGGGCCAGAACCTGAGTTTGTTCCATCTGGCCTGGTAGCGGCCCCGCAGCTGCAGGAGGACCCAGAGGGTGTGATGGTGTTAGGGGGTGGGGGGGGCTGTGTGCACTGTCACTGTGGCCGAGGCTGCAGATACCAGCTCCCCGCGAGCACGCCGGGTGGACGGCCAGCCCTCTCTCTTTCCCTTGTCTCCCTCAGGAGGGACAGGGCCCATCCCTCGGCAGAGGCTGGTGTTGAGGCCCCCCGTTGAGGCGGGAGGCTGCCCAGGCCAACCACCCCCTTGGAGTCTACACCCCGGGGCGGTTTCCCCTCCAGCACCTGTGCCAGGTTTGCGGCCTCGAGGGCGGGCTCAGTGGGCAGGGCCAGAATCCTTCCCCTAATCCCAGTTGACAGGCTGACAGGCTGACATTCGTTTGTCAGCCAACTGCAAACGGAAAGCAGGATTTTGGTGTATTTATGGTGATCCTGTCATTACACTCAGCGCGATGAGACGTTGGTGTAAAAATAAAACATAAATGGGCACACGGTTGAAATTAGCCTGGCTCCGACCCAGCCCAGGACGGCCCCCAAACGGGCGGCCGAAATGGCTGTGCATTGGTGGGATTTTTCTGTTTTGTTTTGAATGTTTCTACTTTCTGAAAATCCTGTCCCAGGAAATACCAAACGGGAAGAGAGCAGGCAAAGAACATTCCTTCTGTCACTTCAGCAATGAGGTTCTTTTATTAGTAGACTTCTGGTTTGAGAGTGGTTTTAGGTTTGCGTAGAAATAGAGTGGAAAGCCCGAGTCCCCACCTCTGTCCTGCCTCACCACCTCAGTTTTCCGGGTTACCGACCCAGCATGTGGGTGTGGCACCCCCAGTTCCTGTGGACACGCCATCATCAGGTAAAGCCCATACTGTACGTGAGGGTCATTCCTGGTGGTGGACATTCTGGGGGTTTTGGCAAACGTACGCACCATCTCAGAGTCACATGGAGGAATCTCACTGCCCTAAATATCCCCTGCAGCGATGAAACGTGAGAGCACCTTTTAGAGAAACAGGGCTGTCCCCACTGGCAGGGACCTGGAGAGCCAGGAGGGGCTAGAGCATGGCTCTGGGAGGAGTGAGGATTATATGGGCGCACAAACGTAAACATGATGTTGGTGCACGCACTTAGTTTACGTTTAAAAAGAAAGGCACAAAGGGGCGCCTGGGGGGCTCAGTCGGTTAAGCGTCCGACTGGGGCTCAGGTCATGATCTCACGGTCCGCGGGTTGGAGTCCCGCGTCGGGCTCTGTGCTGTCAGCTCGGAGCCTGGAGCCTGCTTTGGATTCTGTGTCTCCCTCTCTCTCTGGCCCTCCCCTACTCTCTGTCCCTGTCTCTGTGTCCCTCCCCCTCTCTTTCAAAAATAAATAAACATAAAACAAATTTAAAAAGAAAGGCACGGCCTTGGGGAGTGTGCTCCAGCCCGCTGGGTAGGCCTACATCTTCCTCTTGGCTTTAGGAGGGTGATTTGGGGGGCGCTGGGCTTGCTGATTCTGGTTTACAGAACATTTGCTGTCAACAGGTTGCCACGTGGGGGATGGTGCCACACACAAGGCCAGCTCTGAGCTGGGAATGCGACAGGAGACAGTGTTCCCCTGTGCGTGTTCTTGCTGACACGTGTGGGGCTGACACGTGTCCTCCCTCCCGTGTGCCTGCCCTGTGTGAGCACACACCTGCCAGCAGCCTTTGCCTCTGGGATCCAGAGATAATAAAGCTCTCCTGCTTTTGGGGGGTTCAAGCCCAGTGAGCTGGGGGGCCTGGCCGTGTCGCGTGGGCCAAGCATGTTCTCAGGTCCCCACGGCGTGGCCCACCAACCTGGCCACTCGCCACCGTGGTGCATCAGTCAGGAGAGGTAGGAAGCCTCGCTTTGCGCTGGCCTCTTCCTGAACTAGACCCTCCTAGCCCCCACTTCCAGAGTCGAGGGCCCCTGGAGGTGTTTGCAAATAATGGACACCTTGTCACGTCTGCATGCGCTCGACTTGTTTGCTGTAATTCTTGCATAGACTTCTCTTCCGCGAGGTGGGCGCTCTGAGATTCCTGGATGGTGATGGCATTCCTTTCCCACCCAGGGTCGGGCAGGGTCACTCTCCGGAAGCCCTGTTTGCCCCAAGGAGTGCCCTTTGCCGGTTTCCCTTCTTGCACTCCCTGGCTTTGGCATTAGAGGAGGTGAAAAAGTACGGGCTTATAATTCATTCCTGAGAGCGTGCGGTGGCACATTGCTGGCCACTCAGCTGAGATCCAGCATCAGGAACGCGGGATCTTTGTGGGAACTGCTGTTGTCCGCCAGAATGGGTCTAAATGTAGTCAAAGTAGCTGAACTTACTATGCTTCCTGCATTTATCCTTTTAGCTGAAATTTCCCTGACTTTTCTTTTCCTTTTCATTTTATTAGGTTAATAAAACTTGGTTTTTGAGTGTTTCGCCACCCCAGGAGGACCGTGGGCTCCCCGTCCAATTCATCAAGTGCCTAATGAGCGGCCCCGGAGGTCCCGGCCCATCCATTCCAGAAGCTCTCTCTGCCTTGTAAAGGTGAGGCCCACGGGCTGCACTGTATATTTTGTCTGTTGGTTTCCCAAATTCTCCTGCCTGCTTGACTGTCACTTCTGGGGATTTATACGAGGCAGCGGCACCGCGGGCAGCCCCCCCTCTGCAGGAGGACCCCTCCTTTGCCTGCTTTTCACACACACCACACTCTCCGTGCCATAAAATAACGTTTCTGTAATAAAATGGAGTAGAAATGTGTCGATGCTAGCATTTTAGAACATTCCAGCTCCAGTGCTGTGGGAAATCCCTACGTTTACATTAAGGAGGGAAGCTCTGTGAGAGTAGGGGCTAAAACAGTGTGGGGAAAAAAAAAGGCCCTTAGTAAGAAGACATAGTCTGGGCTTTAAATAAATGACACCAAGAAGGTGTGTGTGTGCGTGTGTGTATGTATGCAGCCCGCACGCTGTTTTTACACATGTGTTCCCGCTGCCCCTGGTTTATTGTTTGTGTTTCAGAGAAAGACCAGTAGAAGAGTGTGTGGATGCTGCCTGCATTCTGGCCCAGAGTCTGGACTCTGTCCTCTTCTAGAACATTCTTCCTCTTCCTCCCCCTGTAGGCTCTCTTGCCTTCGCCAGCTTGTCAGGATGCTGCCAGCTCCGGGCATGGGGCTGTGTCTGCCCCAGCGTGGTGGAGAGCTGGAATCTGAGCACTCGAGCTCGGGGACAGGTCAGCTCGGGGAATGGAGACACGGCCATGGGAGGTACGAGGGCGGGGCGGCCCCGGGGCTGTGGGGGCCTCCAGCCACAGGGCCCCTGACTGTGCTCACTGCGTGGCCTTGTCAGTATTTGTGGTTAGCGTCCCCAGCTCCCCTGGTCTGGTTGAGCTTCTAGTAAACGCACGGCCTCTAATTGACTGCACTCTCGAGGGCGTTCATGATTGCTAATAAATTACCCCATCCGACTGTAACTTTCTTCCCTTCCTTGCAGCTGCCCACCTTGAGCCCACAAGAGGAAGGAGCACGGGGAGGAGGTTATGCTTGTGGGGGGTGCAGAACAAGGGAAAACAGAGAAGCCGGCTTGGAGCATCTCTTGCGATGTGCCCTCTGCATTATCACCCGCTGGCCCTGATGCCAGCTGACAGACCTCATCCAAACACTTGGCTGGGCTTTGGGGACTTCTTTTAACGCCTGGTACGTGGGCAGTGGTGAGGAGGTCTGTCCCTCTTCTGTGGTCTCTGTGCACTTGAGGAGGAGGGGTCTTGAGGGTCTCTGAGGTCAAGGGGAATATCCATGGGGAGACAGGCATCACTCAACACCTCCATTCTCCGACGTGGGGAAGACACAATTGTGTGGCTCTCAGCAGTGACCTCAGAGTGTCCACATGTCCCGGAACATGTGTCCTAGGTGTGTGCATCCTCCTGGTTCCTGGTGGCCATGTGTCAGTGGCTCAGAGTCCACACACGGAGGCCACAAGTGGCTGTTCTGATGGGGCTTAGAGGGAGTGGGCCCGGCTTATGCCTGCCCCGTATAGCCTCTCAACCGAGGGCTGGCCTTTCTCAGTTTCCCGTTGCCTGTCGAGGGGCCTAGAGCTAGGCTCTGGTGCAAAATTTCCCACAAGCACCTGGCCCTTCTCCCCGCCTACCCTTCTTACCGTGCACTCCCTGGGCACTCGATGATCTGAAATCCACTTGGAAGGGTTTTTGTTTTGTTTTGTTTTCCCTCCTTGACACCTTGGAATGCAGTGGGCCGTCTCTTTCTGCTGAAGGATTTCCCATTACCCTGTGGGCTCGAAGGGGGACCCCAGGCCCAGAGCACGGAGGTAGCGTACGTGGTTCTCATCATGGGTTTAGTCCTGTCTTAACTGCCCCGGGGATGCTGCCCTATTTGCCCCCCTCTCTGTACCGAGTCCCCCCGACAGCAGCGCCCCGCCCCCTCAGGCCAGCCCACCTCCAGCCTCTCTGACTGAAAGGAACGTTCATGCCTGGGCCATCTGTTTGTTTAAACTCACCCCGTGCCAGTCCATGTTAAATGCAACAGAATGGAGAAAAATGTCATTCTTTGTCGGCTTCTGATCAAAGAGAGGACATAAAAAAAATTCAAGATGGATTTCTGAAGGACAATGTTGTACACATTCCTGTGCTTCCGAGCTGCGGTGGTTAGTTGATTTTGGGCGGAAAAAATCTTTTTTCCCCCCTTTTGATCCCGGGGAGAAAACACTCACACAAACACATCTTGGCACCACAAACATTGCAAGGTGGGCCCTTGTCTGTGGCCTCCCCGGCTGGCTGGCTGGCGGGTAGAAGGTGCTGGCTTCTCATTTATCAACAACACGAGAGAATTTGGAATACAACTCACTGCAGCGTGCAGACCCTTTCCTCCTTCCGTGGGCATTCAAGGCGAGGTCACTGTCATCTGGGGTGACTCAGGACCCAGGATGCTCCCCCCGTGCCCAGAAACTGCCAGCCCGGCTGCCCCCTCCGTCTCCTTCACCCCCAGCCATTAAGAGTACGTTTCTCCCTCGCTCCTCCAGCCGTGGAGCAAATGCAAATAAAAAGCACTTAAAATGGTTAACATTTCCTGTCACTGAAGGCATTCGTTAGGGGCGGGGGTCGCTGAGTTTTCAGTGTATTTTCATAGGAAAACTCATTTCAGATCTGCGGCAGGAACTCGGACAACTCACACAGCGGGCCTCGGGGTTTGCCGGGAGCCCGAGCCCTGAGTCAGCCGGGTGACCCTTTATGTCATGTGGGTACAGGAGAGCAAATACCCGGCTTCACACTGAGGCCAACCTGGGGCCCAGCTCCGGTCACGGGAAAAAATAAAATAGGCTCCTGCCCACCCCCTCTCCCCTTGACGCATTTTCTTTTCCTTTATGGGAGAAACCCTCTCTCCCCAAATTTGGTAATTTATTTTGTTGTGTTTCTCTATTGATCGTTTAGCTAGTGAGTTTGCTGGCTTCCTGGATGCTCATTTCTGGTTCTGCACAAAAGAGCCACATTTCCTTTTGGAACCGGGACCAGGAGACAGACAGCAACAGACATTGGAAATTGTGAGTACTCTTCCTCCAGCGCCTCTCTGCCCCCGTCCGTCCGTCCGTCCTGCCTCCCCTTTCTTTCTCTACCAGCACACTGTCTGTAGGGCTCCTCCGTGAACCCCTCTGGCAGCCGTCGGCACCACCCTGGCTTTTGGAAAAGGAACCTCTACAGTTTCTGCACAAACATCCATGGGGAGGGGAGGGGTGGGGAGGGTGCTTACCAGCGTGACTCCCTCCACTTCTCATTTGGAGGCTCCGAAAGATGGCGAAAGTACACAGAAGGAGGCTGGCTTATTTCAGGGCGAGCAGTGAGTCCCCGCTGAATTTACCTAATAAAATGAATTTTAAAATTTTCATTTTCTCATTTTGTTCCAGCAGAAAATGAGCTTGCCTTTATAATGTCCAGATCTTTCAAACTGAGTGAGAAATTAAGTTACAAAATGTAAATACTTTGGTATACATGCACGCGCGCGCGCGCGCGCCACACACACACACACACACACACACACACACACACACACACACATATATATGAAATGAAGTAATCCCTGACGGTAACGCAATAGCAAGCCTGACTTTAGGCTCCTAGGACACTTAAAAAAATTTTTATGACGTGCAATAAAGAAAAGTAAGGTTCAGTAAAAATGTTTCTCTTTAAAAATGGATGCTTTGTGATACTTAATAAATTTAATTGTAATTTTCATTTAACATGAGTTGCTTATTTCTTAAAAATCTTCTGAACGTCTTTGTGAAATATTGGGAGGATTGTAAGAATGTTAATATTCTAGTCTACAATTTACTTCTTTTCACGAAACTATTCCAGGGAGTCAGGGCAGTTTTGAAAGGACACAGTTCTCCGATGAAAAGAATACCCTGCGCTTAATTACGAAGAGAAAGTAATTAATGCTCAAATTTCAAGGCAAATCCAGCGAGCGGTTAGGAGCAGGGAGAATGAGAAAAGCAAGCCAGTTATTTGCGTAAGAAAATCCAGAAATTGACATCATTCGGATGGATAATCGGAATGTGATTATATTTTTAGGGAAGAGTTACACAAACTTCAAAAATGGTAGTTGTTTTGCTTAAGTGCCTGGAAAGGGGATTCAGAATAATATTTGGGTTATCCTAGTTTTGTGCTCTCTCGTGTTCGTGAAGCCTTGTCAGGTTAAAGAACCCCAGGGTGGGTGTGAGCACGGGTGTGTGTGTGTGTGTGTGTGTGTGTGTGTGTGTGTGTACCCCCTTGCCCCCAGCCCGGGGGGAGTGTGGGGAGGAAAAGGTGGGTGCCGACCACTGGGAAAATAAATCTTCACCCCAGAAATTCATAACTCATCTAAAACTCTTAGAAATTAAACATAGCAACGCTCTCACTCTCTTTAACCTTCTCTTTGGGGGTGACAGGAGAGGGCAAGGGGCTAGAGTGTTTTCGAAATTGCTGCAGACCAGAGGCATGTCAAAAGGCTGTGGCCACTTTCCTGCGCGTCTGCCTGGAGTACCCCGTCCTTGCCCTCCTGGCTATGAGACCACGGCACAGGGCGACTGAAACACATTTTTGAAGCTTTCTAATTGGATCGCCAGAGCAGAAACCTTGGCCTTCTGGCGCGGCTGCCTCGCTGCCCGGCAGATGGCGCTGTGACTTCTGGAGTGGCCCGAGGGGGTGGGGGTGGGGACGACACTGAGATTCAGCCCGACATCCCATCAGGTCCCCCCATCAGGTCCCCCTTCACCTCCCCCGGAGTGCGTCCAGTCAGCTATAAACGTAAGAAGTAAAGAGTTTTTGAGGCCTCACTTGAAACACGCCGAGCTGTCAAAGTATTTAAAGTCTTTAAGCCAAATGCTAATTAGCAAATGTGTCGCCCTCCTGGAATGGTCCGAGACGGCTCCCAGCTAGCGTTCAAAGAAGTATCTCCCAGAGATGTTTGCGATAAAAATGGAAGAAGCTTAGTAGCTATTTCAAGATCTGATCTATGGCCTGTTTATATTATACAGGAAAAAAGATACCCTTACGATACTCCCGTAATAATCACGCAGAGTGTACATGGCCATAGCACTGCGTGGAATTTTATGTGCAGACAAATGGCCAAGGAAAATCAGGCATGTGCAGATAGTGATGGGATCAGAGTGTCACCCTCTCAAAAACGGCTTTTCCATACGTGTGGGAATACGCGCCCTGGACCTTGGCTTTTATTCTGCCGGCACCTGCTAAAATGGAGCTGCCAGATTCTTAAGGCTTCTACCCTTCCTCTCCCAGGAGTGCTTTCAGGATGACTGTGTCCTCCTCCTCCACTGGGAAGACTGTCTACTTTATTTCAAAAGTAAACAAATATTTTTTGTCCCTGTCTTTTGCCAGGGAGAATCCCAAAATATGGTGAGCACATCCTTCAATATATTTAATGTTAAAATTAAAATTAAGACAATTTTGGATGATTCCAATGTTTTTGTTCTTCACGGGACAACAGGATTCCTTAATTTGTTTTAGGTAATAATTTGCCACATTGTTTTTTTAATTTGAAAAAAAAAAAAAAAGCATGCATGTTGAAACTACTTGAAATGCATACCAAGAGAAAGGTTTATTTCTTTTCCTAAAAATGATGTTATCGTTTGTTTTTGGGGAAGAAAAAGATGGTAAGGGAATTAATTTGACTCCAAATGTGAAATAATATTTAAGGACATAGATATGAGTACATGTAATATAGTAGAATGCCTTCATTGCGTCTAGTAGTGATAAAATATTGTTCTTTAAAAATTTAATCGAATGATGTGCTGGCTTTTTTTTTTTTTTTTTTTACCTGTATGTATTTACAAACTGCAAGTTACCTACTGTTCGTAAGTCTGCGTATTAACAAGATGATCGTGCAAGAAACCCAGCTGTTTAAATAAATTCTGTTCTGCTTTAAAGATTTTGCCCTTTGGGGGGAAAGTCATTTAAGTATTGAGTGGCAGTGACCAGCTAACAATAGTTAAAATGAAAATAAATCTTCCCGAAACTTAGTTCTAATTTTCTTGAGCAAGATACTAACCCATAAAAAATAAACATTGTTTATTGAGCCACATTTGTATCAAGTGAACCTTTGTAAATTGATACGGAGAAAATATGAACTTGTATGTCCCAAATACTTTGGTCTGCTAGCAGAACAGAGAGAGCTATTTGATATGTAGAAACTGAAGAAAATAACATTAGTGATTCTGGAGAGAGATCCTTTCAGATTTGTGCAGACCCAGGGAGGTGATCGTATTAGAATTAACACAAAAATTTTTGTGTCACTGGGCACCGTGGCTTAAGGGATAATTTAATGACACCAGATATTAATGCTGACTTACATTTCTGCTCCGGCCAACCTTCTTACCATCTTGTTTATTTCCAGAAATCACATTCGTGACAGTTCTAATAGGCCATTCAACAGCGAACATTTTCTCATTTAGCCGAAAATATTTCAGGTTTCAAAAACCCAGCAAGGAAAAGCGCTTTCAGACTTCATGTATATGAATAAGCTTGTTTGGGGCAAGACTTTTGTGGAAAATGAACTCAACCAGACTATTTGCCCAATTTCAGTCTAAAATATTTTTATGTTTCCATTTGCCGACCGACCAGGCTGCTGGGACCTGAGTCGATGCAGGGGTGATTGTCTCTTCTCTTCTGGGCTTTTACTGTTTTAATTTTTACTTCTTAAATACCTTTTTTATACTTTAGTCTTTACTGTTTTATTTTGGTGAAAGGGTGGAAAGTGGCCCGGGTGCCACGTTTGCCTGTGGGTTTCCAGAGACGCAGAGGCCTGGGTGGCCCGCAGGGAGGACAGGCCGCACAAATCCCTGGCTGGGAGGAGGTGCGCCATTGCAGAGTCTGAGTCCTGTGTTTGTAAACTTTCCACTTTTTGTTTTTTGAGAAAGTCACGTCTGATCTCTGCCAGCAGAGGTGGGGAGGCGTAGTTACTTCCCTCCTAACAGCTGAATGCAATCAGAGCTCTTACTCTGTGTTGTGTTTTAGTTAAAAGGTAAAAGAAAAGAGAAAAAAGATACCCAAACAAACCAGAAGACACATTCAGCATCCAGTCTCGGACCGTGAATGGATAGAGCCGTCAGTGGGGGGACAAAGCCCACAGGACACAATGCGTTTGGCTCCTCCTCCTTCCCTCCCGTGAAATTCTCTCAGAAGGAGATGGGGAATCGTGGGATTCCATTCAGGGGTCAGCGAACACGTTTAGGCTGCATGTCAGGAGAAAGAAGGCTGAGATCCTTTGTGCAAACAAGTGCCAGAAGCTCAAATCCCTGCCTGTCTCTCAGAAATGCTCTGAGTGTCTCTGAGCGGTTTGGGGAAACAAGCCTTGCGTGCCACCTTTCTCAGTGGCCCTGCCACGGCCGCCTCCAAGGTGCCCAGCAGGAGCCGTGCCAGGGCCCCAAAGTTCCACGCTGACATTCCCCTGGAGGGGGTCTGGACACGCAGGCGCACCCCCAGGCTGCGGCTGGGCTTGCCCTGCCGGGGACAGAGCCACGTTCCCAATGGGAGCCCTCGGATCACCCGGCCTCGCGGCACGAGCACCTGTGGCCACGGACCCGGCCTGGACAGGGGCTCAGACAACAATGCCATGTTGCCGTTCTGTGATGGCTGCTCTCGCTGACCACCCCGGTGCCCCACCTTCTTGGAACCCTAATCTTGGACACTCAGCCACTTAACAAATCACTGTGTTTTCGTTTGCTGGTTGACTGTCTCCCCTGCCTAGAATCTAAGCATTGGGATTGTTGCAGACTTACGACAAGGGTGGGTGTTAATCCAGAGGTGGCCATGTGCCAGGCATGGCCTGGGACAACTGGATACTGCCTGCCAGGGTAGGGACTGCTGTTCCCCTCGTCTGACGGTGGAGGAAACTGAGTCCCGGGGAGGCCGAGTGAGACCCTCGAGGCCTCACAGCTGCTGTGGACTCGAATCCAGGCCAGGGGATCACAGACCCCACGTTGTGCAGCAGGGCCTGAGCACTGTGCTCAGTCAGTATTTGTCGAGTGAGGTGTCACTCCTGGAGCAGGAGATTGGGGCTCACGTGGGGCTCTGCCCTCACTCGCTGCTGACCGTGGGGGATTCCTTAAATTTCCTGAGCCTCGGTTTTCTCCTGCATAAAATGGAGCTGACAATCTTCCTTTTCCAGGTTGTGAAGATTTGAGACTGTGAATGCAAAGGCGGGGCCCATAGAACGTGCTGGATAAAGGTCTCTGGGCCAGTCCCTGGAGCCCCGAAATAAACGGGCAGAGGGGGCTGCCTGGCATCGCGTCTTGGCCACCTACCAGCCGGACACCCCAGGTGAGTCTCTTGCACTTGCTGGATCTTGGTTTTCTCTCCTGTTCCTGCTTCAGAGGCTCACAGAAGGAGGGAGAGTGGAGGCCACGGTCTTTACGAAGGCATTCGCACACCCTGTGACCCTCCCATGCCAGTGCCTTGTGGTGGGAAGCGTGGCCCACAGACCAACGGTGTCGGCGCCGCCTGGGGGTTGGTTAGAAATGTGGAGTCTCAGGCCCCACCGAGACCTCCCACATCAGACTCCGGGTGTGTGTGCCCTGTCCTGGCCGCTGGAGAAGCACTGCTCTGGAGCACACGGGGGACGGAGGGGCAGATGCCCCATAGCTGGCCCTCTGGGGGCCCTCGGCCCTCGGTTCCTCCCCTCTTCCCGTCCTTGTCCGTCCTGTGCTGCAGGGCCCTGAGCGGCTGCCTGCACAGCCTCCCGCGTCCCTGCTTTCGGCTTGTCTCGGGGGGAGGCGGGAGCCACAGGGCATTCAGCCCATGGTGTTGCTTGCAGGGACAGGCCCTTGCCTGCCCTCCCGTCCCGCAGTCCGGGGATGCTCGCTGCTCCCTGTGCCTGCGTGTCCCCTGGGCCCCACTCTGGTGGGCCTTTTCCGTCCCCGCAGCAACCGGTTCCAGGTATTGAATTCGCTCGTTTGAAGTGCTCCGCGAAGTTTCTGCTTTTCTTGGTGGGATCTAGTACCAGCCACGTGGGGCAGGGGTCTTGAGGTCAGAAGGTCCGGGCAGGGATTGCAGCTCTCCCACTGGCGTGTGCCATAGCCCTGGAAAAGTCAGCCCCCCCCCCCTCCTCCCCCTGCCCCCACCTGCGGCAGGTGAAATGCATAAATGGTCCTCTGCTGAGGATTTGCAGCTCCTTCTACCGAGAGGCAGGTGGGTTTCCTCGCCCCTGGATCCAGGTCTTGCCGTCCGACTTGCTTCGGTCAGTGGGATGTTAGCAAACTTCACACAAGCAGAAGCCTGGAGACACACGTCCCTGTTTCCACCAGCACTCTAGCCGCCCTGCTGCCAGCATGAGACGTGGCTGTGCCGGCCTGAGGAAGGACGAAGAACGCGCAGCCCGCTCGCCCGGTCAGCGCCTTGGAGCTCCTGCACATGTAAGTCAGCCTAGCCAGTGTCGGCGGGGACGCCCAGCTGACTGCCCAGGCGCAGGGCCAGTAAATGGTGCGCTCGCGTGTCGCGAGGCTTCGTTGTGCAGCCTGCTGTGGGGAAAGCTGTTACCCAGTTGCCAGTGTGACGAGCCGCTCGCGTGGTCTAAGATGGCCCTTGAGAACACGGTCGTGCGGCCAGGCCGACGGAGACTGGGATTCCGGCTCAGCCATTTCCGAATGGCCGTCCTGGGGGAAGTCGGTTTCTTTCTCTGGGCCGGGGTGTTGTCCTCTGCAGAGTGGGGATGACAGTAGGACCCACCTCAGGGGGCTTGTGGGAATTGAGGTGATATGTGTAAGGCACAGCAGGTAATAACTGTCGCCGTTGTTCTGAGCAGGATTAGTGATAATATTGTTACAAAAGCCAACAACCACGATCCAGCCTTCACTCTCCTCTCTCTGATCCCTGACACGTGCCCTTGAGGTTTCAGCCATGCTCACGACTGCCTGCTCCTCAAAGGCTCCATGCTGCCTCGTGCCTCAGTGCCTTTGCACATGCTGCTCCTGCCCCTGGGGTGCTGAGACTAGCGAGTCTCTTTTCTTCAAGACCCCACTTAAGTGCAGTGAAAAACTCAGGGTGGTTATCTGAATATTTCCCGTCTTCGTCCTGTCCTGTCCCGGCCGTCATATGCACGAGCATATTCTCAATTCAACTCTGGGGTCCCCCTGAGTTAGCCAGATGCCCTCACTCATTCATCTAGCCGAGAAGCTACTGTGCACGGGGTGCTTGGACGGCTCTGGTCTCCGGCTGCGAACAGCATGTCTGTCGGGGCCCATAGTCCCCTGGGAAGGCAGACACGTGCGTGGGCAGCCACAGGCTTTGCAGGCAGGGTTTGATGGGGCCGGAGGTGCACAGAGTTTCAGGGAAGCTGTCCAGATGGGCATCCGAATGGAGGTGTGAGAGGTCAGCCTGATGTGGGTGCAGAGGAATCCGGGCCTCTGGGTGAGGGATCCTGGGAGGGGCACGGGGCTCTCCTGTGGGCCCCAGTGGGGAGGGGACTGTGAGGGCTGGTGTGGCCTGAGACCCGGGAGGAGGTCAGGGTGCAGGGGGCTGCTCTAGCTTCATGCCACTTGTCCCCAACCGGGCAGGCGGGGTGTGGCCACCCTGGTTTGCAGATGCAGACGCTGAGGTCCCTCCTGGGAGGGAATCCCTGTCACTCACCACCCAGGGTGGGGGGGAAATCAGCTCTGGGCATCATATTTATGTCTCGGGAAACTGGGAGGCTGGTTTCACTGCAGGAACAGATAAGATAAAACAAACAAACAAAACACTTGTTTCAGGGCATGGAGGGAGCCTGCCATTCCATGCCCCCAGGAAGCCAAGAACATAGCGACTGGATGGCGTGCCTTTCGACCGTCTCAGACGGGCGAGGGGGGATGCGGCTTCCATGGGGGCCACCTGGCTGCGTTCTGGTGTCCCCTCGTGCAGGAGTGGTGGGGCCGCAGCCCTTCACGCTCAGCGAGCGCGTCAGCTGGGACCACGTTGGCGGGCAGTGACGGGATCGGGCTGTCTGAGGCCCCGGGCGGCTGGAGGAGGGCAGTCTGGGTGGGGGCCCGGCTCCCCCGTCTTTGGGGCCCAGAGCCCGTCGGCTCTCGGTCACGAGATGTACCCCGCACCCGTGAGGCTCAGGGCCGCACCAGCTAGAGGCGCGCTGTCCTGTCGTGGCGGAAGGGTTCTCTTGGGCAGCTTACCTCCGTCATCCTGGCTGCGACGCCGTCACCTGACCACTCTCGCTGCAAAGGAGTCTGGGAAACTGCATATTTTTAGTCGGGTCCACTGCCAAGCCAAATAACACCAGAATCCTGTCAACAAGGAGGGGTGGGGTGGCGAGCAGATGTGGTCAGGCAGCCAGCAGAGGGCTGGGAGCGCGGCGTGGGTCATCGGTGACTGCTTCGGACGCCCTCCCAGTTCGAAGGTGAGGGACACGTTTCTCTTTGCAAAAACCCTTCTGGCGAGACGTTTATTTCCTCGCATTCTGGAGATTTCACTCATGAAAAACAAAATGAATTAACATGTTTCTACCGGTTGGGAAAATACGGGGTTGGGTCTTGGCCAAGACTTCCCCTGAAGTGGGTGGCATCTTTTTGGACGGTTGTTCCACGGAGAAGGAAATGGGGGCACCGAGAGGTTGGGGGTTCACCCAGTGGTTGGTGACAGAGTGGGCTTCAAATGGCAAACCCCCGCCTGGCCCCACGGTCCCGGCCGCAGCCCCTGAGGGTGTCTCTGGGCCTGCGCAAAGTCTGGGGCCTGCAGGGGCCTGGGGTTGGGGTCGTGCTGGGGATGAGGGCTCCCCCTTCTCAACCACACCCTGGGAGGTGCCACTGCCTCCCTGGTCCTGCTGTAGCCCCCACAACCCTCAGGCTCCTGGGTGACCCGGGGGTTTTTGCCAGCGGGCTCTCTGAGCTCAGAGCCTGGCCCTGGGAGTGAGCTCTCTCTGCTTCTGGCTGACAGCCTCCTCCTGACCTCGTTGCACCCTGTGGGGCCAGAAAGGGCTCTGGGGTGGCAGCTGGTGGGACTGGGGTTCCTGGTGGGGAGCTCAGGAAGTCTGCTGGCCGCCTGTGTTCACACACCCTGAGACGCTGGGCACGGCGCTGCTCCCCGCACCCCTCCTGGGCTCTGAGGTGCTGGGCAGGGCACTACCCCCTTCCCCTGCTCTCGTGGCTGGTTCCTCTTGAGAGTAGGCAGCTGGGTCCCTGCCGGGGCTGCTGAGAAGAGTGTGAGCAGGGTGGTGCTGGTGCCTGGGAAGAGCATGGGAGCAGTGGTTGTCCTGGCAACTCGACCCGGGTACCAGCCCTTGGGTGCCACAGGGACACTGCTCAAGGGGAGCGGGACACGGGTCCCATTCTCATGCTGTCACTGAGCCCTCCTCAGCCTCGGACTCCTGGCCCGTTCTTTGGGAACATTCCCCAGGTTTCCCTCCCAGGGTTGCCGTGAGTTTTAGAAAGAAAAACATTTCAATGGTTAGCGTTTACGGAGCACGGATCACCGGCCAGGCCCTGTGCTAATCCGCTCACGGGACCGTGTTTCTGGTGCGCAGCTGGGTGTCCGAGCACACTCAGAGTGAGGATCAAATGTGTGCCCTGCTTCTCCAGCCCGTCCTGTGCCAGGTGACCCTGAGCCGGGTTCCCCTGCCCATCACAGAGCAGGAGGGCCCTGATGAAGGTTTTGTGGCTTCCGTCGCAGGGTGTGAATGAGCAGAGGCAGCCCCGCATCTCCCTGTGGCCCTTCCTGGGAACCTCGTTGCAAGACAAGTGATAAAGGAGATGGGGAAACACGGTGCGGAAATGACGTACGGTCAAGCTGTGTTCCCCAAACGGGGGCTCTTATCAGGGGTGAACACCCTGCCCCCCCTTGAATCAGAGAACACTTGTACCCAGTAAAAGTAGGCGGTTACAGACACGTCTGTGTCCCACGGACCCTGCCACGACACCTATCCAAGTTGACACTTCTGTGTGTCGCACTTAGCTTTTGTGTCTTCGGTTCACGTCGGGGTTCGGTAAACATGTGGTTAACAACCCGTCTCTCTCTTTAGAGTGCTGAGGGGCTTTAGGGCATTCTGTGGGGGGAAACCGTTTCTTGAGAGCCTTGCTCAAGGAGGTCTGGTCTTACTGCACCTTCCTTTCTGGGAAGAGGCCCGGAGCCACTCAGAATTTGTCTTTGGACCCGGTAGTGCGGTCATAGGCGGGCATCTTCCTCTCTCGCAAGAAGGGTTCCGAGATGCAGGCTTGCCTGGCTGACACGGATGCCAATTGGGAAGGCGTTGGGCTTCCAAGTCACGAGTGGCCCAGCCTGAAGTGGCTGCACCACGCACAGGGTCCCTCCGGCCACGTGAGGAGGCTGTCTGGCTGCTGGTGCTCGTGCGCTTGCTCTGTGCGGACAAGCCAGCATCTCAGGCAGCTTGCATCCACACCCCGTGGCTGCTGTGGCAGCTGACCACCGGCCCGGTGGCTCCAGTCTTCAGTCCGGAGGTCAGAAGTCCGAAGTCAAGGTTTCGGCAGGGATGAGTCCTTCTGGAAGCACCGGGGGTGAATCATTGCCCTTCTCAGCTTCTAGGGGCGCTGGCACCCCTCGACTCAGGGGCCCCCTGTCCCTTCGCCCAAGCCGGCGGTGTGGTGTCTTTCCACCTCCCTTCCGGTCACATCTGCCCCCTACTGTCTTCTTCTGCTGTAAGGACTTGTAAGGACCCCAGTGGCTACACTGGGCCACTCAGATGTTGCACGGTACTCTCCCTCTGTTAAGGGCAGCTGATGAGAGACTCTTCATTTCACGTGCAGCCCTACTTCCCCGTTGCCACGGAAGGTAACGTTTTCACAGGTTCTGGGGACTAGGATGTGGACAGTTCTGGGGGCCCATCGTTCTTTCTCCTACATTGCCATGACCTGTCCCATTATGGTCTCAAGATAGCTGCTGCATCACCAGACATCACGTCGGCATTCAGAAGAGGAAGGAAGAAGGGCTCCAGGACTGCGACAGCTGGGTCTGTGTCATTTAATCAGGAAAGCAAACTGTTTCCCAGGAGTGTTCCAAAAGATTCTATTTACAGGCGGCCAGGGAGAAGTGGGTAGGAAGACCCCGGCAAGTGCACACGTCCGTGGTGACGGCTACAGTCCCCTTTCCAAGTTCCTGAATGCGTTTCGGCAGGTCTTGGTGGACCCACGGCAGGAAGCGGGACATGGTGGCTTCCAGAGCGCGTCTCCAAAGTTTTCCGTGGGCTCGTGATGGCAGCTGTAAAATGAACTCGAGGACCTGCCCCCGGATCAGTGGGGCAGGTTCTGGGCTTTACTGGTGATTTCTCCCCCAAAACACACTGACTCTGCCTGGACTCATTCAGCTAACCTGGAGGTGAGGACACACATCCCACGGGCAGCGTGGGTCCCTGGTGGTGGCAGGAGCTACTGAGGACCCACTAGGCCACCCCTCCCCCACCGACGCCCGTGTGCCCCAGCAGCATGGCGCTCCCCCAGACACCGCGTGCTCACAACATACCTGGGAAATAGCTGACACTTTCGAACCCTCGAAGGCTGGTTCTCCCAGGGAGCTGGCGTCTTGTGGGAACCACAGAGAGGGACAAGGCGAGACCCCTGCCCTCCACAGGGACACAGCTCCCAAGTGTCGGGCCCCTGCACTGTGCAGGCTGTGTACTACTCTGATTGCGGCTGGGTGACACTGGGCAGGTGACTTGACCTCTCTGAATCTCATTCCCTGGCCTGTGAGGGCCACGGGGAGGATCACGCGTGGAAGGGGCGTGGGAGGGTCCGGGCACACACAGCACACCGAGCACCAGCTTTTACCTGCTTGTCACCCTTTCCGAGGCACGCAGGCCGCACCAAGGCTCAGTGTCTGGAGCTGACCCTGCGGGGGCGCCACACACAGCAGGGGTGGAGGGTGAGTCAGTTGGAGCCGCGTTCTTCGCTCACGCTCTCAGAACGAGCCTCGCGCGACGCCGCTGAGGGTGGCCTCTGGGTCCCAGCCTAACGCCCACCCCCCCCACCCCCCACCCCCCGGCTCCGTCCCACGTCTTCTCCGCGAGTGTCTGTCTCTGGATGGAAGCCACGAAAGGGGCCCACGAGCCGCACCTGCTGGGCCTGGCTGGGAGGGCTGACGGGGCAGAGCAGTGGGTGCCGTGGCCGCCGGGACCCTCCGTGCGCACCAGCTGCTTCTCTGCACGCGCGACCGCAGCGAGCCCCAGGACTAGGCTGGGAGGTGGTGTCCACCTGCAGCAGCCCAGTTCGCAGGTGGGGAGACTGAGGCCCCGAGCAGCAAAACCGCTTGCCCAGGGCCCCACAGCCAGTTTGAAAGTCAGCCTGAGGCCTGATGTCAGGGAGGACCACCGGGCACCGGACGGACCCAACGGACCTGTGGCCCCTCCCCCCAGGTCCTGTCCCGGAGCTTTGAGGGGAGGCTGGGGGGCCGAGGCAGCTTCCCTGCGGTGCGGTGCTTAGGGGCACCTTTCTCATGTTCCCCCAAGCCCCGGCAGCCCCACCGTCCCCAGGGGGAGGTGAGAACCTGGGAATTCTCTTATCTCTGCCCAGCAGGATGCGTCCTGTGTTGTGGCCCCACCAAGGTTTCCAAGCTCCGTGATGAGCTTGCAGATTTCTGCCTGCGATTGCTTGGCTGCCCTGTGGCCGGGCTCCCCGTGGCCCTGGCCTTTTCAGCTGCTCCTGGCCCTTGGATCCTCTGGCAGGCCGGTCCCATCGGACAGCGGTGTGAAATGCAGGGGTGAATTCCTGCCCTCAGCGTTTCCGCCCATTCTTTGCGCGGAGGCAGCCTGTGGGTTCCCTGCCAGGGCCGGGGGGCCTGTGGTGGACGCAGTGCCCTGCGTGGCCCTCGGGGGCGCTGTGCAGGCAGGCGAGGGCAGGACAGGCCTGCCTGCCTGGGCTGGGCTGGGTTTCCGTCCCTCCTTTCCCATCAGTGCCACTTCTGAGAGGCGCTGTCATCCAGCTGGGAGAGGATGGAAAGCGTGTAATTAATGCAGTTCTGTGCTGCAGTGTGGCCGGTGGTCTCAAGCCCACCTCCAGGGATGGCTGTTTGAAAATGCAGATTCTCATGGGGCGCCTGGGTGGCTCGGTCGGCTGAGCGTCCGACTTCGGCTCAGGTCATGATCTCATGGTCCGTGAGTTCGAGCCCCACGTCTGGCTCTGTGCTGACAGCTCGGAGCCTGGAGCCTGCCTTGGATTCTGTGTTTCCTCTCTCTCTGCCTCTCCCTTGCTCGCACTCTGTCTCTCTCAAAAATAAATAATCATAGGGGCACCCGGGTGGCTCGGTCCGTTAAGCATCTGACTTCGGCTCAGGTCATGATCTCACCGTTCATGAGTTTCAGCCCCGTGTCGGGTTCTGAGCTGACAGCTCGGAGCCTGGAGCCTGCTTCGGATTCTGTGTCTCCCTCTCTTTCTGTCCCTCCCCTGCTCATGCTCTTACTCTCTCTCTCAAAAATAAACATTAAAAAAATACTTTAGGGGCACATGGGTGGCTCAGTCAGTTAAGCG
Organism: Neofelis nebulosa; assembly: GCF_028018385.1. Classification (NCBI taxonomy): domain Eukaryota; kingdom Metazoa; phylum Chordata; class Mammalia; order Carnivora; family Felidae; genus Neofelis; species Neofelis nebulosa. The sequence goes on along the minus strand of NC_080798.1, from coordinate 59,859,531 downwards.
TCCGACTTCGGCTCAGGTCATGGTCTTGCGGTCTGTGAGTTCGAGCCCCGCGTCAGGCCGTGTGCTGACAGCTCAGAGCCTGGAAGCCACTTCGGATTCTGTGTCTTCCTCTCTCTCTGCCCCTCCCCCACTTGCACTCTGTCTCTCTCAGAAATAAATATTAAAAATTTTAAAAAAAGCAGATTCTCAGGCCCATGGTTCAGAGTCAGGCTAGTTAGGCCTGGGGTCCCAGGAGGGACTGTTCATACCAGGCCCCAGGTCATTCTTGTGAGCAGGCTCGTCGGGAAATGCTGGCTGGCAGCTTGGTCGGCTCTGGAGTCAGGCTGAGTCTCAGCTTCGCTGCGCCTCCTGGTCTCTGCTTGTCCTAGAGCCTCTCAGAACCTCAGTCTCCTCCTCTACTGACTGGGGGTGATGTCACCTCTTACAGGGTTGTTGGGACAAAAGATTAATTCTTAATCATAATGATGTTCAAAGACATGGCCTTCCTGGCAAAGTTTCTGATTGTCACGAGCACCGGACAGACCCCACCCAAGCGAGTCCAAAGCAGAGACCTTGAGCGTTCGGAGCCTCCTCTGAAGCCTCATTGTGGGACCAGTGCTATTTGCACTGCAAGTTCCCAGATGTTGGCAATAAAGAAGGGACTCAACTTCTTTGCTGTCCCCTGGGGTCCAGGAGCCCTGAATTGGGACACACTGCGTAGTCCTGGGGTTCTCAGGGCTGAGGGCCGACTCTTCTCAGGACAGTGCAGGCAAAGGGCGGGAGGGGCAAACACTCGCGTGTCCCACGAGGAGGCTGCGCGACACTGAGCTCCCCTCCGGAAGCGCCCGCTGAGGTCGCGTCAGGCTGGGCTGCAGAGACAGTGCACACCAGTCCTCAGTTCCCTCCTGCGTAGGGTGGGGTGCTACAGCTCCCACTTACCCTCCCTGGAGGGCTCGGGCTGACGTGCACTATTTGAGGGTCAGTTGGCGGTCGAGGTGGTGGACACGCGCCCTCTTTCCCGGGCGAGAAAGCCGGAGGGGCCGGGAGGGACTGCTCACCTGGACCAGCACCCCTGGCTTTGAATTTGGGCCTGTCAAGAGAGCCTCACCCCTGTCAAATCGGCAGGGAGGTGGCTGCAAAATTGTGGAAGAGACCTGAGTGGGTGGTGGGGGTGGTGGTGGGGGTGGGGCTCAGGTAGGTCCACTGTTTGTCAGCTCCATGGTACTTTTTTTTTTTTTTTTATTGTTTTAAATGTTTACTCATTTTTGGGAGAGAGACGGAGAGAGAGTGCAAGCAGGGGAGGGGCAGAGAGAGAGGGAGACGCAGAATCCGAAGCAGGCTCCAGACTCTGAGCCGTCAGCATAGAGCCTGACATGGGGCTCGAACTCATGAATCTTGAGATCATGACCTGAGCCACCCAGGCGCCCTGTCCCACGTTCCTTTCTCAGAGTTGGTGTGAAGGGGAGCCCGGGGGGGGGGTCCTCAGAGTTTTGGGGTCCTTGTCTTCTGTGAATTTTCGACTGTGTCACAGGGAATCCCCAAGTGCGATTCAGGGTTTCTGTTGACCCAAGGCAGGAAACTGCAGGCTTGGGTCTGGCTTTATGTTTATTGGCTTATGTTTTCCCAAAGCAGGGGCACAGTCCATTGCGGACTATGGTGGCCAGACCGAATGGCCTCGTGCTGTCTTCCTGAGGCTTTCTGGGGGGAGGAACACACACACACCTACACACATTCACACACGTTGATTCACATGCACACATAACACACGAGTGCACACACGTGCATGCACAGATCAGTTCACACGTATACCTACACACGCAAGCACACACACGTGCACACACACATTTACACCCACCTACGCAGACATTCACACACATGCACACACACACACACACACACACACACACACTCAGTAGGAGACCAACTTGGGTCTTAGAAACCAAGGCGTCCACCTCCCACCCCTCCGTCCCATGCTCCTTCCTTCCTCGTCTTGGGGACAGGGGTATCGTGGGTGTCCTCCAGGCCGGTTCCTGTTCAGATTCAAGCTCTGCCACCGTGTGATCTGGGCCATGTTGCCGGCTGTCTCTGACCCTCAGTTTCTCGTCTACAAAGGGGCACTGTAACAGAACCCACCTCAAGGCTGGGTGCAGACTGGGCATGGGAGGTGTCTGGGGGAACGTGGGCGGGCCGCCAGGCTCGCAAAGCCGCGAGCCCTTCCAGGCTGCATGGCCACTACCGTCCCCTGCCCAGCTCTCTTCCGACGCCTGCGGTCAGGCGTCACCAGCCTGGCATTCTGTCCGCCTTTCCCGGGAGCATGTCACTGTGTCCTTCTGGGGAAACTAACACGTGTTACCTGTTACTACATGTCTCGTTTCAACTTAGGGGTAAACGGGGGCCCTGCTCTCAGAGGCAGGTCTGTAGACAATGTCTTCTTGAGGAACTAGTGTGCCTTATTCACTCCCAACCTGATGGAGCCCACTGCAGCCAGCCGGGCACTGGGTAGACCCAAGCCCCGCCCACCAGGGCCACGTGATGATGGGGAGGATGAGGACATGAGGCGGTGAGCAAGGAGGTGTGTGGGAAGCATCTGTGGTCACCAAGCACTGTGGGCCACGTGCCCTCCTGGACATGGGGACAGAAGGGTGAACGGGAAGTCTCCAGCGCCCCAGCGGGGAGGGTGCAGAGTGACCCCTGTAGTGAGGAGCTGTTGTCCTCCAGGCAGACGCGGGAGAAAGAGGGGCCCACGCTAAGGCTCAGAGGCAAGAGCTTCCTGAGCGTCCGGGGCCGCAGGTGCCGTGGCTTTAGCGGAGCTCCGTGGACGGCAAGGTGGGTCAGCCCGTGATCTCCCAGCTGAACACTGGACTGGCTGGAGCTTCTAAGACAGGTGGGTTTCTTGTAAGCATCTAATTACAGGTGGCTTCTGGGTCCTGGAATTGTCACCAGGAACCCCCAGCTCATACTGAAATGGAGCCATCACATGCTGGATGATGTCACCACTGGAATGAATTACTTGTGTATTTAAGGCCTTGTTCCTTAGGATGTTCTAGCACTGAATTGTTAACAGAATAGGCTGCCTTCCCCGGGAGTGGGGACCAAGAGGGAAACCTGCCTAAGGATGGCCTTCTTGGGCATCTCTTCACATTAAAAGTCTATGCCATCATTGCTTTGCATTCTGTAGTATACGCAGAGGGACTTCAGAAAGCCATTGTGTCCCTCCCATTACGTTAGCACAAATGATGATGTTTCTATACTTCATGTTTATCTTGGGCCTTCTTACAGTCTCCTTATTTGAAAAGTCAAGTTGGCCTTAAGGTGATAGATGACAACCTGAAACACAGTCCCTCTTCCTAAATGTCAGTCATTCACACCTTAGTAAGAATGGCAACACAATCTTAAGAGTAGGTTTTCAGTGACAACCTAAGGTGAGACCATTACAACCCAGGATCTCCATGAGGGTCAAGAAGAGGGAACAGTGATGTCCCCCAAAGAGTCAAATATAATGAGGAGATTGGAACAAAGACATCTCGCCAGTTTCCCCATTGGGTCTTACTCTCCCATGGTTTTCTGGTTTGTGGTCTGCTCTAACCAGGCCCTGGCAGAGATCAGGGACAAGATTCTCCTATGGAAACTTCTCCCCCTGGCCAAGAGCTCAAGTGTCTTGTTCCTTCCTCCATCAGCCAGTGTTGCAATCCATTGCAGAGAAGGCTTCTGACTGTTCTGGTCTCTGTGTCTTTCCCTTTTCTTCAGATCGCCAGGGCACTGAGAATATCAGTGCGCAGGCTGTGCTGGGAACATTTGGCATTTTCCAAACCCTTGTGCAAATCCTTAAACTTTGTTCAATACATATAACATGTTATCTTGTGTGCATATCATGTTTTTAATTAGTTAAATAATTAAGTAACTTAACCTTTCTGCACCATGGTTCTCTAATCTACAAATGGGAGATAAAAACAGCACCTAGGCTGTGTGAGGATTCAATTAGTGAATTTGTGTCAAGCCCTAGGAAAGGTGCATCGTGTGTACATGTGAGCTCCATAACTGGTAAAGGACTTTGCCCCGTGCTGGGAAGGACCAATTTGACTTTTTCAGAACAGACAGTAGGATGTGATCCTTTGCAGCGTGAGATCGTTTCTTCTCTGTGCCGACAGCTTCGCGGGGAGTTTCTCTGGCTTGTTTACATGCAGAGGGCCTGGGCAGCTCTGTGGCAGCAGGGTGATCCCCATGTTGGGGTGCCCACCTGTTGGTGCTGATGGGGGAGGCAGGACTAGAAACACTTCCTCCCGGGTGGGCTGCCCCGGGGCAGACGGCCCCCGGACAGCAGCCTTGGAGGTAGTCGGTGAGGTCTGAGCCTCCGGTTTGCTGGGATCTGGCTCCTGGAAGAGTCCGCCCGAGTTCTCGGGGCTGCTGAGCCCCCCAGATGCACTCTTGGATCTCTCAGGGCGTCTGTGATTTCCCCGGGTCGGCCTCTGGGGGCCTGTGCATGGGGGCCCTTCCGTGTGTGGGGGGACACATGCCATTTGTCAGTGGCATGGGGTGACTCACTGGGCACCCCTCGAAGATTGCTTACAGAGTTCAAGGCTGGTCGCCCGGGCACTCATTATCAGATCTAATTGTGGGCTCGGATTTCACAAACCGGGGGGCTGTGCAGGTGGAGGATGGGCTGCAAAGGTCATGCCTAAAAGCTTATTAAACCACTGGTGTGAAAGGTAAGACCATCTGGATGCCATTTGACAACTTAAGCGGTAATTACACCATTTGGCGCAGGAATTAGAGAGAGTGGTGGCTTGCACTGCGGCGGGGACGGCCTGGCTCCGAGGGGGTGCTTCCTTTGGGGCGAGCCCGTCCTGGCATCTGCGGGTCCCCGTCCTCTCTGTGGCTCCTGGGTTCTCGGCCGAGCCCCTCCCCCGCCGGTGGAGCGCAGGGCGGGGTGCGGCTGGCCGTGCTCCCCTGCTGCCCCGCGGCCCCCTGGGATAACCAGGAGCACCTGCTTCCCAGCGGCCGCCCGGGGAGGGAGGCGGGGGCGGCTTCCAGCAGAGCTCCACCCCCAGCAATATGGAAGCGTTTAGCAGGCTTTGCACCAGGCAGGGTAGCTGAGACCTGAACCTTCAAATTACAGCCATTCCCGGCCGAGGAAAAGTAAATAAACAGTTCACAGCTGCAGCCAACTCAGCCCAGGACTGGCTATCTCTTCTGATTGCGGGACGAGTAATTAAGTGGGAAATGTGAGCCCTCAGCGTCAGGGAGAGATGATAAAGGTCTGGGGGCAGTAAATCCCCCCAGCTCCAGAGATCTTCCGATTAACCCGCGCAGGGCCGGCGGGGGCGAAGCCGGAGCAGGAGCGCCTGTAGAGCGATTGTCAGTGACTAACTGAAAGCTGCCATCTCACTGTGCCTTGTTAGGGGACAGGATTTGTGTGACTGTGGATTCCCCACCAGCGCGCCCTAGAAAACACCTCAGAACGGGTGCTGTCTGCTTTAACCCATTGTCCTGGACCGAATCGTGTCCCTGAAAAGTTCACGTTGCAGTCTCAACCCCCGGGACCTCGGGATGAGACTGTGCTTGGAGACAAGGCCTTTGAAAAGGTGCTTAAGGAAACCAAGTCAGTGGGGTGGGCCCTGGTGCCCTTAGGACAGAAGAGATGGGGACACAGACACGCACAGAGGGAGGGCCATGGAGGATGGAGGGGCACGGCCACGTGCACGCCCAGCAGAGAGGCCTCGGGAGAAGCCAGCCCTGCCCACGCCTGGATCTCAGACTTCCAGCCTCCTGGGCTGGGGGCGTAAGTCCCTCAGCCGCCCGGCCTGTCGTGCTTTGTTTGGGCAGCCGGAGAAAACAGTGCCCCGATCTCTGCACCGAGAGCAGCATGTGCCTTAGAGCGAGAGCTGATGGGTGGGGGGCGACCCAGCCGGTGCCAGACCCCTGCAGGCGCGCAGTCACCACGGCAATGGCGTCTCCAGTCGCGCATGTGGACGCAGAGGGCTGGGGAGGCTAAGCCAGGAGCCCAGGCCACACAGCTGGGACCCGTGGGGGAACCCGCCGCCGAGAGTTGGGGTTCTCAAACCTGGCTGCATGGAGTGGCCTGGCAAGTCTTAGAAAGCAGGGGTTCCTGGGCCCCACCCCAGACAGAGAGGTGCTGGACCTGGGTAGCGGTTTCCAAGGTACCCCGGGGGATTTTCACGTGTGGCCAGGGTTCAGGGCCGTTGGTTCACACCTAACCTTGCTGGAGTTCCTTTGTCAAAAGCAGCGGCACAGCAGGGGCTCACGTCCTGTCTTTATTCCCATTTTTCTGTGAAAGATGTGGGGTCCTCCTCCATGGTCAGCCGGCTTGTCTTTACTACCAGCGCTATCTCTGGAGCCCAAGTGCCTGGGTTCAGATCCCAACTCGATAGCTTAGGTGTAGCTGTGTGACCTGAGGCAAGTCACTTGACCTCTCTGGGCCTCAGTTTTCTCATCTGTAAAATGTGTCTAATAAGAGTAACTACCTCCTAGGGTCGTTATCAACCACCTTAATGTTTGCAAAGCACCTGCACGTGGACAGTGCTAGTAAAACGTTTGTTACGAACAAACTGTCTCATATATTTGCCCCTGGATGGTAGGATGCTGAAGAGTGGGGGTAGGAATAGGAGACAGAAACCTAGTATGATCAGTTCTATGTCTCTCCCAGGGCACCAAGGGGGCTTCAGGGAATCTTGGTGGGAGGGGACAGGGCACCATCTGTCCAAGGTGTCCACCACCTGCCCTCACCCCACCCACAGTGTGAGGGGCATTGTGACAGCTGTCTCGTTCTGTTCGTGTGGGAACCATGATTTTCAGGGTCCAGAGGCCATAGAGGGATGCACACACGAAATCTGTGATGTCACCAAAATGTGGTTTCTCTGCAGACGTTGAGGTCCGATCCCAGAGCAGGGTGGGCCTTGCCTGGTGCGAGTGCCGACCAGGTTCCAGACAACGCTGGTGGCTCGTGTTCTCTGCGTCGCATACCCTTTCACCTTCTGTACCGAATGCCTATCCCTTTTGTAATAAAACATTTTTAAGAATTTGTTTTTGATGTTTTATTTTTGAGAGAGAGAGAGAGAGAGACAGAGCACGAGCCGGGGGCGGGGGGCAGCGAGAGAGGGAGACAACAGAATCGGAAGCAGGCTCCAGGCTCCGAGCCGTTGGCACAGAGCCTGACGCGGGGCTCAGACTCCCAGACCATGAGATCGTGGCCTGAGACCTTGTCTTGGCGGCTGATTACCCCCCCTTCCGTAGTAGTAGAATGTCAAACCAGGTCCCTCGCCACTCAGAAGAAAGCCCGTGTCCCCAGCCTCCCCTGCCGCTGTGGTGTGCGTGCCCCAAGCCCTGGCCCAGGAGCCGTGAAGTCTCCAGAGCGGGCCTGTAAGGTGAGGGGCAGGCTGTCCTTTTGCCCCTTTGTCCCCGCCCAGTGGCTGGATGTGTCGCCATGTGGATGGACCCACAACGTACGGGAAGGAGGAGCCCTGGTGATTTTGGAGAATAGATCTCAAGACCTTGTGTGAGAAGAGTGCATGTACCAACACCTCGTTTCAGCCGCTGACACTCGGTTTCTCTTAAGCGCAGTGGAAGGCGCTTTCATGGTGGGGCTAGAGCAGTGGCCAGGAATCCCCACCAGAGCTGCTCTCTGGCATAATCTGGGGAGTCAGTCCTGGGCGTTCAGCCTCTAACCCTGCTGCTGGCGCTCCCAGAGATAATGCAAGCCATCCTCCGAGGTGGCTCGCCCTGAGTTCAGCCAGGTGAACTTCAGTTACGTGGGAATAATGCCCTTGTCTACAGCCTGATAGGTCATGGGACAAACTCTGACGTTTTCCTGGAGAGCCACAGGCAGCCCGGTTTGAGGACTGGTCTGCAGTCACACGGGCAGGACATTCAGGACCAGGGCTCGGAAGCAAGTGCACGGGCCGGACCTTCTCTCTGGGAGTTCTCGTCTACGCTGAGGAATGGCGTGGGTCTGGAGAGACGCTGCAGCCAAGGTGTAGACCTCTAACCTCTCCCCCGTCCTACCAGCCACCTGGGGGAATTTGCACCCTGGGGGAGCCCCGCTGTGGTTTTTCCGGCCCTGGGAGCTTGGGCAGTCTCTCGGGTCCCGGGGCAGCTGCGGGTCTCGTGGAAAAAGGCTTCTCCCCTTCTTAGCGCCGTGGGGGTGTGTCTCTGGACTTCCCCGGGACATCGTCACAGTTCTGGATTGGGGCCCGGGGGTGGGCAAGGGCCAGGGACCGGCCCTGACAGGCACCGCCGTGCTGTCCCATCGTTCCCTGGACCCTGGCGCATCCCAGACGCAGCAAAGCCAGTTTCCATCGGGGTTTCTGTTGCTCGCCACTGTGGCGTCTTAGCTGGGGGGTTGGCGTGTGCGTTCGCCACCTGCACGTCTCCTCTGCAGGAGTGCTGTCAGGATTCTCAGAGCTGTCACTTCTCTGCACCCTCCTGACTCTGACTTCCATCAGCCTTTGCTTCTAGAAGGCTCCATCTGCTTGTGCACGAGACACGTTTTCTTCTGTTTCTGATGCTACCCACAGTGAACAGGATGGAATCGGGTTGCTTTTCATTCCAAAGGGGGTCTCTCATCATCGCTGGGGTCATGCAGATGGGGAGTCCCTCACTCCTGGATCTGGGAGCTCCAGTTCCCCATCCTGCAGAGGCCAGCCCCTCCCAGGGTCCCAGAGAGCCCCCCCCTGCTAGTGGAGCCGGGGTGTCCCCGTGCCCTCTTTGCCTCAGCTCCTGCCCCCTGATGCCCCTTTCTCTTCCGGGGAAATGGTCCAGTCCCTCCCTTCTCCACGTCTCTCTTGGTGACACTGAGCTGTGTTGAGACCCCACTCAGGCTTTTCCGGCTCCTCCTCGACCCTCGTGGGAGCAAAAAAAGACAAGTTTGCATCTGGTCCTTGAGTCGGCTTCTTACGAGCGGTGAGGGCTCAGGAACGCTGCTTACAATCCCTGCACCCCACTTCCCATGTTTGCAAAACAAGGATCAAAACTAGTCTCCCAAACTGGGGTCGTTTTGAGGGTCTCACGAGATCTTGGCTGACAGGAGGTCCTGTGGGAGGTCAGCGATGGGGCAGGACCAGGTGAGGTGAGGGAGCCCCAGCTGAGTGATCTTGGAGGTTCGAGGTCCAGGGCAAGACGAGATGGGGGCCTTGCTGAGACGTTGTGACGAATTCCAAGTTGCCCCCAGCAGAGCATTGGACCGAGTGCAGGGTCCTTCTGAGCGTGGGCCCCTGCACCTTCTCACACACGCCAGATCCCGACCTGCAAAGGCTTAGGAAGTGGCTGGCGAGAAGCAATTGTTCGTTCACTCTGGAACCTTTGCTTGTCAATCCAGGACCCAAGGGCAGCCGTGTCCAGACATCGCTCTCCAGTGCCGGAGGCCCGCCTGGTGCCTGAGAGATGCTCCATGTAGGGAAGGGGCACGCCCGTGGGACAGTCTCCCCTTGAGTCCTGACCAGGGACTGGCCCAAGGGTCGCAACCCCTTGTAACTGGAAACAGCTGACTCCCGGCTCCGGCTTCCAAAGTGGGCGGCCCGCCCGGCAGGAGGGCCTCGCACAGACAGACCCGTGGACGTCATTGCGGAGGGGATTTTTATGCAAGCGGGTGCAGGGCCATGAAGCTGTCAGGGCGGACCCCGCTCTGTCGCCCCCTTCCTGCCGGTCCCTGTCGTCTTGCCCTGACAATGCCCAGCCTCCCTGGGCTCTGCGGTGACCTCTTTTGCGCCCACGGGCAAGGCCGGGGCACAGCGGGCACACTCCGCTGGTCACATCTTGCCACTTGGTGCCAACAGTGCTTCCAGGTTAAGCACCTCATTAGGGTAATAAATGGGGTGAAAAAACAGTATTTCAGTGTATTTTTTCCTGGGGTATCATGACAGATTGAGGGCCTGTGGCTTGAGTCACCGGGACGATCCCAGCTCCTGTGACCCCGAGCCCGGGGAGCAAATGGCCAGGCTGCAGACTTCCCCGCTTGGCCCTGCCTCCTCTCCCTGGCCGTCCTGCCAGCGGCACCTGTGGGAACGTCGGGCCCGCAGGAGCCAGGCCCCGAGAGCGTGTGGGGGCCTCGTAGATCCCAGGGGAGCCCGGCCCACGGCCGGCCGAGCTGTGTGGGGATGGGCCTCTTCCTCCGGCACCTGGACAGGAAGGAGCGCCGACAGGGGTGTCTTGGAGCCTGGCGCCTCACCGGTCCTTCTGGAAGAGTGGCCGCATGGCTGCCGTGTGAGGGACGGCAAAATAAGACGGACGTTATACCTGTGTCTGCTCTCCACCCACCCACGGTCCACGTTCAGAAGTCAAATCAGCCCAGGAGCCAGGACGCTTGTCACTGTAAGCACTGACACCAGCACTCACTCTCGGAGCGCTTTTCCTAACAGCTCCGCGTAATCACAATGGTGAAAACACCTCCCGCTACGTGCCTGCCAGGGCCTGCATAGAGCCACTCTTTAAACCCTAAACAGCAACCCTACAGGGGAGGCACTGTTGTATCATCCCAGTTTTCAAACAAGGAAATGAGGTCCAGAGAGGTGAAGTGACTTGCCCAAGGTCACACGGGTAGTAAGTGTCTAGGCCTAGAATTTTCCTTGGTGAGTCTCCCTCTGCAGCCCATGCTTTCAACCACTAACACACTATGTCTGCAGCATTCAAGCAATATTTGGGGTAAGAATGTACCGTCAATCATATCACTAGAGGCCGGTGCTCAGAAGGGAAAGGAGCAGGTTCTCCAGGGGGCTTTCTGGGGCAACCCATGAGCCCGGCCTCTAGACTTTGGCAAAAACAAGTAAAATTAAATAAATTAACAAATAAAAAATAATCCAATAATCTTCTAGTAAGACGATTAGGTGGCATTTGTGGATTTATGTTCTACAGCTCATCTGGGACTTACTCTGTATACTTACTCTGCGCTCTGCTGCCCCGGGGCCTTTGCATATACTGTTCCTTGTGCTCGGCACACTCCCTTAAATCCTCCCCCTCCCCTGGGGCTTTAGTGCTCATGCTTTGGATCACTGCTGAAGTGCTCCTCCCTCAGAGCCCCCGCTGTAGGGTTCAGTCACCCCATTTTATGCCCCACAGCACCGGGCACGTCTGTGATTTGTAAGGTCCTGGAACACGAGGACCGTGGCTGCCCAGTCTGTTGATGTGTCCCTCTCCTGTGGACCCGTGGGTGTGTAATCTGTATTTGTTAGGTGCTTAATAAGTCAGTGAATAAAGACAGGAATTGTGCTTGTCCTAAGGGTAGCCCCAGTTTGCAGCTGGAGTAGAGCGGTGGGTGTTCTTGGGCCTGGGGCTGTTTTCATCAGGCCCAGACACACAGCCCCCCAGGAACCCCCCGGGCGGCCACATGGGGCTTGCTCTGTAGCAGGATCTATCGCTGTGAGACACAGTGCCGTGGGGCTTAGGGGCTCCGGGTCCAAGTCCACGTGACCGAGTCCTGCACCAGAACCTGTCTGTGTCATTTCCGTGTCCCAGCGAGGCGTGTGCCTGTCTGCACGTGAAACCGAGCAGAGTGTCACATCTCCTTAAGGCCCAGAGCCCCACTGCTGCCTCCCCTCACACCCACGCATCCGTGCAGTCGTTGATGAGGACGCATGTTCTAGTGTGTCCTTCCTCCCTTGGGATTCTTAGCCACCTGCTGGCAGAGCACAATCGGTCGCCGTCGGGTGGAGACACGGTGATCGTGAGGACAGCTGCCCGCCGGCGGCCCATGCGTGCTGTCCCAGCGTCCGCCTCCACGAACACAGCCACAGCCACAGTGAGGGCTCCCAGGTGAGGGGGGGTCGCTCCCGTGTCACAGACGGGGGGACACGGACTCAGGGACCACAAGTAGCTTGCCCCAACTCACACAGCCACTCAGTGGGCGATTTAAGTCAGATCCAGCCGCAGGCTGGATGCTTACACATTAGGGAGAATGTTTCATAAAACAGAACTATAAAATATCTGGCATTTTTCATAGCATTCTGCTGAAAAGCCTTACTTTCTGTGTTAGCTTGGGCGGCTGTAACAGAGCATCACGGCCTGGGTGGGGCGCGCACACACACACACACACACACGCACGCACACACACACACGCACGCACACACACACGCACGCACACACACACGCGCACACACACGCGCACACACACACACACACACACACACACCAGCGTTTCCCAAGATGTGTTTGAAGCCCATCCTGTGAAAGGAACCAATATGTGTCTCACGGAGGAAGAAGGTTTTGTTTAAAAAGTCAAATAAAATATGCTTGTGAAATAGCGTGTTAAACAAGTGGAGTAGGTTTCCTCGGGGCAGGATTTCCTGGAGCCACGAATGTGCTGATGTGATTTGTCAACCTCTAAGGCGGTCTTAGAGCAGGCGGGGGTCAGCAGACTTCGTCTACAAAGAGCTGCTGACAAGTACTCTAGGTTTTGTGGGTCACGTGGTCTTTGTGGTTGCAGCCTAAAGCGGCAGTGAGTGGGTGTGGCCCTGTTCCAATAAAACTTTATTTACAAAAACAATGGTGAGCCGTTTGGCCCCTGGGCCGTAGTTTGCTGTGGAGCATGAAGTATTTCCCAAACGTTTTGGAACGTGCCCTTCTTTCAAGGAGCGTTTACGGCCCGCGGAACAGCCCCTTCACCCAAAGCCCTCAACCGGTGTCCTCGGGCACCTTCTCCCTGTTCCATGTCCGTTGCTCCTGCCAATGCTGTTGGACAGCGGGATACTGTTCCCTGGACCGGGACAAATCATCTGCATTCCCGTTCAGACTTTACCCAAGTGGTCCAAACCACTCTGGGCTGGGCCGTCGTGTGAGTTTTCAGTGCTTCTTGGGTTCAGCAGAACTTGAGACGCACTCTGACGCACGTTATCGCAGTGTATTGAGTAACTCCGGGGAAATCACACGGTGCGGGAAGACTACTCTTTCTTCTTTCAGATTAGCGCTTTCCACCTGTCCCTCTGGTGTGTGTGCGCACGTGCGTGTGTGTTTGACAAGGGTGAAGGGGGAGGTGGGTAGAAGGGTTCCAGTGCACGAGGGGGCGTTTAATGAAGGTTCACATTCGTCAGCTACTTTCACGTACGTGTAAAAGGTGTTTAGTCTTCGTGTTCAAGCCGATGGCTCTAATTCATTTTGGATGGAGAGTTTTGGAAAAGGGGGACTGTTTGTATTAAGGTGCACGTGGATATAGTCTTTCAAGGTCCAAAATCTGTGCTGACTTGGTCCAAAACACAACCGCATCTGCTTATGTCTGGTTTTGACTCCTCCAAAAATGTCCCGAATTCCAGACAACCTCTTGGGCTTAGAAATAAAAGTCATTAATCCTGCATTTGAATTTAATATTTGAAATTTTATCCTAATCTTTTTTTCTTCCACATGAATTAACTTTTGAAAAGTTGGAAAGAAACATTAAGAGGTTTTTTTTTTTTCCCTTTTTTTTTTCTTTTTTAAGGGAACATTCTTAACAAAAGGGTATAAAATTAAACTGGGCTTGACCTTTGGGGTTTAGCAGATTTTCCACCTGGTCTGAGCAGGAAATGAACTTCGCGGTGGGAAGGCCTGCTCTCCCACTTCTGGAAAGGGATGTGGCGTTCGCTCTGGAGGTGGAGGGCTCCTGGCAGAGCAGGAGCAAGGGCTCCTCCCTGACCGTTCATTGATACGTGCTGAGATGGGGCGTCCGGGAGACAGCCCGTTCAGAGAAGGGCTCCAGCCAGCCCATTCGCATCATCTGAAATATTTAAGCCACCCCCCACCCCAACAAAATCACACATAATTGTGCAGGAATCTTGGGCATGGGTGGGTGGCTCTATTGAGTTTCATCAGCCCAGGGCAAGCTTCTTTCTGGCATGAGGGCTGTGAGCCTGGGGAACAGGCCAGCCACCCAGGTATTCCAAATGATCTTGTGGAAGAGAACGAATCTGGGAAGGGAAGGGTCTGGGAGCCTGCTGGTGGGTGGGACGTGGGGTGCTGGAGGGGAGAGAAGAGAGAGGAGGGCTTGGGATGTGGGTGCTCTTGGAGCCGGGATTTGGGGAGTACGTTTTGGCTTCTGTCACAGAGAGTTGGGGGCAGAGAATGGGTCCCCTTGGGGTTCCTGCCTGTCGGCCACAACGTGGCTCAGAGGGTCTGTGAATTCCAGAAGCCTGGGCTTGGATCCTGGCCCCACTTTTTATGGAGTGAGAGACTTTGGGCAAGTCTCAATACCTCTCCTAGCTTCAGTCTCCTCATGTGTAAAATGGGAATAAAATAGCACCTTCCTCGGAGGGCTTCCGTGAGATGACACATTTCCTTGTCAGCGTGTGGGGGGCGGGCACCAGGGATGTGCTTGGAAAGCAACCCCCTCCCATAACTCGAGAATGTTTCTATTCTTGAGAGGACCGTGCTGGCCATGGCAAAGGAGGGGCTGGCCCCATCCCCTTCCACCCCCCTCTGCCCTTTCTGTGACTCACTTTTCCTTTCAAGGGCGGTCTCTGCTCCTTGCCCTGTGATGTCACTGCCTGACAATGCGGGGCGCAGGCAAGGGGAGGCAGAAGAGGCGCTCGCCGTGATCTCTCCGTGGCCAGGCTCGAGCTCCCCAGGGGCAGCGCCGGCTCAGCTCAGAGCCGCAGGCTCCCTCCCGGCGGAATTTACGATTCCCTTGGCCAGCACCGCTTTGCTCCTCCAGAAATGAGACAAAGCCAGCCGCAGCAGAAGCTGAGGAAAGCCCTGGCTTCCCTCCTTGTTTCCTCTTTTCCTTCCAATGGATGATCCGCCCGGCTGCGGATGGGGGGCGGGGGCCGCCCGACCGTGTGGGGCCTCTGTTTCTTCAGTGGGGCGGGAAGGGGTCTGGACCAGCAGACTTGCAAAAGCTCGTGGCTGAGTGCGTGTTAGGCAGGTGAAATGAGTGTGTCCCAGAGCATGAGGACACGGAGAGCTGTCCACACGGAGGTGGCGCCCACAAGGCTTTAAACCTTTATTTTGTGGAGCACACGGGCTGGGGCAGGTAAGGCCCTTGCAGGTTGGAAGGGAGCAGGGAACAAACTGCACCCATCAAGATAAATAATAACTTGAATGCAGCATTTAAAAAACTGAAACCCCCAAAACTTGGATGATGAACAAAGGATCAGAGTTTGAAGCGAAGGCAGGAGGTTCAGTGAGGTTTTCTTGTGCCTCAGGCCCCCGGGGCTGCTTGCATATGCGATCTTGCGAACATTTCCAACAACCCAAACCCACGGGTTTGCAGATGCTACTGCCTGGAGAATGGCCACCGTGGAGGTGAAGTGAGTTTATTAGAAGAGACAAGGAAAGGCTGTCCCGTGTGTGTGGGGAGGGGCGTGTAGCTCTCTCTCGAGAGGATGAATGGGGATAGATAAGAGCCGTTTACAGGGAACACTGTGAGCTGGGGGGGGTGTGTGTGACCCTTGAACACCTGCCCCCACTCCATGCCTGGAGTGCCTAGCTTTTGCTGTGAGCATCTGTCCCTTTGGCACAGTGGCCTGGTCCCAGAGGCCCCCTGACCTGGGCTGGGGCCATCAGAGCCTCCGGGACCCAGGCCGACTGGGGTCCTCACCAGGGGAGATGTCCCACTTGCGTCCCAGGTGTGGTCCTGCTTTGCTCTGGGGACAGAGGACAGGCAGTGCTGGCTTGCGGAGAGATGACCCAGATACAGAAGCAGCAGGGAAGGGTCCCGGGACAGCCCTGCCCTTGACTTCCACAGACATCCTGTGTCTTTATCATTAACTGCCCCCCCCCACCCGCCCCCCTTTGGCATAAACTAGTTGTATTGAGCTTCTTTTAACATGAAATAGTCCTGGGGCGCCTGGGTGGCTCAATTGGTTGAGCGTCCCTCTTGATTTCAGCTCTGGTCACAATACCAGGGTGATAGGATCGAGTCCCAATTGGGCTCTGTGCTGAGTGTGGAGCCTCCTTAGGATTCTCTCTCTCTCTCTCTCTCTCTCTCTCTCTCTCTCTCTCTCTCTCTCCCTCCCTCTCTCCCTCTCTCTCTCTCCCTCCCTCCCCCTTTCTCCCCATCTCCCTCACTTGTGCTCTCTCTCTAAAAAAATAAAAATTAAAAAATAAAATGAAATCGTCCCAACCAATGTGACAAGAAAGGAAAAGATAGTGATGTGGGACTTACACTTGAACCCGGTGGTTCTCAGGCCTGGCTGCACATTAGAAACATCAAAGGGATCTGTAAAAATACAGACATCTGGGCTCCATCCTGCCCTGGCTGGGTCAGACCCGCTGGGGGGCAGGCCCAGGCAGCTCAGGTGCCCTCACCAGGTGGTGTAACTGCTGCCCTTGCAGACTGACAGCCCCCCTCAGCCGGGTGCAAACATCCCTGCTCTCTCTAGAAAGTTCCCTGACATTTACATGGGCCTGTCCACGTCGAATAATAAATGTTAAGTGTTGGTTTTCCCATCAAGTGTATTGAACACCTACTATGTGTACCAGGGATTCAGCAGGAACAAAATGGGCACAAATCCCCCCCCACCCTTGCAGAAGAAGCAGAGCCTGAGACGAGGGTTCCGATCTCAGGGAAGGGGTCCCAGGATGTTCCGTCGGGGTGGGCAGTCCAGGCAGGACAGGGGAGGTACGGGCGCACACTGATGAGCATGCCGTGGCTGTGGGCAGCAGGACTCACCCTTGGGGGGACTTGTGGGGGCCGCAGAGAACCCACTTTGTGCCGTGGCACCGGCAGAGCCCTGCCTCGTTGCTGGTCACAGAGGGGCGTCCCGGCTCCCAGGCGCCGTGGCCAGCCTTCTTTTCCAGGCTATCGGTGGAGCTGTCCCCGGGGGTGGACGTCTGCCTGTGGTTTGGGGAGTAAATGCCTGTGGATGGAGATGTTTGCAAGCCGATAGCGCTGGTTAGCCGCCAGAATTCCGTAGGAGCAGAGCGGGCGGCCCGCGGGGCGCTGCGGTGTTGCAGACCCTCCCATACCTCCCATGTCTGCAGAACGCCCTGGTTCCCGCCTCCGAGTTCGCGGGTCTTCTCTCCGCCTGGAGGATGTGGAAACCAATCTTTCCCTAGGGAGGTCCGGCCTGGGGGGCGCGTCCTGGCTCTTCGGCTTCCGTAGGGTTCTCTCACCTCCCCTCCGGTTGCTTCAGGGCGACCGCAGCCGGGACGTGCTGTTCTTTCTGGGCCGTCTCTTCCACCGCTCACCCACTGGAAGCCCTCCAGACCTGGAAGGTGGGCCTCAAGACCCCTGTGGGGCTGAGGCCGTCCCTCATCTTGCCTGGAACATCGCCCTTCTTCCACACGAGCTATCCGGAGTCCATGCACGGGTTTTCCCGGAAGCTCTTGGAGTGTTCCGTCCTTCCTCGGGTCCGATTTTTCTCAGACTCTCCACATTCAGAGGGGATTCGCTGCCGCTGGTCTGGCAGGGGGCCCTCTGGTTGTGACAGGGTGACCTTGTCCCTGTGGGGCGGAGAGCATTTGCTCGGCCTCACCTCCTTTGGGGAGTCCACAGTATTCCGCAGTCACCTGTGTAAGGCTGGCCCCGCTTCCTGGCCTGTGGGTGGCTGTGACCCAGTCCTGGCCGCTCTGAGTTCTCCATGGAACACCCCCCCCCCCAACGCCCTCCCCCAGTGATGGATGCAGAGGTGGACGTGTTGCCATCCCGAGCTGACCCGGGTCTTCCCCAGGCCGCTCCCGGGGCTCCCTTCTCCTGGTCTCATGTTCTCTGGAGCAGGATGACCTGGGACTGCTGAGGACCGTTTGCCCTTGAGAGCACACAGATGAGCAGCGTCAGGAGATGGAGAGAGACAGATTCCTGGCAGCTTCATGGGATCCCCGGACCCAGGCACAGCCGAGGCCAGACCCACCCCGTCAGTTTTCCAGTTGAGGGAAGAACCAATGCATTTCTGGTGCAGGCGGGTTAAGACAGGTTTCTAGCCCTTGCAGCGAGGAGTCCGGCTGACTTTCCAGCAGCAAGTAAGCAACAAGAACCCAGAACAAGGGCTCTCAGAGAGCACTGGGGGCCAGTGGATCCAAAGGAGAGCTAGACATTCAGACTGAGCAGGGGGGACCAGCCAGAACCGGGCGTCTGGGCACCAGGAACCCCGGGATCTAGGTCCTCGGCGACCCCCGTCCACGTGCTGGCTCCTGTGGATTTCCGCTCCAACTCGGTATTCCAGGAAGAAACAATGCCCGTGGCTCGGCTTGGGTCCCGTGCCCGACTGGCAGCTGGGGGGCTGGATGGACGGCCCCTCTGGGCCCTCACGTGACGAGGTAGTGGTCGCTGCCCCCAGCGGGAGGTGTTCTGGGGCACAGAGAAGGCTGAGCAGTCACATGCCCAGATGCCACTGTAGCTTGGGAAACGGCACACAACCCCGAGTCAGTTTCTCTCCAGCTGGATTCAAATACCCTTGAGGGCTTTTGCTCGATGGCTTGGCAGAGGGGCTGGCCTGTGGCAGAAGGGATGTGGGCTTGGGGTGAATGCAGCCCTCCCCAGGTCCTTGCTTGGACGCAGTGTGCCGTTGGGTTTTCTCCCAATGACCAGACGGTAGCAAGGTTGCCCTCTCAGAGCGCGTGGGGCCGCCGAGAGAGCGTGGGGCTCCGCCGGCTCGCTGCAAATCATGCGTCAGCCCTTTCCGGACAAGGGCCGCGTCTATCTTGCAGGAGTGCCACTCGTGAGCACCTGTCCCATCGTGGTGGCCTCACGGCCACCGTGGGTCAGGCTAACGTGCCGCATGAACATGTCCTTCTGATGACGGACTTTCAGCCCAACCTCGAGTTGTAAGGCCTGGGCTCCCCTTGGAGAAGGTCAAAGACGCCAGTCTCTCCTTGGAAATTTACTGGAATTCAGATACTACGATCAGAAACGGGGCCCAGAGGGTCTTCGCCTTCAAGCTGCACCTGACGGCTTGGGGATCCCAATGCGCAATCACGTTTCTGAATTAGTCTATAATGATTC
Organism: Neofelis nebulosa; assembly: GCF_028018385.1. NCBI lineage: Eukaryota > Metazoa > Chordata > Mammalia > Carnivora > Felidae > Neofelis > Neofelis nebulosa. Next base: position 59,840,696 of record NC_080798.1, on the reverse strand, counting down.
AAAAAAATAATGTCTGACTAAAAAAGTATAGAAGATTTCTCTCGATTTTTAAGCATGGGGAGTGATGGGGGCTGGCTCTCCTGGCTTGGAGGCTGCACTCTGTCCCCACCAGTTACTCTCTGAGTAACTGCGGGTAAGCCCCTTTACCTCCTGAGCCTCAGTTTCCCCGTCTGTAAAATGGGAATACTAATAGTCTGCCTCGTGACGTTAAATGAGTTAATGCATTTAGAGCTCTTGGAATAGCTTGGCACATAGGAAGTATGAAGTAAACCTTAGCAATTATTACTGCCCCCAATTAGTTAAGATTTGGACACACGTCTAGCACTGTAAATGCCTGCATTGTGTGTGCTCTCTCTGGAATAGGCTCCATCCTGAATATAAATAGTCCCCGTGCCTAGTTCTGAAGCCATTTATAGCAACTCCTGTTTTCCACTGTGGATTTCAGTTTTGCTGATACGGAGGGAAAATTTCAAGCCCTCTGCTGTATAAATTGAGTTAACATTTTATTGCTCGTGACTCTTTTATCACGTGACTTTTGTTTCTCATTAAGTCAGTGAATGAGATTCACTAATAAGCCAAGTGAAATCTAATTAGGGCAGGGGCCTTTTCCTGAAGAATTAATTCTCCTGTGGACCCACAGATGTTAGGCATTCAGGGCGAGGAGCGCGGCGTGTACCCTCGCTGCTCGGAAACGCATTTAGCACAAAAACTGGTATAATTTTCATGGATTTGTTTCCTGAAAATGAATATTAGTTGCCTCCAGGGTCAAACCCAAAAATAGACGGGAAGGACAATGGAATTGCCCTGGCCATGAAGTACATTGATTAAACGCGACTTTGCTGTTCCTACTTGGCGGGGCCATTATGAAAATAAGAAGAGATGTTTGGATCAACGTCAGGGTTTGTATTTCCTCTCTGGTTATTTGAACGTTCTGCTTCCAAGGCATGAGGGAAGTTAATTTCTCTCAATGAAGTGGCACCATTCTGCATGCACCTGGCCAGGTGCATCCACGTGCGTGTACGTGCCTGTTGGCATTGAAATTACTGTTGGTGTTTCCAGAGTTTGTCTTTCTCCTGCCCTTCTAGGAGAGTTTTGACTTTTTCCTTGAAATGTCGTCTCTCCCTCTTTCCATCCTGTTTTTGCTGTTAGGGGCTGTTAGTGCTTAAAAGCGTTTCCATTAATTCATTGGGGGCTGCAAAACAGCGATGTTCTATCATTTTGTTCTCATCTGTCGGCCGGAGGAAGTTCATACAGAGACGCTTCTCCTAGCCTGCCATTTGGTTACCTGTGGCGCAGTCGGGGGCTGGAGGGACGGCTTCTCCGGGCAGGAGAGCCTTTCTCTGTATTTACTGCGTTCTCGAGATGACAGATTGATTCCGTATCAGTCCATTGGTTTTCCACTTAAGTCATTAAGAACTTGTAGCCTCAAACGTAGTGAATGAGTGTCTGTCTGTTGGGGTTCATGGTTGTGTGGGGTGGGGGGCTGTTGAGAATTTGAGAAGATTCAAATCTAGGCTGCCTCTCATCCTTGTTTCCCTGTAATAAAACATGGCAGAATGAACCCCCTCAGGAAGGGACCAGCCCCCCACCCTCCCCCGAATCTTCCAGTTCTGGTCCAGGGGCAAAGCCGGAAGGTGCGGGGGAGCGGCCGGCGAGCTGCAGAGCCAGTGGGCCTCGGTGCACCCCCACCTCCCTAGCGTTGCTTTGGGACTTTGGGCGGGTCACTCCCCTTGTCCCGTCATCTCTAGAACTGGAGAAGGTGTGAGGTTGGGTGGCAAGTGTGGGAGCACCTGCCCTTTCACCCGGTCACCCCGAGGGGCCAGCATCTCGAGACCGTCATATTCCATCTGAGATGCATGGCCGTCCCAGGCCGCACTGGGATTCCACTCCAGCCTATTGTCTCCCTGTCCAAGCCCCTGAGGTGTGAGCTTCGTCCTGGACTTTCCAGAAGGATGAAGGAAGCGGGTGGGGTGGTGAGAGTTCGGCACCCACATGCCAGCGCTGTCTGAGGCCACGTGCCCTCTGGCAGTGGGCACGGTTTCTACCTAGAGCCACCAATGTCATCCCTGGATCCGTTGTGTTCGACGATCCTTCCCTTGTTCCCTTTCTAACCTGATCATCAGAATCTGTTTGTGTGCAAGATGACCAAGTCTGTTAGAACTGTGTGTAGACTAAGAGTTAATAAGCACAGACTGAGTATCGGTGTTCCACCGGCAGAGGAGATCCGGGTGTTCAAGTTCTGGATCACTGCAGACCTGGTAAGTCGACGGTGATACGCTGGACGTCCCTGAGGACACGCGGACAATAACGTAGTCTGTTGCGGAGAGGAGAATTGCACCTCAGAATCACAGTCAGGACAACTGGAAACTTGTGTTTACAGACAAAGACAACAATTCCTTTCTCTGAGGCAGGACCGTGCTGCTGCCTTCCGGCAGTGCCCTTGGTTGCGATGCTGGATTGCCTGGTTCAGGTGGCCCGGGGGCCTGGACTTGCTCTATCACTGGCCAGCGTCCACACGCCCATGCTCGGCTGGATGGCAGGTTGCGGTGCGCCAGGCCGGCCAAGCGCAAAACGCAAAAGCACCTTCCCTCCTGTCGCCACTCCTGGGGGCCTGTTTGTGAAGGGACTGCACACGAGGGAAAGAGCCCGAGCCCCTCTCTCCCTCTCCCAGGCAATTAAGAAGTGGACAGACTCTTCCTGAGTCACCCTGGATCTCTGTTCCAGCCTGTGGTCGTGCACGTGGTCCGTGGGCCTAGGACTCAGGTGCCCTGTTTATAGGACAGGGGCCAGGGACCCCGTTCTGGAGTCGACACTCACATACGACGCCTCAGTTTTCACTTCTGTTAAGTGGGAATGCTGAGACCCATCTTCTCACAGTACCGTTTTTAATGTGGCAAAATGTCTGCGAGTCTAACAAGATTCCTGGCATATAGTAAGTGCTTCGTAAATACGCACTTTTTTGTCATTATCATCACTGAGATACACAGGTTCCTTCCCCCCCCCCCACCCCTTTAGAGCAGTTATTCATGGAGTGTTGTTTTATTGTCTTTCTTTCCTACTAAGTGGTCATTCCCATGGGGCCCTTCTGACCCTTGCTCAGCAGAACAACACCCCCAGGACATCCACGTCCCAGTCCTGGACCTGTCACTATGTGACCTCACGTGGCAAAAGGGACTTTGCCTGAGATTAAGCTCAGGCTCTTGAGGTGGGGAGTGATCCTGGATGGGCCAGGCAGGCCCACGTATAAATAATTCCATATGTGAGCAAGTCCAGGGGAACACAGTCATACAGAGGGTGGAACAAGGGGTTTAGCCCAGCTGAGGGTCTGGCCAGGCAGCCTTGAGAGATTGGGGTGAGGCCTGCAGGATGCTGGGGTCAGTCCTGAGAGCAGGGAAGGAGGGACGTGCCAGTTTACTTCTCAGACAGCTGGACGAGGTGGCCTTGGTTCCTCGTAGCACAGACGGGACAACGTGGCTCAGAAAGGTGGCTCTCGGCACCACGGGACCTTCCCCGGAGCCCGGCCCCACTTCCTGCCCTGAGAGCCGTGGAAAGACGCGCTGCGGGTTCACCAGCACCGTTTCTGGCCGACCAGGACCCAGGCATACCGGGGGCCCCCGAGCGCCCTCACCTCTGAGCCCACCCCGGCCCCGTGTCACTGCCGCAGCTGTGCTGCAGAGCTCCATAGCGAGCCCAGGAGAGGATGTGCCCCCCCCACCCCCGACCACTCCAGCCCTGAGAGGCGTTTGCCCCGTACATTTTCCTGGCTGTCACTGAAATCCTCTGGCTCACGTTCAAGGCCGGTGCTAGGCCGAGTTTTGTTAAAACCTTGGGTCCGGATTGTTCACCTTGGGTCCGGATTGTTCACCGAGCAGCTTTCAGGTTTGTGGCCGGTGTGCGGTCAGAGGCCCCCCGGCAAAGCCTGGCAGCCGGACTCACGCCTCCTCCCGACACTCAGCACACTTTGTTCTGCTCCATACGAGCAGCCGTCAGAAAAGCCTCATTGATGGTATTGCTCAGGCTTCCTGTTACTTTAAACCCTCAGCGTTCCTGGCCGCACCCTGCATTCTGGCCCGCACCGCTTCCTCCCCCCACCCCCCTGTCCACACGCTGCCCCCCCCCCCGCCACCGCCCCTGCCCGCGCCACCCTTCCACCTCCTCTGCCCGTACCACCCCCCCTCCACCTCCCCTGCCCGTTCCTCCTCCCTGGCCACGCGCCGCCCCCCACCCCCACCCCTGCCCGCTCCGGCTCCCGCTTACATAACGTCAGCCGCGGAGTAATGGACTTTCCAGGACTTCCAGGCGTCCCGTTCTGCATTCCGCCTTTTCTAAAAAATTGAGGTTAAATCCACATCATGTAAAGCGAACCATTTTAAGCCAAAGAGTCCAGGGGCAGCGGAGTACATGTAGCAAAACCACACTTCTAAGTGCAGAGCGTTTTCACCCCAGGAGGAGACCCCATGCCCGCCACCACTCGCCCCTTCCCCACCCTTGGCAACCACTCTTCTGACTGTAGACATGCTTATTCTGGAACGTTCTTGTGAGTGGAGCCACACGGTAGACTGGCTTCTTCCATTTAGCACGATTTCGCTCGCCTGCACCCAACCACGTGTCAGTACTCAACTCCTGTTGGCGGCTGAATACTATTCTGTTACGTGGCTGTGCTACAGTGTGGTTACCCATTCACCCACGGATGGGCGGGCGCCTGGGCTGGTTCTGCATTTTTCCTTACCGTGCGTGACAGTAGCACTGTGAACACCTGCTGGGAAGCTTTGCTGGAGAACCTGCGTTCACCTGTCTCGGGTCTGCACCCAGAAGTGCAATTGTGGGGTCCCGTGCTGATTCCATGTTGGACTTTTTGAGGCACGGCAGGCTGTGCAGGCTGGGGACAGTTTCCCGGGCAGGTGAGGTTTCAGTGAGGACCCTGGGGGACAGCAGGGACCGGAGTCTGTGTGGTTGGACAGCACAGGGGAAGTGGCAAAACCAGGTCCTGGAGGCTTGCCCTCACCTCCCACCTGCCTTCCTCACAGCACCCTCCACGGCCCCTCGGGGCGGGGAGGGGGGGGGAGGCGGGGCATCCCTGAGCAAGGAGGGATTTCCCCTGCTGTGGGCTGCTGGCTGCTGGCCAGGCGCGGCCGTCTGAGCAGACGGGGGCTTCTGCTCTTCTGTGCGTCCCACATTGGAGGGGCCACTTCCTCCACTGTGCAGCTTCGAGCTCGCCTCTCCGCCACTCTGACCCTCGGCGTCACCATCTAGAAAATGAAGAAGATTGGGGCGCCTGGGTGGCGCAGTCGGTTAAGCGTCCGACTTCAGCCAGGTCACGATCTCGCGGTCCGTGAGTTCGAGCCCCGCGTCAGGCTCTGGGCTGATGGCTCGGAGCCTGGAGCCTGTTTCCGATTCTGTGTCTCCCTCTCTCTCTGCCCCTCCCCCGTTCATGCTCTGTCTCTCTCTGTCCCAAAAATAAATAAAAAACGTTGAAAAAAAAAAAAAAAAAAAAAAAAAAAGAAAATGAAGAAGATTCCCGGCCCAAGCAGTGAGAGCTCACTGTCTCACCATGACTTTCTGTCCCCGGCTCGACGAGATGGGTGCTGTTACCCCATGTCACAGATGAGGAAGCCAGGGAACAGAGAGGTCAGGGTGTTTGTCCAAGGCCACAGCCTTTGGTAAATGGCAAAGCTGGGCCCTGAGCCCTTGGACCCCTAACTCTGAGGCTGCATGGCCCCATCATGACCGTCACTATCGGATGGGATAGTTTCTTATGAAATTTCCACTGGCAGGTGGGCAGATCGGGTTGATAAACCTGCTTGTCACCCCCCGAGCCCCAGAAATGCTCCTTGCTCAGTGAGTCCCACCCCTCACACAGGCCTGGCTGCTTCTCCCTGACATGGTGTATTTCATAGGTGTCTCTGGAAGGTAAGAGTTCACCTTCCCCTCTGCACTGTGTGCTTTGAACATCCAACACTTCAAGCTCAGGCCTGGCCCAGCGAACGGTTTCGGAGTGCTTGCTGCAAGGGCGAGCAGGTGGTGTGCGATGAGCTGCCTTGCCGGAAACTTGTGCTTTCCGTGGACCCCGTGTGGGAGTCACTGTGCCTGGGAAAGCCGTGACTTCCCCGGGAAGGCAGGCCTGGAATCCCTCAGTGGAAGCAGCTGACAGTTGATGACTCGGATAAGCGCTCACAAGCCTCAATGCAAAATACCGCATGTTTATGCAGGGCCTTGTGTCCAGCTCAGAGGCCCTGCAGACGGGGCTTGGGAGGCCGAGGTGTGGACAGCCGGCCACCCACCTCTCCTAGCCCGTCACAGGCTGCGTGTGGTGCGGGTGGCGGGTAGGGGTCCCCGTGCCTGCAGGGACGGGCTTCTACCCGCGTGCCACGGTGGTCTGCACAAACCGGGTCCCCATGTGCCGGGTCCCCTGCCCCAAGGCGCCTCTGAACCTGCAGGCAAGGACGACCCTGAGGGATGAAGTGGGTCTTTGGAGCCCACGTGCCTGCCTTGCCCGGTTCTGTGAGCTCCTGTGGTCCCGTGTGCAACCAAAAGTCTTGGCTGCCGGCTCGGGTGTGGGTCTCTTGGCCGGCTCAGTCCCCCTTGCTCCTGTCCTCGTCTGGCCCAGTTCTCTGACCAGCTCGGTTCGGGACGTGACATCCAAATTCCCAACAGAGATAAAGGTTAGGATTCAGGAACAGCAGATCAGAATTTCTGAAAAATCGCCAAGAGTTCCTGAGTTGTAAGTTACTCTACATTTTCCACAGCACTTCATGTGATTTAAAAAGAATGAGAGGCCTCGATCAATTCCGTGATAGGATTATGTGGGAAGTTCAGAGGTTTTTTTGTTTTTCAATGCATGGTTTATCATTGCTTTACATCAATGTATTTTGACATTATGTGATTCAATAATTGATAGCATTTCACATTCATTTGTACCTGATTCAGATGTTTGAGGACAGAAAATCTTAAAAGAAAAACACATCAACACAAATGTCAGATAAAAATTATTTAAAAAATTGAAGTACCACAAATATTTAGTGATTAAAATTTATTAGTCTTAACAAGGACATATTTTTTAATGTCTTATTTATTTATTTATTTATTCATTCATTCATTCATTCATTCATTCATTTACGTCCAAGTTAGCATCTAGTGCAACGATGATTTCAGGAGTAGATTCCTTAGTGCCCCTGACCCATTTCGCCCATCCCCCCTCCCACAACCCCTCCCGTAGCCCTCAGTTTGTTCTCCATATTTATGAGTCTCTTCTGTTTTGTCCCCCTCCCTGTTTTTATATTATTTTTGTTTCCCTTCCCTTATGTTCATCTGTTTTGTCTCTTAAAGTCCTCATATGAGTGAAGTCATATGATTTTTGTCTTTCGCTGACTAATTTCACTTAGCATGATACCCTCCAGTTCCATCCACGTGGTTGCAAATGGCAAGATTTCCTTCTTTGTGATTGCCGAGTAGTATTCCATTCTGTATATATAACACATTTCCTTTATCCATTCATCAGGCCATGGACATTTGGGCTCTTTCCGTACTCTGGCTATTGTTGATAGTGCTGCTATAAACGTGGGGGTGCATTAACAAGGACATTTTAAATTTTTTTTTTTTCAACATTTTTTTATTTATTTTTGGGACAGAGAGAGACAGAGCATGAACGGGGGAGGGGCAGAGAGAGAGGGAGACACAGAATCGGAAACAGGCTCCAGGCTCCGAGCCATCAGCCCAGAGCCTGACGCGGGGCTCGAACTCACGGACCGCGAGATCGTGACCTGGCTGAAGTCGGACGCTTAACCGACTGCGCCACCCAGGCGCCCAACAAGGACGTTTTAAAACACAGTTCATTCAAAGACCTCTCGGAAGGTCCTGATACCTCCTAACAAATAATCCAGAGGGAGACAAATCGCGTTACGTTGGTTGGACCATCAAGTGCATCCCATCCGTGCACAGCCTGGGTGTTGGGTGCATCTGGTTTCGGGCAAGCTCTGTCCTTTTTTAAAGTTTTTAAAAAATGTTTACTTACTTTTGACAGAGAGACAGAGCATGAGTGGGGGAGGGGCAGAGAGCGAGGGAGACACAGAATCGGAAACAGGCTCCAGGCTCCGAGCTGTCGGCACGCAGCCGGACACGGGGCTCGAACCCGTGAACAGTGAGATCATGACCTGAGCTGAAGTTGGACGCTTCACTGACTGAGCCACGCAGGTGTCCCAAGCTCTGTCCTTTTTTAATAGTGGAAAGCTTTTGTGTGCTGCCCTTTCTAAGGTTGTTGGTGTTGAAATTGGCTTTTGCGGGGCGCCCGGGTGGCTCAGTTGGTTAACTGTCCAACTTCAGCTCGGGTCATGATCTCACAGTTCATGAGTTTGAGCCCCGCGTCGGGCTCTGTGCTGACAGCTCGGAGCCTGGAGCCTGCTTCGGATTCTGTGCCTCCCTCTCTGTCTTCCCCTTCCCCACTCCACTCTGTCTCTCTCTGTCTCCCAAAAATAAATAAACGTTAATAAAAAAAAATTTTAAAAAAGGAAATTGGCTTTTGCAAACTTAGATGGAAGATGGTCTCACCTGGAGCATTCTACAGTGATGTCGACTGCTTCTGTTTGTACTTCTGTTGGCGTGTTCACGAAGATCGGCGCCCAGAGTGAGTATTCGCGCCCCGGAAATCGTGCTGAGCTTACATCTTCTAGAAATGTGAACAGCACGACACAGAATCACATGTCGACACTACCAACTTCGGGACTTCTTTGCTTCCACAAATCGTTATTTCTTGGCTTAGCACTCTCAGGATTTGAACAGAGTACCCTATGTGTATGGACTTACTGGTATTTATTTTATTGCAAGAATGACTCTCTCCAGGTGGCGGGCCATAGGGCACACAGTTATACATGGCAGCAGCTACAGGCCAGAGTGGCTGGTGGGCTCCCCTTCTGTCCTCGGGGCTCCTGCCCCAGTCCCCGATATGGGACTTTACCCCTGTGCTAGTGTGTAACGTTGGCTCGCCCCCGGGTTAACACGAGAGCCTCCTAACTGTCGGCCCCTCTGCCTTCCACCCCTGTCCCCCACCCCACCCCCACCCCCAGTCCTGCAGGGTCAGGGGCTCCCGTCAGAGACAGAAGAGCAGTGACTAGGTGATCCGGTGGAACCGTCTTTAGGGGTGGAGACTCCCTCCCTCCGTCCCTCTCCTCCTTCTTTGTAAAGTATTCGATCTTGTTTTCTAGAGAAGCATCTGGGTTTCAGGAAGGGGGGGCACTGGCATCTGCAATAAGGTTGTCATAATTTTCGGTGCAAACAGAGATGAGCTAAAGAGACAAAACCATCTGTGGTTACAGCGGGGGCTGGGTATTTGTTTCAGTTGCCCATGCTCCCTAACAAGCCCCCCTCCCCCATATTTAGTGGCGGTAACCAGTGATTCGTGTCTCTTACGGCCCTGGGCTTCCGGCATGGTGGTGTGGCTCGCAGCTCCGAGGGTCCTCTCCCTGCTCTCCGCCCTCCGTGCCGCTCCTGGACCATCTCCCAGTGGATCTCCTCTGCCTCCTACAGCAGGGCCACACCCCGGCCTGCAAACGCTCAAGCCTTCACTTCCGTCACATTAGCTGATGTCCCACTGACCACGGCAAGTCGTGGGGCTGAGTCCAGACTCAGCTTGGGAAGGGACAGTCCAGGCTGTGGGTGCCCCAGGCCACTGACGTGACTGCTGCAACTCCAGGCACCAGGACGTGCCCGGAGGTGGGGCCTCTTCTCTCCCTGAGCAAGATTGGTGCAGAACCTGTGAGCTGGGGTCTGTGTGGGGTCTCTGTCGCCAGATCTGCCTCCCAGGCCTCCCCCAGTCTCGCCAGGAAGAAAGAGGTTGAGCTTGGACCCTCTCCTGGGAAAAGGTGCAGCCCCAAGCCAAAGCGTGTGATGCTGGTGACAGTCCTCGCCCTGTCGACAGTGGCTTTCACCAGGTTTTGTGGCTACTGGCCAGCTCTCTCCTGGTACTGGTTGCCACCCCTCCGCCTGTCCCTCACCATCCACAGGAGCCACTGAACTCAGTGGCTTTCAAGTGGTATTTCACTGAAGCTTCCCGGCCACCCTGCTTCACCTGCTCTGGAGAGGACGGTCTGGGGCCGCATGTGAACAGGTGCTGGGGCTTGGCCAGCCCCTGGTCCGTGAGCCGGCACCCCAACACTGTACTCGTCCCTTCACATGGCCGTGTGCAGTGGTCTCTGGTCTGTGGCACTCCCGGGAACCCCTCCTCTCCTCTCCTGGGCTCATCCAACACCGTGAGAGGACACACAGGAAATATTTTAGTCTCTGTGACCCGCATACACGTGGTCCCACATTCTTATGTTTTGCTTCTTGCATTTAAAAACCGTAAAAAGCATACTTAGGTCCTAGTAAAACTGGCTCAAGAACTGTGCGGGCCACCCTAGTTTGCCTGTACCACTGGCTTCCAGCCGACCCTGGGCTGGCAGTGACCAGGACCACGTTCCTGGTGCAGAACAGCTCCTGGTGCAGACCAGAGCCGCCACCAGTATTGGGCGGTGGGGACTTTCCCTGACTTTACTCGGCGTCCGACGTGTCTGAGGGCATCTGACCGATGGCAGGTGGGCCCTCAGGACCTGGCCTCCAGACGCCCCCGGAAGGGAGCAGACAGTGACCAGCAGAAGCCAGGCCACGCCAAGCGGGGCCCAGCGGCGGGGCCTTGGTCACCGTGGACTCTGGAGGAGAAGGTGGAGCTCATGTTAGTCCTGGAGGCGAGGTTTATGGGTAAACACAAGGCAGCGATTCGGTGGAATCTGGTGCCTGGGGGCTCTGTGAACCCCTCACAGCTCACGATGCGACAGGGAGGGGCCGTCTCCCACCTCCCCACGTGGCTCCCGGTCCCGAAGCACCGCCTTCTGTGGGCAGTGGTGGCTCCCAGAGTAGTGACCTCGCCTGGCGGCCATCTCGGACATGCTTGGTAGACAGTTTGCAGCCCTGGCGGGTGGGGCAGGCCACCCCTGGAGGACAGGGCCCTCTGTCTCAGTCTGGCAGGTGGCGCTTGGGGCCAGCTCGTCGGGGCGCCCCCACCGGAGGGCCTGCAGGGTGACGGCCTCGTCTCCGACACGACTCTGCGGCCCCACCTCTGTTGGTCTCGGGGCGGCCTCGAGGCTGCTGGGAGACACGCGGCAGGTGCACAGAGCCCATCTTGGGGTGCGTTGTTGTGGGTCCCCACGTCAGGACAGGTGAGGGCTCGCCTCACCTCCGCCTTGCACCCTGCAAGCCTGTTTCTCATTTGGGCGCCGGCCGCCCAGGCTGGGCCAAGTCCGGGTTCTTACACCCTGTTAGTCAAAGGCATGTCCGCCATCTGCCGGGACGGGGGCGCTCGTCACCCTGACAGCTGGAGTCCTGGGGAACACGGGGAAGGAATCCACAGATCAAAGGGCTTCTTCCTGTCTGAGGGTGAAGACATTGGCAAGAGAAGAAAGTCTTTGTTTAAAAAGGAGTGTCAAGGATGATGTCAGGTAGGCATCAGGTTGTTAGAGAAATACTAGCTCATTGTTTCATGTGCTGGCGCAGAGAGGCCCTGGGCCCCGGTTTCCTCCTGCTCCCACCGGGGCCGTCTTCTGCACCTGAGCTCCTGGCTGGGGGCTATCCCGCTGCCGGGGGGCAGGGGGTGACCCAGGATGTGCCACCGTGTGGGTGTCCAACAGGACTAAGAAGCACTGGGATTCACCTGTGTCCACCGTTCACCAACTGTTGTCACTGTAAACAGGTTTGGTCACCCCCCTGAACCTCCGTTTCCTCACCTGGGAACTGGGGATACACACAGCACCTACCTTGTATGGTGCCTGGGACCTTTCCCTCAGACTCCAAGTTCTGGGGGGCAAGGCTCCCCTCTTGGCATTCGGTTCTGTATTCCCAGCGCAATAGCGGTTCAGCAGACAGAAGAACGGCATGATGGGAAGTTGGCGCTCCATGCGCATCATCGCGTCGTTACCGCTTTTATTGTTTCTTCGTTCGCGGGGGACCTTAGAACCGTCACAAACGTATGAAGCCCAGTTGGTGTTGGAGGGCAGGGGTCAGCAAACCACAGCCTGCTGGCCGTGTCTGGCCCACCGCTTGCTTTTGTAAATAAAGCTTTATTGGGACCCGGCCACGCCCATTCGTTTGTGCAGTGTCTGTGGTGGTACTGTGCCACAGTGGCCGAGTTGAGCACTTAGACGGGGACCACGGCACTCACGGTCTAAACTGTTCGCTCTCTGGCTCCTCCGCGAAGGCGTTTGCTTACCCTGGTCTGGGGCCTCCTGCCAGGAAGTGATGGCAGCAAGCCGCGTTTTTGACCCTGTCTTCCTGGGAACAGTGTTTAGCCCCGAAGCCCTGGGAGGCAGGGAAAGGGCGAGGGCAAGACAGCCTCACACAGCTGCCTGCAAGTGTCTCAGGCTCCACCAGGATCGTTGTCATCAGGACAGGACTGCAGCGTGGGTTGCGGGAGGTATGGGGAGGGGACCGCAGGGCTGCAGGAGAGCCCCACTCCTTGTCCCAGCCCCTCCATGCCCTCCCTCCCTCATGGCCGAAGCCAGAGGCCCCAGAGTGGCCGGGGGGGGGGGTGCTGTCTGTGAGATCGGTCCCCACCCTGACCTGTGACCTTCCCCCCTCTGCTCTGCACCCCGGCCCTGCCTTGCTTTCCTGTTTAGCACTTTCCTCTGTCTGACATGCTGGGTATTTACAGGATTGCTTATTGATTATCTTATTTTGAAGTTTCTCTGTCCCTGGGCCAGAATATAAATTCCACCTTTTTACTGCACCAATCCCAGTGCCGGACACATAGTAGGTGCCGGGTGGCGATTTGTGGGACGGAGGAATGCAGTGAGCTCCCTTCAGCCTCTCTCCGGGCTTCCCGCCCCAGCTAGCGAGCTGGACAGCTTCCTCTGTCTCCCAGCTTCAGGTGGAATATTAGGAAGGGGGCCTGGCTGGCGTGTTACCTGGCAGGGGACAGGGGCAGGGGAGGAGTGGCTCCGATGTCCCAGCCTGGCTCGTGTCCTCCTGCCAGCTGCTCCAGAGCCACGGCTGCCTCAGTTTACCAGTCTGTGTCCTTTACTCTTCAGCCCGAGGGGACTGGATCTGTGCTTGCTGGCTTCGCCCTGGGTTTTCCTTGCTCTTGGTCTCTCCCTCCTGCAAGCCCTCAACTCTGCGCCTAGCCTGCCAAGCAGAGTGCTGCTCCTGGCCTTCTGGGAGGGAGGTCAGCTTTGCCTCTGGCCACTTCGCAGACCCCTGTCTCCGCCGAGCCACCCACAACGATTCCAGCGCACGGGAGCTCAGGAGTGTCACATAAAGTGAGAAGTATAAGCCGCAGTGACCTTTTCTCCAGAGGAGGCAGGCAGACAAAGCCCGCAGCTCAGGAAGCGAGAGCCAATGCTGTTTCCAGGCGGAGTCTCATGGGCCACGTTTGTTTGAGGTGCTCAGCCGAGGGGGAGTCCTGGGGGGCGGGGCGGGCAGCGAGCCTGGGGGCGTGCTTGTGCGCTGGGTTGGGAAGAATGTGAGGGCGTGGCTGTCGTGGTGAGACGGGGTGGTTAAGGGCTGTCGAAAGGCATGTGGGCGGACGAGTCGGGGGCTGTGTCTCCCCAGCTGAGAATCCCGGGCGTGGGGGAGCCGAGGCCCTCCCGTCTCCCTGGTGCCGGCATTTCCCCGCAGAAGCCACTCGTGGCTCACTCGGGCTCCCAGTAGCCACAGAAATACGTGGAGTCTGTAATGGCCAAGGGGGTGTAGGAGGCATGAACGTAATGGAAAGAACACTAGGCTGGTAGTGAGGAACACTGAGTTCAAATTCTGCTGAAACAACTGAGGCTCAGAGAGGGTCACTGTCTTGTTTAATGTCACACAGCATATGAGCTGGCAAGGGAGATTTGAACTCAGACGGACTTCTGGGATTAAATGACACTCCTAAAAGCAAAGCACATCAAAAGAGCCCTCACCCTCAAGGGTCTCTGGGCCCCGACACCTCTGGCACCCCACTTGGGGGAGGGAAGGGCCTGGATTTCTCACCATCTCTTGCTCGGACTGAGCAGGAAAGGTCGAGTTTCTCATGGACTGAGGGGATGCAAACTGTGAGTTCCCACAGTGGTAAACAAGCGTCGCTGGGAATTTTTAAAAACAGCTTTACAGAGGTACAGATTTACATATCCTAACATTCCACCATTTCGATGCATGATTCAATGGCGTCACTAACTTGACTGAAACGAGCGTCGTAACCGTCAACGTGGATGAGACATTTTTGTAACTTCACAAAACTTTTACAATCTGCTTGGCAATTTCTGTAAAAAAAAAAAAAAAAAAAAAAACACGCCTAATGAAATTTTGATGGGAATTGCATTGAATCTGTTGATCGGTTTGGGAAAACTGCTCTTTTAATAATGAGCCTTCCCGTCTGCGCACACGGACTGTGCCTGTGTTTCTTTAGATCTTTGCTTTCCTTCTGCAGAGTTTAGTGATGTTTCCTCCCCAGATCTTGTACTTTTTGTTCCTAAGTATTGATTCCTAAGTATTTTATTCTTGTGATGCTATTATGAACGGGATTACATTCTTAGCTTTGTGTTTGGACTGTTCCTTCTGGTGCACAGAGACCTAACTGGCTTCTGTGTGTTGATCTTGTGTCCTGGGACCTTGTGTATTAGTTCTCGTAGTTGTGTGTGTGTGTGTGTGTGTGTGTGTGTGAGCCTTAGGATCACATCATCTGCGGGTAAAGTTAAATTTACTTCCTCTTTCCCAAGGTGATGCCTTTTACCTTCCCTGCCTGACTGCCTCATGGCATGCCTCTGGGCGTTAGGTCACACCAGGTGTGAGCACTCTGGCTTCTCCTCCTCCTCCTCCTCCTCCTCCTCCTCCTCCTCCTCCTCCTCCTCCAACTTGAGAGGCAAGGCTTCCAGCCACCCCCAAAGCCTAGTGGTCAGGGCTGGGGGTGTGCCACGGCCAGACTGCTGGGGTCGCCTCCTGGCTTCACCCTTTACTCGCTGTGTGGCCTCAGAATGGTTGCCAACCTCTCTGTGTTTCAGCCTCCTTGTCTCTTCAGAGAGGAGATGACCACACCATCCACACGCTGCACCAGCGCCTGAGGCAAAGTCATCCCCATACCTGTGGGTTCACACACGCTGGGAGCATGATGGGAGCAGTGCGGCGTCCGTGCAGGCACTCGTGGTGGGGTATGCGAGGAGGCGGGTGTAGTCTGGCCGTGTGACCACCCTGTTCCACTGTGCCGCTCATCTAGCTCCTGAACGGAGGAGGAGCTGGTTCCTCTGACCTTGAGGGATCTTCTGCACATCAGGGCCCATCTCAGCTAAGGCAGGGGGCCCCAGACTCCACGGGCCCACCTTGTGTTTTCTTCAGTATTTAAAGGGACACATATTAAGTTGTGAGTCTGAGTTGGGTGTGTCCGTGATGAAAGGCAAGGACAAAGAGAGGGGCACAGGCGCCCCTGAACTGAGAACCTGGGCGTCAGCAGTGCCGTGGGAGGGCTTCCTGCAGGAGGTGTCACCGTGGCCCTGCCATGAAGGATGGGTAGAGGGGGGCCGAGGGGAGGGGAGAGCCTTTCAGGAGGCTCAGAATGAGCAAAGGCCTGGAGGTGAACCAGTGGGCGTGCCGAGGGAGATTTCACGGATGGCACTCGGGGTTTCCGTGGCCCTTGGAGGGAGGACTGGCTGGAAGCGGTGGGCAAGTCCAGGTCACGAGCTTCGCCTCATGTGCTGGCGGGGGGGTGGGGGGGTGGGCGGAGGTGACCTGGGGCCTCCCGACGCAGTTCATTCCCCAGGTAGAAACTAGCTCTGGGGGTCATCATCTGCCCCCTGCAGTGAAAGTTCCCAGAGGCAGGGAATGAACCAGAAGGCGTGAAGGGAGGCCCGATGCCTGGAGTCCTGGGCCTGCCCGTGTGCGTCTGCGCTGCTGGCTTCTCTCTGTCCGCCCGTCTCTGGGAAGACCACGGCATCAGCCGATAGGAGTGTGCGTGTGTGCGAGTGTGCGTGCAAGAGTGTGTGAGTGTGAGCAAGTGTGTGTGAATGTGTGTGCACACGCACGTGTGTGAGCATGCACGCACATATGTGTATGACAAATGTGTGTGTGGATGTGTGTGCGTGTGTGCAAATGTGAGTGTGCGTACGTGTGAATGTGAGTATGCTCCCACTTGTGTGTGCATACGCATGCATGTGCGTGTGTGTGCACACGTGCATGTGTGTGTGGATGTGTGTGCACATGTACCTGTGTGCGTGTGTTTGTGCACCTGTGTGATGGAGCAGAGAGCCTCTCAGCATGTTCACTGCAGGAGACACCCTGGGCTGCTCACCCACGCCCCCCTCCGCGGCCCTTCAGTGCCCCCCCCCCCGTGGCCCCCTTGTGGGCCCCCAGCCCCCTTCCTTGCTGGCTGGAGCTGCGCTGCCTGAACTGGGAGTAGGATGATGACAGTGACAGAGGAAAGCAAGATGTGGAGGAGTGGGGGAGAGAGGGGCGGGCCCACCACGAGGAGGCAGGAGACCCCTGGGGACCAGCCTTAGCTCTCCCAGGGAAGGGGGCAGAGTGCGGGGAAGGTGGAAGCTTGTGCCGGGTGGAGAGTTTCTGGCCTGGCACTTTCTGAGACCCGCTTGTCAGGGAGAGGACGCTGGAGGCTGGCTGAAACCAGAGCCCGTACAGCTGCAATGGTGTGGCTTTGGACACACGGGCCCCTCGGTGCCAAATGTGTCCCCACCGTGCTGCAGCCTGGCAGGCCTGGGCCGGGCATGCTCGGGTGGGGGCGGCTGGGAAGGAGATGGCTGACAAAATGTCACTTTTGGAAGGGGTGGGGCTGCCCCCGTGGTGTCTGAGGCGTGGAGAGGGTATTGTGCAGGGAAGGGTGACACAGGATTGCCTGCAAGGTGGCCGGACGCTCCTGCTGCCTGTGCAGGCTCCGTCACACGGCCTGACTCCAACCTGTCACGGCTGCTTTTCTCCTGGGGAGATCCAGAGGCAGGGCCCCCAGCCCCCTGCCAACCTCGCTGGGACCCCAGACCTCGCTACTCTGGCTCAAGCTGGGTCCCTGAGCCCAGCAGCTGGACAGAAATGCGCCCAAGGACGGGGGAGTCCCTCCCCCATGGGGGCTCTGTGGCTGTGGCCTCTTCCGGGCAGGACGGAAGTGCGAGCAGAGGGGACCCAGGCCCGTGGCGCTGGCTGCCGCGGGGGAAGGGGTCGCAGGGCTGCACCAGGACTTCTGTGCCCCATGGGCCGGGCCTCTGTGCCTGAGGTCCTCCTCCAGCATCAGGAGCCTGTTTGCACAGGGTGGCCATAGGTGGACAAGAATTCACACCTGGAGCAGCCCCACCAAGGTCCCCCAGCCACCTGCTCCCACGAGGGGACATCCCCAGATGCAGATTCTACTCAGGGGCACAGGAAGAATGATGGCCCCCGCAGATGTCCCCGGCTTGAGCCCTGGAACTTGTGAATACGTTACCTCCTTGGCCCAGGGGAGGGGGCTGCAGATGGAAGTAAGGTTGCTAACGAGCCGGCCTTCAGTACGGAGGTTATTCTGGGTTGTCTGGACGCCCCCCCCCCCCCATGTGATTACTAGGGCCCTTAAAAGTGGCAGAGGGAGGCAGGGGCAGAGAGCAGAGGGAGGCCGCCCGAGAGAGATGCCAGCCGTCCCTACTGGCTCAAAAGGGGGAGGAGGGTCTGCGGCCAAGGAATTTGGGTGCTCCCAGAAGCTGGAAGAGCAAGGACCAGATTCTCCTGTGGAGCTGCCACCATGTTGGACTTCTCCCTGCAGGACTGGGAGGTACGAGGTCGGTGTTGTTGGAGCGACAGATTGGGGGTGAGTTGTCCCAGCAGCAACAGGAAACCCGTTACACCCCCAGTTCCCCGAAGGAGTGAGCCCCAGCCCCATGGTGGGGTAAAACAGCTCCCTGCTGGCTCTTGGTTTTCTCCACATCACCTCCCCGCGCCGGCCACCTCCCACGTGACCGCCTCCGTCTCTAATGCCCGTCCCGGAGCCGGCTTCTGGGGCCCGGGCTCCGCCGGCTGCTTCCGTGTTGGCCCAGTTGTGTCCCTGCACCAGCACGGCAGCCGGTGCCAGGATGGCCGTGGTCACACGCTCACTGTGCGCGCGGTCGCCATTCTGACTCACCTGCTCCATCAAGGAGGAGATGTCGGGAAGCCACTCGCGTCACCAGACCCGCAGAGGTGACCGTGACCACTGGCAGCCTGAGCTGCCGCGTCATTGTCCCCCAGCCCTGGGAGGAGTCCCCACTACCGGCAGTGTCCTGTCGTACAGACGAGGACCCGGAGGCATGGAGAAATGAGGGCCCCGGGGCGCAGGCTGCCTGCCAGGATGCGGCAGCCGTGGCATCGGGGCCGGAGGCTCAGGCTGGGCAGTGCCGACTGGCCGCACATCTTCCCACGGCCGTCTGACCATCTTACAGGACGGCTGTGCAGGGGAGGGGCCGAGCGGTGACGGCTGTTATTTAATAAAAGGCTACATTGTTTCCTTTGATTGTGTGGTATTTGTTGTATCTGTAGTTTGAAACTTCGAGTCAGTTTTGTTTTCTACTTTCAGTACGTTACATTGTACTAAATTTGGCCATGGTGTGTGTGTGTGTGTGTGTGTGTGTGTGTGTGTGTGGGCACACGCGCGCGCAAATGATGATCCTCCAAGCTGTATGAACTTAAGTGAGCGCAAAACTTGGATTTGCACCTGAATCCCTTCCCTGGCGCACAGCGAGGTGGATGGAGCAGGAAGTTTGACAGAAGGGTTAGTGCAACCGCCCGGCAGGGAGGACACGGCAGTGAGGACACAGCAGCAAGGACACGGCGGTGAGGACACAGGAGCAAGGATGCGACAGTGACGATAGCACAGCGGCGACGCCACCACACTAACAACCCAACAACAACCCAAGGACACACGTGGCCACGACGTGGCACTCACACCGTCATCACCACCAGCGCAGCCACGTGACAACACGCAGCCGTGGCCGGGCCACCCCTCGTGGGCTGACACTGGACAAAGGGAGGGAACGCGTCCCCTCCCGGTAACTACATCATCAGTGGCTGCAGGGTCACGTCTCCCAGTCCTGATGGACGGATGATGCCGGGCGTGCTTGGGGGTCCACGCGCTGAGCGGAGACACACACGTGTCACACAGCGGCCACCGCGAGCAGGCCGGCTCCCCCTCTGCCAGCTCACGGTCCCCACTTTTCTGTGGTGAGAACCTTTCGGACCCTCTCGGCCGCACGGGACTCCTCTCGTGCTGTCAGCTGCCGTCCCTGTGCCGCTGGTTCCGCTCCTGCCTGCGCGCTCCTGGCCTTGACCCCCGCGCCCCCCCCACCCTCCAGCCCCCCGAGACGCCCCCCCGGCCGGCTGAGCCTCCACACACGAGTGAGGTCGTGCGGGATGTGTCCCTCTGTGTGTGACCTGGCACGCGCCCTCGGGGGCCACCGCGTTGTCACCTTCTCTGTCGTGGCTGGTACTTCTCTGCACGTGTGCGTCTCTACCCTGCCTTCATCCGCTCCCCTCCTGCGGACACAGCCTCCCCGTCTCGGCTGCTGCGAACTGTGTTGCCGGGAACGCGGGAGGGCGGGCATCGTTTTGACATCCTGATTTCATTTCTCTTGGAGACGCCAGGTGGGTTCCCGCTTTCCGTCTATGAAGTTCATCATGGATGGAGCTCTCAGCGTTCCATGCGAGCCGTCTCAAACACCAGCTCGAGGGTCTCACTTGTAGATTAAATTAAAAAGAAAAAAAAAAAAAGACAAACTCCAAGGTTGCTAAATCTTAAGCATGTTCTTTGCCAAGTAACAGCCTCTCGGGGCCAGGGGCCAGATCACTTACCCTTTCCCTATGCTCTTTTATTGGAAAAAGAAAAAATATTAAGAAACAGGACTCAGAAACGCCTAGTGGATTCCATGCTAGCAATTTAATGTCCGATGTGAAGCCTCCAGCCCGTGGACTGTCGGGTCTGCCTTGACGCTCTCCCTCCAGGGGTAAGGGCAGGACAGCTCCGAGCAGAGGCGGACAGCACCTTCCCGGCCACCTCCCTCTGGCGACCCTCGGCTTGCCTGTGGCAGGCGGTCTGTTGAGGTCCAGTGACCCTTGGCGAGGTGCTCCCCTCACGTGTGCGGCCAAGGAGAAGTTTGCTCTGTGACATTCACTGCAGGGCCTGATAGCTCAGGGCCTGGGCTGTAGGAGCTGTCTCGTGTTGCCTAAAAGGATGCGGCCAGCAGCTGTCCCTTAGATGCCAGGACCGCGACGCAGAGCGTCCAGTGGGGAGACTGAGGTGGGCACAGCGGCACGGGATCGCAGGGCTCGGTCGGACCCGCCGTCTGAAGCTCTGGGGACCGCCCAGCCGCCGCTCTGTGCCATCCTGGTGACGGTCTTGCTCCGGTCCCTCCCCGGTCGACGGGTATCTGGTGGGCACTATTGTGTGCCACAGCCATCAGCCTTGCTCTGCACGTGTTCACCTGACCAACAACACCGCAGGGCGGTTACTGTTGACTGGGCTTTACAGAGGGGGAAACCGAGGCCCAGAGACGCCGAGGTGTGTGCGTGCCCGGGTTACACGGTCGGCCGGCGGTGGGGCTGAGGTTCTGACGCGAGCCCGTGGCCCTCCCCGCCATGAGGAGCCACCTTGGCCGCTTGACCGGACACGTCCCTCGGGGGCCGCGTCCACCGCAGCGGTGGGGGCAGGGCGAGCAGACGCCTTTACCCCAAGGACGGATCACGGCTGGTGGGCGGGCTGTCAACCTCCTGCACTCCAAAGGGGCTGGGACGCGCCTGACTAAAATCCATTTAAGAAAATTAACCCTGGGGCGCTCGCCCTGCCTGGAGCTCGAGGGCGGCAGGAGCTGCGAGCCCTTAAAAGGTGTGAGGGCAGATTAATGGAGTCCATATGCCTGGAGTCGAGAATATCTGTGTTCTGGGTGGGCTTATCGTCAAGCCTCTTAGGATAACAAAGGGAGGGACAGTTCAAAGCACCGGGCCTCTGGACGCCGGGCTTGCAGGAGCTCTGCACCGAGCCCGCTGAACAAATATTGTGGGCTTGCTCCTCTGCCTGGGAACCAGGCCTTTGTCTTCACGGCTTTTTCTTTTCCTTTTTACTCTTTGACAACAGAGCGGGTGTCCTGTGGGAACCGGCCCCGCAAAGGACTGATTTGTAACCCCATTTGGGAGTGAAGCGGTCTTTGATGGTCCGTACCTGGGCCTGTGGGGGGGCTCAAGGGGATGGGCAGGGCGGGGGCCCGTCCAGCCTGACAGCTCCGGGAGGGCAGCCTGCCCCTCGTCTACGCAGCCTGCCGGGGAGGATGTCTGCAGGGTGGGCCAGCAGCTGGATGCGAGGCTCGCGTGACACTGCTGTTCACGGGCCTGTTCCGGGAGCGGCTCGGCAGCCCGTGTTGTGCAGACGCCCCAGGGCGGGACGTGCTTGTCCGGGCTGGGTGTCTACACGGCCTCAAAGATCAGACAGCTGCCCCTCTCTGCTTCACTGCCGCCGACCTGCGTTGGGGGGTGACTGTTTCCTGACAGTGCGCTTGAGTTTCGGGTCCCCCAGGCTTGGGAAAGGAGCATTTGGAGAGTCCTGGTGATCCGGGATTCAACCGGAAACGAACTAGGACTCACAGAACCCATCCAGGCACAGGGATCTTCACCAGCTTGGGGGGTAATCGTGACGTTGCATATTTGCACGGGATTCTGATAAAGCTTCCATGTCTGGAATCGTCCACCTCCTCCGGGAAGTCTTCTCGGAGTAGGCTGGTCTCAGAGTCCGCTTTTCTCTCCTGCTGTGGCTGCTTCTCCCAGAACATGTTTTGGGTGGGTGGAAAGTTGCCTAGTTCGGAGGAAGGAGGGCGCCTCTCTGAGCCTCGGTTTCCAGATTTGGAAAATCAAGGAAGTAATAGAAAGCCTTTGCAAGGAAGCTTAGAGAAGCGATGAGGAGTCTGGGTGGGGGATGGTTCTGGCCCAGGAGGGGCCCAGTGAGGGGCGGCTTTCATCACCGGCCAGTTTGCTGTCACTTCTCTGTGGAGCAGTGTTTGCTTTTCTATGTTTTATTTCCTGGGTCTGTTGCAAACCCTTTCAGAGATCTCCTCCCCGTATCTCTCTCCCTCTGCTCTGATCCCTGATCCCTGTAATACATTCCTGTCTTATGCTGGGCTCCCCACAACCTGCACCCTTGGGAGCTGGTGGTTTACTGGGGAGGTGATGTGGGGCGCGGGAGTGAGGGAGGGCGGGAGGTGAAGGCTGTGTGATTGAGGTCACTGGGGGCGGCGGGGGCTTGGTCCTCCTGCGACCTCCCCAGAAGCTCACGGAACCCCTTCGAGAGCTGGGTCCCGCACACGTGTCGATATCTGATCTCCCCCACCGAGCAGTCTGTGCCCCAAGCAAGGCATCCTATCTCATCCAGCCATCTTTTTTCTCAGCTCTTCCCCGGCAGCCGGGCCATGCTTAGCTGTGCCACGGTAACAAACAGGCTCCCAGCCTCCGCGCGGTGGTGGGTGGGGACGCCCTGCTCGCGCCAAGCCTGCAACAGGTCCAGGCAAGCTTCCGAGCGGCTGTCCTGCATGTGGTGATGCCGCAGCGGGCCCAGTTCCATCTCACGGCCCCATCGTCTCCGCGTGAGGCTTTCACATTTGCCGCGTGGCTGCAAGCGTAAGAGAGGCCCCACCTCTCCTTACCGATTCCGCCCGGGCGTTCCCATGTTGCTCTGGTTCACGACCAGAGAACCAGGCACAAGCTGCCCTCCCCAGCGGCCGGAGGGCTGGGGAACATAGCCTTCCTTGTGTCCAGGACAGAGAGAAGCTTCGTCTGTGCCCACAGATGGTGCCTACCACACCCACTTGCCTCGCCCTCGCCTGCACCCCACTCTGGCAAGGAGCTCGATGTCCTGCACTGGAAGGAGCCCCCAACACATGCACGCACCAGTGGACGGATGCAGGGTGACCTCGCCCTGTCTCTGGAATTCAGGGCCCTCACAGCTGGAACCACTTACTGGGCATTTGCACACATGCTGAATTGGCAGAGCTCTCGGAATGTCGTGTGTGGTTCCAATCTAGAACCGGCCTGTGTCCCAGGACACGCTCCGTGAAAAGGTGTTTCCTTGCCCAAGTAACCAGGGAAGCCAGCAATCCTGTCTATTTCTCAGAGATTCACGATGCACGTAAGCATATTTAAGGCTCTGAAAATCCTGCACTTAAGATAAAGTAAATGCAGCACTCTGCTTAAATTTCCTCCCCCCAGCATTTGCCAAACTTCCGCCCACCTTATGGGGTTGCAGCTTCATTGTGATGAGGGCTAGGTGTCGAGTGGGTGAAGGCCAGTGTCATTAACTCTCTCAGCCTCGCCTTTCCCACCTTGCAGCAGGACAGTTAGATCTGTGCTCCCTGGGACCTGTCGCCTCCCGACATCTGTGGCACGTCCAGCGGTGTTTCCGTGGCTCAGGACTGGGTCAGTCTGGGGCCATGGGCCTGTTGCTCAGCTGTTTGTATTCTCTTCCCTTGTGAGGCCAGGTCTGGAAGATGATGTTTGAATTAGGCTCACAATTTCAGTTGTAAAGGGACTCACTCTGTGTGCTTTCCTTCCTGGGTCTCTTTCTTCTCGTGCCTAACATTGCCATTCCATGATCACTAACATCCTTCTGTTTCTAAAAGTTAGGATGTCGTGATGCTATTCAGCAGCATCTAGCCATTTTGGTTTCTGGATCATCAGCAAAACTCCCTGTTCCCATTCTGAATTCTCTCTGCTGCTTCCCCATCCGTCTTGAGCCTCAACACTCGTTAGAAATTAGGTCCCTGGAGGAATACGTATTGTCTAAAATTCTTGCTAAAGCATAAGTCACTGATAGGTGAAAAAATGCATCAGAGAACTGTGTGAGGGGGAGCAAAGGGTCTGAGTGAAGCAATAGCAGGTCCTGGGCAAGGGGAGAGGCCACTGAAATGCTAGAAGTGGAGGTTGGCTGGGTCACTTAAAATCAGTGTAGTTTACTTCATTGGGGGATGGAATGGTAAGAGAAAATTTAGCCTTGGCAATTGGGAGTATAGAGCCAGGAGTGGCCAGCTTGGCGATCCATTACCTGTTACATGGTGCCTCAGTGCCTCATCTGTAAAATGGGGTTATAATAATGCCTAGCTTGTAGGATTGTTGTGCATATTAACAGAGTTAATGCATACCAAGCACTCGGAACTAGGCCTGGTATGTTCTGCAAGCACCTTCACTGTAGAACAATTAGAAAACAAAAGTCACCTTGACTCTGCCACCGCTGACACCGAATATGTATCTTTGCAGTTCTGTTTTACCTGGTTGCTGTAGAAATAGGGTGCTGTATGTGGTTGCACAGGCTGTGCACTGCACAGCTCTGGATGCCATTCCAGAGGCGAGGGTAAGACGGCTCCCCCTAGAGGACGTGCAGCCGTGATGACACTCCTCGTGACGGCATTTCTCCCCTTGTTTTAGCCGGGGTATTAATTATCCCATAGCTCATAGAACACACGTGAGGTTCTGCCCTGCTGGGCACCGCTGGGGCTGTTCTAGGCCCTGCCACCTCAGTCACCTCCGGGCAGGGCTCTGGACGGGCAGAGCTGAAAGGATTTGTTATTACTCTGCCCAATTAGCCTCTGATTAAAGGTTTAAAAGGCATAAAAGGACAGGCTTGAGAGGGGGCGGGAGGAAGTGGAGGGAGTCTCGGCTGTGTTTACGAAGCAACAAAAGGAACATTATGCTTCGAGCCTCTGCTGACCGTCTCCACAGAAGCCGGCCTCCTTGCCAGCTAATTCAGGCCGTAATAAATACTAATCCCGCAAAGGGGGCCCCCGCAAGCCATCAGAAAGCCCTATCTCCCTGTAATCGGAGCTCCATTAATCTCCCGTCTCCCTGCACTCAGAGTCCCAGCCCCTCGGCCGGGGCCCCACACTCGGGATGTCACAGCCGCGGAGCCGGCCCGGCTGGCCGGCCTCGTCCCCCCTTCCTCCTCGGCTTCACCTGCCCCTGCTCTGTGGGCCACCCCGTCTCTGGGCGGCCTTGCAAGGCCTCTGCCTCTGTCACTGGCAAACTCCTGTCCTAGACTGGGTGGCCGGGGTGCCACAGGAGGCCCTGTAGAGCACTGGCCCGCTCCGGGAGATGCGCTAAGCCCCTTGTGTGTGTGTCGCTCATTTCACCCCTGCCCCTGGGCCGTGAATCTGCATTGTACAACCGAGGCCCTGAGGCTGGGCACGCATGAGCCACCTGCTCCCGCGGGAAGTGATGGAGTGGGTTTGGACCTTTGACCTCTCAACTACCTGCCCTGGAAGCCCCTGTTTGGGAGTGCCAGTGCCCCCCAGCTGCACGTGCACCCCACAGTGTTACATCGAAGTGTGTATCTTCTACCCCACAATACCCGGCTAAGTAGCTTCCCTGTAGTGCAGGGGTCTGGAGGACCACCTGGTGGTGTGACGGGCTCATTGTGCAGGCCACTTATTCACTGCGTGCCTCAGTTTCCCCAGCGTTGAGAGGGAGCTGGCAGCCACAGGGTCGCTGTGAACGTTAACAGAGAGGGCAAATAAAAAGTCCCAGTGAACGCTGGCTCCCTGTCCCCAGGCCTTGGCTGGCTGGTGTCTTCCAAAGTGCCCCTTTGTCACACATCTGCATGACCTCTCCTTCTCTCCCTCCATCCTCTTTGGCAGAGCCCCTCCCCCCAGCCATCCTGGGCCACACTGAAGCCGTGGCCTAATCACGCGGCCCTCAAGGCTAAAAATAGCACAGGGGCATCTTGGGGTCTCCTGATGACCTTCATGGCTCCGGTCAAGTGTACGTGGCCTTCCTAAGCTAATAAGCCCCAGCCTCTGACCCCTACACATCTGTATTTAGGTTCCAGGGGGCAGACGAGGTCCTGCTCCCTAAACAGCCAGGCAAATGCCGTGGTCGGATGCCGTATCCCATCGTCTGCCTCGCTGCCGGGGGCACCGCCTGGGAGCCCCCGGGTCTGGGGCTCTGGAGCAGCCGCAGCCATTGCAAAGGCAGAAAGCACAGTCTTCTCCAGGCCTCACAGGGAGGAGACGCCCCAAGCCTCACCGTTCCCCTGCCCCTTCCACTTGGCATCTTTGGACATCTTGCCGCAGCCGCACTCACCTGGCTATTGTTGCCTCTCCGGGGCAGGAAGAGTCTGCCTGGGTAGATGGCGGTTGCCACGGCATTGACGCTGCGGGCCAGGCTAAGTTAGAGCCCGGTGAGCAGTCCGGGGGCACCGCACCCGCCTCCTGGGGCTGTGGCAACACGCTCTCACGGCCTGGGGGCTTACAACGACAGGCGTGTTGTGTCCCCCGGTCCCGGTCCCGGGGGCCGCGGGTCACAATCACGTGGGCAGGGTTTCTGGTGCCTCTTCCAGCCTCCAGTGGCTCCAGGCATCCCTTGGCTTGTGGCTGCGCCCCTCCACCTCTGCTTCCATGCTCACGTGGCCTCGTCTGCCCTCTCTGTGTCTCTGTCTTCGCGTGCCTTTTTTTAGGGCCACCATCATCCAATGTGACCTTATCTTACCTAATCACATCTGCGAAGACGCTGTTTCCAAGTAGCCTCAGCGGCCAGTCTGTCTGATGCTGCCGGTGCCCAGGGCACGTGGCGAGTAGCCAACGGCACAGGGAGGCTTCCAGCCACCACCTCCAGGTCTGGGGGCGCGGAGACCTGGTTCCTCCACACCTTCAAGCAACCGCACTTACCCGGCCCCCCGCCCAAGCGCCTGTGGCGCACCGTGGGCCGCTGCCCCTCTCCGCCACGTTGCTGGCGTTTCAAGAGACATGTCAGAAAACCTCCGAGTCAAGGACAAGCACCTCTGTGGGGCAGCCGGGTCACCTCCCTGCCTCCCTGTCGGTAACCAGCCCACATTCCACAGGAAGGAGGTCTTTCTGCCCAGGGTGATTTATTGCCTGAGCAATTTGTAACGAATTAGCCAACGTGCAGCGATCAGAAGCTTGCATAATAATTGCAGGTAATTGCTTCTTGACACGAGGACACATTCCACTGACCACTGACCAGAATGTCCCTCCAAACCCACACCAGTGGCTGTGGGAGCCCTTGCTGGGTGGAGAGGGGGAGGTGAGGGCGCTATGTCCTGGTTATGCTCTCGGGCAAGGTCCTGCTGGGCATGATGGAGTGGGTGGGTACCAGCCCCGACTGCGACCTCGGCCTTTCCTCAATTGGTCCAGACACAGCCAGTGTCCCCCCACTTCTATAAACAGCTTGTCCAGTCTGGGCACCACCCACAAAGGTGAGCTGCTCTGCCGGCCAGTGGGCCTGTGCACAGGGCAGACCTCGAACCCTTCAGGCATCTGGAGGCCACCCCCCATGGCTGCTCCTGGCCCCTTCCTCACAGGGTACCCCCGAATCCCCAGTCTGGACCCCCGGCCCCTTTCTCACGGGGTACCCCCAAATCCTCAGTCTGGACCCCTGGCCCCTTTCTCACAGGGCACCCCCAAATCCCCAGTCTGGACCTGGCCCCTTCCTCACGGGGCACCTCTGAACCCCCCACTCTGGACCCTGGACCCTTCCTCATGGGGCACCCCCAAATCCCCAGTCTGGACCCCCGGCCCCTTCCTCACAGGGCACCCCCGAATCCCCAGTCTGGACCCCAGCTCCTTCCTCACGGGGCACCCCCGAACCCCCACTCTGGACCCTGGCCCCTTCCTCATGGGGCACTCCCAAATCCCCAGTCTGGACCCCTGGCCCCTTCCTCACGGGGCACCCCCGAATCCCCAGTCTGGGCTTCACTTCCCACACAGCCCAAAGTTTATCTTTTGAGCTGCCTTTGGGTGTTTTCTCTCCATCTGGGAGCAGGGGGATTCATCCTGTGCCCCAGGAGAACAGAAGCCGCATTCAGGACCCTGCCCCAGGGTCCACAGCCGTGCTGCACAAACACTGGTCATGGGAGAATTGCCCCTCGGGGAAAGCGCTGGGGTGCCAGGGTCCAGGACTTGGGCTTGCGGGCAACATTCTGGCTCTTTCTCAGGCCCGGGGGCTTCCCCCAAGGGCTCCAGCCGCCAGTCTCTGTGCTCGGAGGCCACAGTGTGGGGCAGGAACCGAGGTCAGGCCCATGGGTGTCTGAGCAATGAGGTTTTGGGACGCAGACTTCCCATTCCCTGCTGGCTTCCACTTCGCTTTCTAGATGGGGCTTTAAAGCCAGCCAGGGCCTGGGTGCCACATGTGGCAAAGATCAACCCTGGAACCTGCTTTTGTAGCGATCATTTGTAACGGGTGGCTTCCCTCACTTTTCTGCAGTGGTTGGACTCAGCCCTGCACAGTGGTGGTGGTGGTGGTGGGGGGTGGTGGGGAGGCCCTCTCCCCTTCCCTCGCCCATCAAATGCATGCATCTATAGATACGTCAGGACAGTTGTGAAAGAGGTGGATTTTGTTCCCCAGCAATATCCCTATCGGTCTGTCACCAGAAAATTCACGACTGGCTTTTATGGGCAGGTTCCCCAGCCAAGCGTCCAGCACCCTATGACCCGGGGCTGAGGGCACGGCTCACGGCCAGACTGGTGGGCTCAGACCGCAGCTCTGCCCCTTACTAGCTGCGTGGCTTGGAGCAAATTGCTTACCACCTCTGTGCCTCAATTTCCCTACCAGTGAAAGGAGAATAGAAAACAGAATGTTTGTAAGTGGTGATTGTAATGTTAGGTAGGTAGCAAGCCCTCAGTGGTTGCTTGTTGTTACTGGTTAGACAGTGAAATTTCGCGGAATGTGCAGGAGCCCGTGTGCATTGGGCTCATCTGGAACCCGGCAGGCCACGCAGGGAGTGGGTGAGACAGGTAGAGATGGGGACGGGCAAGAGTTTCTGAAGATGGACCTTTTAAACTCAGAACCATGTAAATGCATTTGTTACTAACGGCTGTAAGAACATGTAAACCCTCTGCCATGTAAGTCTATTCTAGGCTGAAGCTGTTTTACGTATTTTCTGTTGAAGGAGACGCATTCAGGGAGGAGCGCACATCTTACCCGTACCGCTCGCTGGATTTTTCCACACTGTGCACACCCACGAGAGCGCGGCCCAGACCGGCATTTCCGGCCCCCAGTAGCACCCTGTGCCCCTCCAGTCAATACCACCCCCTTCCTCGGTGAGGAGCCTTCTCTCTGATCTCCCCACATGGATTGAGCTCCTTTCTCAGTTCTGGAATTGCCCATAACGAGGCCACGCAGAGGGGTCTCTTCTGTGTCCATCTGTGAGAACCGTCCCCCCGTCGTTGTGTTATTTGAGGGTACAAAGACTGCAAGGGCTTTAAAGGACTTTTGTTGGGGGGGATCTGTAAAAATTGTTTGACTCTTAATATTTCACTTTGTGAAACTTATAAGAGAAACGTATTTGTAATTATTTTTTTTTAGCGTTTATTTATTTTTGAAAGAGAGAAAGAGAGCACGAACAGGGGAGGGGCAGAGAGAGAGAGAGAGAGGGAGACACAGAATCCATGAGGCAGGCTCCAGGCTTGGAACCATCAGCACAGAGCCTGATGCGGGGCTCGAACCCATGAACCATGAGATCATGACCTGAGCCGAAGTCGGACGCTTAACCGACGGACCCCCCACCCCCGGCACCCCTGAGGGAAACATATTTTTAAAAAATCCACTTCTCGGTGCCAGGAACAGTGTTAGGCTCTTTTGTGAGATCCCTGTAATATTAAATCCCCTGATTGTCGTGAATATGCACATTTATGGTACATCCCAAAGAAACGAGCTACCCAGATGGACTGGAAAGTAAGAAAGTGACACCGAGCCAAAACACGCTGACGAATAGCACGTGTGGAGGCTGAACAACACCCGTGGGGAAGCAGAGAATCGTCCGCCCGTGGTGGGGGTGTTCAGACCCGGAGGCGGATCGCCATCCACACCTGTTGACTGAGCACCTACTACACACGTACCGACATGGTTAGGTCCCAGCGTCCCCGTGGCAAGCAGGTTGTCACTTTAGACAGGGGGTGTCCAGCTGCAGGATGTCACGGTGATGTGCTGCACCCGCTCCTTAGATGGCGTTCAACCCTGCAGCTGCCCCGTCTAACTGGCCCTCTGCTTGCTGTGAAGTTTCTCTTCTCTTTCCTTCTGCATCTCCAACAAATGCTCGGAAGGTTCTGTGATCCTATCAGTCGGGCTTCCCAGAGAAACGGAACCAGCAGGATCAACCCACATCTATCTGTCTATCTCTGTCTTTATCTCTAAAATTCGTTCATTTTTTCATTCAAAGGAATTGGGCCATGTGATTGTGGAGGCTGTCCAAGTCCAAAATCTGCAGGGCAGGCCAGCAGACTGGAGACCCAGGGAAGAGCTGTCTTGAGTGTGAAAGCTGTCAGTGGGGGAAGTGAGTCTTTCCTCTAGTAGGCTTTCACCTGATTATGTGAGGCCCACCCACGTGATGGAGAGCAATCTGCTTTAGTCAAAGTCTGTTGAATTCAATGTCTGCTTTACAGACTGCTCCATGGAGCCCCAGAGAGCCCATAAAAGGCCATGAAGAAGGCAGGGTGAGAGTCAGGAGGGCAAACTTTGGGCCCCTCATCCCTCTGAGAGCAGTTCTCGTCCCTGCATGGCCCCACCAGCCTCTGCTCAAGCCCCAGACCACACTTAAGGAAGCCCCGGATGGATGGCTTTGCTCCCCAGCCTTGCCTCTGAACTGCATCCTATTCTCCACCCCCTGGGCTTCCGGATGACCACTGCCACAGCCTCACATTTCTAGAAGTCACTTAACACTCGGGGGCTTTTCTCCAAGTGCTGGGATCCCCTAGGTCCCCCTGTTCCTCCCTCCTGGATGGTTCACTCAGCTCAGGATCCCACTTTCCCACCTGCCGTCCCACGGCCCCCGGCCTCACCCGTCCACGTGGAGGGAGAGAGCCTGCGAGCTGGAAGCCACGTGGAAGTTGACGGGTAACCCCTGTACAGATTATGTGGGTCCCCAGGGATTGACCCCCGAGACCCGGAGGAAGGGATCCTTTGGTACGAAGGTGTGTGCGCTCGTGCAGCCTGGGGAAGAGCTTACCTGGGAACAGGTGTTGTGGCGAGTGAGGATTTTACGGGCCGGATTCTTCAAGCTTCTTTTGAAGATTTGTGTGTATGTACCTATAGGACCTGTATATCCTTGTGTCTAGATCTGTACATACATTTTCACACAGTGAACACACCCCGAAGGGGATTACCATCAGCCCCTCGAGGCCCCCCACCTTCAGGTAACCACTCTCCTGAGTCCTACCACCAGAGGTGAGTGTACCCGTCGTGAGCACAGTACAAGGGACCACACACAGGCACCGTCGTGCGGGGCTCTTTTCACCCACGCTGCTCGTGAAAAGCCGTCTGCCTTGTTTTAGGTAGCGACGCCTCGTTCCTTCTCTCGGCGGGCCTCCCATTGTGACGACCACACAACTGACTTGTGGCCTCCCTGGGGACCGGCCTTGGGCAGTGGCAGGCTGGGTACTAATGAGCACCCCTGTCCCTGTTCTGGGGGACACGCGGACCCGGGCTGGTGGGGGTTTACCTGGGAGTGGGGTGGCTGGGCTTTGGGGCACACGCAGGCCCAGAGACATAGCACTGCTTTGAAAACGTGTTTCGTCTCATTGTCGGTGTTTACCCAGGAGGAGTCGTGTGCAGGCGGGTGAACGTGGTTGGCCAGGTTCACTCTCCTAAGTCTGCGGGGCTGGGTTCGATCTCAGGAAGTCAGACCGCAGTCTCCAAGGCTGAACTTTTAACCACCTCGGTACGCGGGGACAGACTCCCTGGCCCCACTTAGAGGGGAGG
The DNA here is from genome assembly GCF_028018385.1 of Neofelis nebulosa. Lineage (NCBI taxonomy): Eukaryota > Metazoa > Chordata > Mammalia > Carnivora > Felidae > Neofelis > Neofelis nebulosa. The sequence continues at coordinate 59,809,028 of NC_080798.1, read as the reverse complement.
CCCGGGTCACTCTGACTCTGAAGGCATTGATCTGTATCTTAAATTCACAGCTTCCTCTCATGAAGGGGTCAGTCTCTAAGGACACGGCTCTTTTGTAGGAGAAGAAAGTATTTTTAGCACACCCGGGATCAAATTTTGGCTCAGTGACCTAGTAGCTGTGTGACCCTGGACAACTTCGTGAGAGCGGACGAATACATAAACCACACATTGAGAGGCTTAACGCAATGTCTCCCTTTAATACTCTTCTCAGATCTCCAAATGAAGAAATCCTACTTACGATTAAGGGAAAGTTCCTGAACCGTGGGAAGCAAGCCAAGATCTGTCATCCCTTTCTTGGGATTTATTTGGGAAGATGGTCCCTGTAGGAGCCACACATTAATCCCAGAGCACAACACGGGCATAGCAGAGCCCGGTGTTAACCGATCTTTTTAACGTGCCTCCCACGTTTGTGCGTTTCGGTGGCCCGACACCATCAACCATGTCCCTTCTCCCTCGCAGAAGGATTAATATTTAATTGGACAAAAAACCAAACAAGACGCAGCAGAGTTTGTTGTAGAGATGCTAGTTTTGCGGGTAACTTTCCACGAGTAGGCCTTAACGCTTGATCCCACACCGGGTGATGCTGTTGCTTGTCCACCGGCCCTGGGGGTGCAGGCTCCGAGGGGGCAGGTGGGATGCGGACAGGCAGAGGTGAGAAAGAACAAAGGCAGTGACGGAAACGAGAGGACGCGTGTCTGTCAGACGGCAGCCACTAAGAGGATTAAAAGCCGGTCAGCCTGGCGACGTGTGCACTTTGAGGTGGGGCGGGGGTCAGTGTGGAGAGGACGAGGCTGGCCAGGTGAGCGGGGACCAGACCAGAGAGGCTCTGACGTGTGTACTAGGGGCAGGGATGTGGCCCCTGGAGATCGTCGGGGGGCAGGACACGGACGCACCGGCTCCGGGATCCCTTCCTGCTCCTGCCGCCTTCAGACAGACGTCACAGCGGACGTGCCACCTTGTTGGCTGTGTCCCTCAGTGTGGAGCTGTCCCTGAACGGAGCGGGCGTGCTCTCAGGGCCCCCTTCTGGGGCCTCCTGTTTTACCCTGCTTCCTGCCTCCCCTGGCCTTGCACAGGCCCTCTGTCCTCTGCTCGAACCGCCCAGAGACTGCCAAACAGCTGGGCCGGATGGCTGATGGCCACAATGAAGCCCACGGTGACAGCCGTGTTCGTGGCGCCCTTGTCTTGCGCCAGGCACCGTGGTGTCTACTCCCGACACCTTCGGTGAGAGCTAGACGCGACATTCTCTACCAAGGACGAGGACGCGTAGCTCCGAGGCGCGAGGGGCTTGGCACGCCCACCCCGGGTCAGCGGCAGAGGTTCACGTGGACGCACGCTCTTGGCCGGTACACCGTGTGCTCCCCCCTCACCCCACGGTGGGAGCGACAGCTGTGGACGCGGGCTGGCCTGTGACCGTCAACTGTGATTGGGGTGGGGCCAGGTCCGGGTGAGTCTTTGCCCCTCAGTGAAGGTGGTGAGTCTGTCCAGAGTCGGGATTGCTCCCGGCGGACGTGTGTCGGCAGGAGGGAATGTGGCCCGCCACCCTCTGGGACCGGACAGGGCTCCCGGCTGCCGTGGACGTGGGTCCCGACGAGGGGTTGCTGTGGGTGGCAGGAAGGCTGACGGGGTGGGCCTGCTCGCGGGGAATGGCCTGGCCTGCCCAGGTCTCAAGGGAAGGGACCTCTCTGAGCCAGCCCTACCACACAAACGTCCCCCGTGTCCGGCTGGGCCGACGCCTCCTCACGCTGTCGGCTCTGCTTATGGGAAAGTCCCAGATCCTTCCTGCCTCTTCCAGCTCCCAGAGGGCCTCTGGATTGTGGCCCTGTCCCCCCAGTGTCTGCCTCCGTCCCCACCTAGCCCCACCTCCGCGTCTTGTACCTTCCTCTTCTTATTAGGACACCCGTCATTGTGGATTTAGGGCTTGTCCTAACAAGTGGGACCTGATCTTAACTGGTTACACGTCTAAAGGCCCTACTCGCAAGTGACGTCACATTCACGGGGACCTGGGCTTCAGACACGGCAGTATCTTTTCTGGGGACGCGACTCCACCCGTTAACACGGTCTTGGTGAAGTTCTGCGGGTGTGTGGCTGCCCAGGGCCCTGCTGACACTGTCCTCACCGTGTGGCCCCAGACCACTGGCCACCCTCCGTGGGTGCTCATATTCCTGAGCTCGGCTCAGGGTTCCCCCAGGTGTCCATCCACGTCCCTTGCAGGGTGTTTGAAATGCGCCAGTGCCTGGCCCCCGCCTCCCCCAGACCCCGTGATGTGGAGAGCTTGGAGCTGGGGCGCTGCGATCCTGTGTCGGTCCCGGTGTGACTCTCGCAGGCGGGGCCGGACCTCTGTACAGCTCTTGTCTGGGACCGTCTTCCCGCCCAGGTGTGGAGCGATTCTGATTCCGTGGCTCGAGCGCGTCTCTGCAGGGCAGGCGGTGGGTTTAAGTCCTGAGGCTGCGTAACCGGCCCGCCCGGGACTGCCCGGGGCCCTTAGTCCAGAGATCTTTAACACAACGCTGGACTCTCGCCAGGAAGCACACACGTCAGTCCCATCATCAAGGGATTTTCATGGTGACCTGAAAGCAAAAATTTGCTTAAATTTCAATTTTGGGGGTGCAAGCCACCGAAAGGATGTTAGACATATTTCTTCAAGTGAACAGACCAGAGGATGTAAAAGTGCCACCGAGTCACTCAGGTGTGGCTAGAGTTTGGCTCCCGTGCTAAAATGATAGTGGTTGACCCCGAAGATGCTGATCATGAGAAAGCATATTTCCTGTCTTTCTGCAAATGTAGAATTGTTTTATTCTAACCATCGGGATGTCACAAGAATACGTAGGTATTGAACGGCTCCTTTCCAAGAAGGGGTGCCTGTCCAGAGGACGGCCCCCGACAGCCTGGCCGTGCGGCGGGGGCCGGCTCTCAGAGCCACATCTGTTTTGGCTCTGCGACCAATCCGTCTTTCCCACGTCAGGCTCTCGTGATGGATGGAACCACGTGTCCACCCGTCAGTCATCAGACAGCCGTAGGCCCGCACGGTGACTCCAACTGGGTCATCCTGCGGCTCCGGGTAATTTACCGTGTCTGGCCCTCTCCTCCATCAATACCAAGTGGAAAAACAATTTGCAGCGGGCCAGTTGCTTGGCGGACGCCTCGGTGGACACCCGGACGCGTCTGTGTGATGGAGAAGACACGTAGGGGCACACGGAGACTCCACGCAGAGACTGCCACGCCACCGCCGTGACATCCATTTCACTCCACGGCACACATCGGGATCCCCGTGTCAGCAGAACTTCTGAAGCGTCTGTTCTCCTAGGACGTTCGTGGCTTTGCGTTAACAGTGTGGAGCCGGGCCCTTTCCCGTGTCAAGCCCTAACCTCGAATGTGATGGCACTCGGAGGAAGGGCCGCGGGGAGGTGATCAGGGTTGGATGAGGTCACGAGGGGTCAGCGTCCTTACGCAAAGTGGGGGAGGCACAAGGGTGCTCTCTCCGAGCACACGCGTCGGGAAGATGGCTCTCACCAGCACACAGTGGTGCTGGCCCCGTCAGCATGGACTTCCCGGCCCCTACAGCTGTGAGAGCACAAGTGTCTGTGGATGCTCCCCCCTAGTTCCCTGCCCCGCGTCCCCCGGTCTCTGTCTCAGGAACTTTGTTACAGCAGCACGGGCAGACCAGGAACTGTTCCTCTAAGATAAAAACTCAGTTGATGGAGTGCCTGGGTGGTTCAGTCGGTTGAGCGACCGACTTTCGCTCAGGTCATGATCTCACGGTTCGTGGGTTCGAGCCCCGCGTCGGGCTCTGTGCTGACAGCTCGGAGCCTGGATCCTGCTTCGGATTCTGTGTCCCCTCCCTCTCTCCCCCTCCCCTGCTTGCGTTGTGCCTCTCTCTCTGTCTCTCAAAAATAAATAAATATAAAAAGAAAACTCAGCTGAGGATGTGAGGGCCCTCTGGCTGTGACGCACCTGTCACCCCCCCCATCCATCGCCAGGGTTGATCAGGCAGATCCGGACGGCTGTGCGGGGGTCCCCTCCCTCCCTGCTCCGTGTGTGTCCCTCCCGAAGCTGTGTGCGCCGTCTAAGGGGACGACCTTCTGCGACAGAGGAGGACCGTTCCTGGGTCAAGCGTACACGGGTAGCCCATGCTGCCGATAGAAGCTCCAGACAAGCTCTCGAGGTCTGTCTGTAGGAGGACGTGGGGTAGTCAGGCTACCTGCCTGCCTCATCCAGGCACCAGGCACGTACCGGTGAGCTGATGCACGTGGCCGTTGGCCTTTCAAAAAATGAAAAGAAAAGGGAAAAGAAAAGAAATGAAATGAAAATGAAATGGGATAAAACAAAACAAACCAGTCGAGTAAGTGAGCCGCTGCTCCCAGGTTTGCTGCCCAGTGGAACCAGCGGGATGTGCCACAGCGGCACCGACATCGGGCCCCGTCCCTGGGGATCTGGTTCACCTGATCTTGCCGACAAGGCCCTGGTTCCCCAGGTGACTTCAGTGTGTGTTCAGAGCAGGAGATCACCAAGCCCTTCCATACGGATGCCTGTTATGTACGTCCCTGGCATCCATCCGTCCTTCTTCGGATGACATTCTGGAGGAGCCAGGGCCACCCGATCCGGGGCTCCGCCAATCAGCCCTGCCTGGCCAGCCTGCTCGGTGCAAGTCCTCGGTGAGGACTGACAGGGGCCAGCCCGGCCGGGGGATGCCTGGGGCCCGCACAGGGAGCACTGGGCTGGAGGCACTTCCTCTCTCCTGCTGGGCTTGAATCCAGACAGGTGTGGCCCTGGGAGCTGCTGGAGGCCATGTGAGACCAGAAGAGGTCTGAGCATTGGATCCGGAATGGATCTGACACGCGGAGAGAGAAGAACCCCTCTGGGCTGACACCGTTTCTGCCCCCCCGGGGGGTCCAGCTGTCCCTCAAGTGGCCCCATCCAGGGCTGTCAGTTATGTGAGCCTGGTGTCTCTGCAGGTCTTAGGGCCTTCGAGTTTCCTTGATTTATCACTTTCAGTCCCTTTCTGATGGGTTCACCCTTTGTCTACAGCGAAGGAAGGGGAGGTTCAGAGAGGCTCGTTCACTTTCCCACGTTCATACAGCTGGTTAGTGGGAGAGTCCTGGAGAGCCCCTTGTTTGGGGGTGGGGGTAATTCCCAACATCATAACAAAAGAACTCAGCTACCAAACACCAAAGGGGGACGTGGTATAGGGCAGGCAAATCCTGGCTCTGTTGTTCGCCAGCTGGGGTCTTCTCTGAACCTCGGGATCCTCCTCCTGGTCAGAGCAGGATTTTTATATGGGCTACATGGCTTACGGATCCAAGCTCCTTGAGGGCAGAGGAAAACGTCTTCCCTTCTTCACATGACCCCCGCGTCTTGCTCCATGGAAAGACGACTTCGTATTTGTTGGATCCGTGAATGCACGAGTGTGTGCCCAGCACTGGCATGTCATAGCGCTCAGGTTTATTAAAACAGCACTGAAGCCATTCGTCTCCCGATGATGGGTTTCCAGACAAAGGAGACAGCAGGATGTGCCGAAAAGGACACAGGCTCTGGAGTCAGAGGGCGGTCAGCCGAATCCTCACTCTGCCTTTGGGCAAAATGTCTCTGAGCCCTAGTTTCCTGGTCAGCAAAATGGGTTTCCTCACCTTGGAAAGCAGGGAAGAGCTTCAAAGTAGATCCCAAAGGCTGTGTGGTAAGTGCCCCACAAATGGTATTTACTGCTATTTGTTAAAAGAGGTTTTCTAGGTACAGGGCTTCATAAATCTGAGTGCCAAAATCACATTTTAGTTTTTGTCCTTAGCAGTGGTACCCGCTCTTGTTATCTGTGCCAGTTGTGAAGCATTTTTTTGCACCCCTTATAGGCACATGTAATAGGCTGAAAAACGTCCCCCCCAAAAAAAACAAACCTCCCCCCGACATCCATATCAAAGCCCTAGAACCTATGGTGAAGTCCAGAAATAGAGAGGGAAGTCGGTTTCTGGAGGCATTGTTTGCGCCCTGGAGCAAGCCATGCCTGAAACCCCAAACTACCATTGGGCTGGTTTATTATATAAAGCCAGTAAGTTCCTTTTACAGAGGAGCAAGAAAAGAGTGTCATTATCACCCCCAAATGTGTGGAAGGACAGAGCCCAGCGCACAGGCTGGACACCTAGAGCTGGGTTCTGAGGCTCGCGCACCTCCTCATGGCTAACTCCCCACCTGGCTAACTCCTGTGCCGTCGCTTGCAACTGACTCCCCTCTGTGGAATCTTGCCCACCCTGGGGGTGCACCCCAGATTGGAATCGGCAGCAAAGCTCTTTGCCAGGCCCCGTCCTGAAGCCTCGGGGTGTGGGCCGGGGGATGCCGGCGCTGCTTTCCAATCAGACAAGGCGCTGAGGGTTGCAGACGCCGCCCCCTGTCACGGGGCACGTCCGGGTTAGGTTTCACGGGCCGGACACGTTTATAGCGGCGCAGTCTCTGTGCAGAGAGCGGAGGGGGTGGGCAGGGGCTGGTGGGAGATTTATCACCGTAATAGTGGCTTGGACAGGTCTTGGAGTGAGATGTCATGGGTCCACGGGAGGGGGGGGGCATGAGTGGGGCTGGGGCCAGGGCTGGTCTGGAACATAAATTTGGGGAGAGCAGCTGTGGGACAGCCGGGCCCACCTCTGTGGAGCCGCACGCTACCCTCGGGAGTAATATTAAGAGCTGACGTTTCTTGAGGCACCGTGAGAAGCATGTTATGTGTGTTAATCCACTTGATCCCCAGCAACCCTAAGTGGTTGGCTACTTCCGTGCCTGTTTTACCAGCGAGGAAACCAAGGCACAGAGAGGTTAAGTTACTTACCCGAGGCCACACAGCTAGTCGGTGGCAGAGCTGGGACTGGACCGTGGTCCTGCTGCATTCTGAGCCATTCCTGAATCCATCGCAGGAAGGCTGCAGCGGCCCTGCTAGGGTGTTCCGGGACCGTCTAACCGCCCAGCACTGGCAATCTTGCTTTCCCCGGGGGCAGTGTTGTCTGGGGAGCAGGCTGTGGAATTGGAGAGGCCCAGGTTTGAATCCTGCCCCCGGTTCTCCCCACCCCTGGCTAGCTGTGTTGCCTTGAGTGAGTGAATTTGCCTCTCTGAATCTTAGAGCCCACCTGGAGAGAGTGGAGACAACCTTCCATGCACCATTTAGGGTTGGGGGTGAAAACCTGACAGACGTGGAAAACTAGCAGAAAACTCACAGGCCAAGTTCAGCTCTAGGGACACTGGCCTCCACTGTGCAGATTCCAGCGCAGTCCCTGGGCTTGGCTTTGCAAAGACAGCCTGTAGCTGAGGACAGGGCAGAAATCAGGAGGAGGGGACCTCAGTCCCAGGCTGCCTCTGCCACCAGGTGACCTTGGACGTCCCGTTTTCTGGGGCCTTAGTTTCCCCACATCCATCGGACGAGGGTAGCAGTTCACGTGGCGTCCCCGTGGATACCCTGCTTCAGCTGATGGGGGATGGGACAGGGATCGGATGTGCCGTTAAAAAAAAATTTTTTTTTTGGGGGCGCCTGGGTGGCGCAGTCGGTTAAGCGTCCGACTTCAGCCAGGTCACGGTCTCGCGGTCCGTGAGTTCGAGCCCCGCGTCAGGCTCTGGGCTGATGGCTCGGAGCCTGGAGCCCGTTTCCGATTCTGTGTCTCCCTCTCTCTCTGCCCCTCCCCCGTTCATGCTATGTCTCTCTCTGTCCCAAAAATAAATAAAAAACGTTGAAAAAAAAAATTAAAAAAAAATAAAAAAAAATTTTTTTTTTGAAGTTTATTCATTTTTGAGAAAGAGACAGAATGTGAGTGGGTTAGGGGCAGAGAGAGAGGGAGACACAGAATCGGAAGCAGGCTCCAGGCTCCGAGCTGTCAGCGCAGAGCCCGACGCGGGGCTCGGACCCACGAACCGTGAGATCAGGACCTGAGTCGAAGTCGGACACTCAACCGACTGAGCCACCGTGTGCCCCTGGATGTGCCATTTTAAATCAGGGGTTGAGTTGTGTCCCCCCAAAATGATGTTGTGGACCTGACCCCGGGGACTATGAATGTGACCTTATACGGAAATGAGGTCTTTGCAGGAGGACACCCAGTTAAGACGAGGTCCTCAGAGTGGACCTGCTCCACCGATGCGGCGGGTGTCCTCATAAAACGGGGAATGTGGACACAGACGCACTCCCAGGGAGATGCCGTTTGAGATGCGACGGATGCGTCTACGAGCCAGGGCCGCTTGCAAACCTGCAGAGGTTGGGGAGAGGCCTCAGAGGGAACCCGCCCTGCCTGCACCCTGACCCCGGACGTCCGGCCTCCGGTGAATTCCTCTTGTGTTGGCCACCCGGCTCGTGGTCTTTGGTCACAGCGGCCCCAGGACGCACACACCAGGTGGTTCCAACTTGCTGGGCCCCGGAATAGAAAGCAGCCAAGATTCCCTCCTCACTCGCAGACGCACATCCCTGGGGCTCTCTCTCTCTCGGAATGTGGGGGAGTAGTTAAATGCGAAGCGGCACAGGTCTCTTTTCCAGGCTCACCCTGTTTGGGGCGACCCTCTGGCAGGGTCCGCGTGGAGGCAGAGGGCCTCGGTCTCGGGCGCAGACAAATGGGCATGGGAAAGGTCACCATGCCTTCACCTTGTGTGGCGGATGCCGTGGCTGCCTGCTGATAACCACCGTATGGGGACAGAGGGGACAGGAGGTAATAGTGGTCAAAACACTCAGATAAGGCAAAGCAAACAGGGCCTGGCTATCATTTCTGGCAGGCCATCAAAGCCCATCACCCACTAAGGCAGCGGGTGTTCCGGAAACCTCTCCTGGCTGGCAGCTGGTCACACAGCTACCACACGGTCCGCTTGGCTCCCTTTGTCCCCACCCGTGCAGGGCCACTGGACATGGAAGGGATGGTCAGGGGTCCCTCGAGTGGCTGCAGACAGAGGGTGGGTTGGGGTAGAAAACAGGCCCGAGCTGGAAGGCACGGGGGTCCAGGACTGAGGCCGGGGACGATGGCGCACGCACACACACACACACACACACACACACTCCCCTGTTGTAGGGGTGAGAAGCCAGAGTCATGGGGCAGGTAGCCTGCTGAGGCCCCAGGGCTGGCTGGTAGCAGACGAGGATGAGGAGGTGACCCCTTTGGGACCCAGTGATGAGGGGCTATGTGGGGAGCGCCCAGGCCCAGTGCATGTGGCCCCTCCTAGCCCCACCCCAGCCGAGGGAGGCACTCTGGTCCCCACCCCTGTGGGGCTCCAGGTCTGAGCGCTGGCACGGGCCTGTGGGCTGCCCCCTTGGACAGGGGTTCGGCTGGACTGACTGCCCCCCGCAGGGGACGGTGGGCGACGTGTGCAGGTGGGGCTGGTTGCTCTAACCAGGCAGGGGGTGACACTGGTACCTGGTGGGCACAGGCGAGGGATGCCGTCAGCCCTCCGGGATGCCCAGGATGGCCCCACCGTGGAGAACTGTCCGGCCCTGAGTGTCAGCAGTGCTGAGCTGGAGAACCCGTGTTCTTGACCAAACTTCCCGTTTTAGAGGGTGCTCCAAGAGGAAGCTGCTCACTGGTGGCTTTGGGTGCAGGTGGGGATCGTGCTGTCCACTCCTTCAGGGTTAAGTGGGCAGGGGTGACTCCACGTGCTTCTGGGCCGGCTGAGCGCAGTCTGCGGGAATCTCCCACCTCACGGGGAGAGATGAGGTACCAGGTCCGGGAGCAGGGTTCCCGCGCTGCCCAGAACAGAACCACACGCCGTGCTTCCCACCTGCCCAGAGCCTCCCTACAGCTCCCTGCTTATTCTGCTTGGACTCTACTGTCCACTCCCCATCCAGAGTGATCCCCTTAAAGGCAAATTCACCTCTACCACTGATTGCTGGAACCCTGCCAGCAGCTTCCGTGAATAGTTTGAGAAAATTCCAGAACCCTCCCTGGGCCTCCGGGGCCCTGCATTATCTGCCTCATCATCTCTCTGACCCCGCTTGACCTCCTTGCTGCTCCACAAACACTCCCAAGTGCACATCTACCCCCGGGCCTTTGCACGGCAGTTCCCTCTCCTGCAAGAACCCTGTTTTCAGGACCCACATCTTGACCTCTGCAGCTCTGTCATGAGTGTTCTATCTAAAATGGCCCTCTTCCTGCTTTATTCTCTGTCCCACATCCCTGCTATATTTGTCTTCAAAGCGTTTTGTCACCACATGGCATATTTATTTACCCATTTATTCTCGGGTTTGTTTACTGTCTGACTCCCTCACTGGCCAGGCCTCAGTCGGTGATGGTTCTTGCTGCATCAGCAGCTCTGAGAACAGGGCGGGTGGTGACCAGGACCAAGTTCTCCCGAGAGTGCAGGGTTGGGGGGGGGGGGCGGCCAGTGCTGAGACTAGAGCCCCTGCCCCTGCCGGCTCTGTGCCTCCCCAGGGCCAGCCTGGCCGGGTGATGGTCCTTCATGCACTTGGTCAGAAGAAAGAAGAAAACACTGTAGAGGTTTGAATGTTGTCCCCTGAAAAGGTACGTCCACATCCTTGTCCCCAGAACCTGTGAACGTGACCTTATTTGGAAATAGGATCTTTGCAGATGTGATGAACCTCGCGTCTTGGGACGAGACCAGCCTGGATTACTGACCAGGCCCTAAACCCCATGACGGGTGTCTTATGAGAGACACAGGGAGAGACACCCATGGGGAGAGACAATGTGAGGGCTGGAGGCAGAGAAATGAGGGATGTGGCCACAGCCAGGGGACGCCTGGAGCTCCCAGGAGCTGGAAGAGGCCGGAAGGATCCTCCCCTGGAGCCTCTGAAGGGAGCGTAGTGACCTTGATGACACCTTGACTGTGGACTTTTGGCCTCCGGAACAGTGAGGGAATAAATTCCTGTTGTGTTAAGCCCCCCTCCCTCAGTTCGTGGTGATTTGGCCCTCACATCTCACCTATTTAGAGGTCCAGAATTCTGACCGTCTCTCGGAATTGCACCGTGGTTCGTGAGTTGCACACGTGAGGCAGAATGTTGGCTCATCGTCTGCTGTCTGCGAGAAGCGAGGGAGTTGCTGAGAAATCAGCCAGCATCACATTCCTGCAGTTGAGGGCAAGGAGAGTTGAAGGGTTGAGATGGGGAACAGATTTCCTTGTAATCAAATCCAGAAGCCACCTCGTAAACCTTAATCCGAGAGACCCTCCGGGTCCTGAGTGTGGGCAGCGAAATGTGGGTCTGATTCCTGCACGCAGGCAGATTCCTGGGATCTGGCCGTCCGGTGATTCCGACCGAGGAGCGTGGGGGCCGGTTCTAAGAGTGTCACTCGAGCCGCTCTGGTCTGTGTGGGGGACAGAGTGAGCAGTTTCCTGCCGCCATCCCCACTAACCTGTGGCTCTGGGGCAGCCCCTGGGTGCTGAGTGCATGGGGGGCTCCACTGGAAGCCGTGTCCGTGTGCCTTCAGCACGAAGGCCGAGTAGGGCAGGGAGCCGGTCCTCAGGCAGCCATGGGGAGAAGTTGGAAAGGGGGTGTGGCCGTGAATCCGCTTCTCGGCTCGGACTGTGCAAAGCGGGGCGTGCTCTCCCCGTGAGACTTGGGCCAGAATTGCCAGATGCAGCTGACTCCCTGGGTATGGCAGGACGGATACCGTAGTCAGCACCATCCGGCTTGGGTCCCTGCCCGTGCCCGACGGCCTGGGGCCCGGGACTGGGCCTGCCGGCTTCCCTCTCTGAGCCTCAGTTTCCCCATCTCATGGGGGGGGTTCTGCTGTGACAGTAAGGAAGGTCATAGCCCAGGCTCCGTTCTTGTTTGAATTGGGCTCTGCCACAACCTGTGGCTCCCGGCAGCTCTGAGGACATCACCTGAGCCTTGCGAACTCGGGTAAGACAGAGGTCATAGAAACACCTGCCAGGAGGGTCGTCATGAGGTTCAGTGAGGAAATGGACAGAAAGCTGTTCACGTGCGACAGGAGCCTCATCAAAAGGAGGGGAGTTTTGGGGCGCCTGGGTGGCTCGTTCAGTTGAGCGTCCGACTTCAGCTCAGGTCACGATCTCACGGTTTGTGAGTTCGAGCCCCGAGTCGGACTCTGTGCCGATGGCTCGGAGCCTGGAGCCTGCTTGGGAATCTGTGACTCCCTCTCTCTCTGCCCCTCCCCTGCTCGTGTTCTGTCTCTCACTGTCTCTCAAGAATAAATAAAAACGCTTAACAAGTTTTTTAAAAAATACAGAAAGAGGACAGCATCTTCGAGGCCCCATTGCAGGAGGAACACGTCGGACTGCAAGACAGTCATTGCTGCTTTCCGCTGTGGTGCTTTGTCTAGTTTACGCCCCCTCTCTGGGCTTCCGTTCCCCTCTGTCTGTAACGTGGCCATCAGAGGGCCCCCCTGGCGGTCTGGATGCAAGGATGAAATGAGGACTCGGGCTGGCCCGTGCCTGGTGCGCAGGGGGCCGCTCGCACCTGCCTGCGTGGAGAGCTGCCTCCGGCCTCCACGCCAGCAGGTGTCGCCGGGCTCCAGGGGAGGCGGCTGAAGGGACCCTTCATCTGGCGCCTCTCCCCCCAGTGTGCTCTGCCCGGCACTACGGGCCAGACTGCCCCCGGGCCCTACCTGCCAGGGAGGGAGGCAGTTGAGGGGAACGCGAATGAGCAGCGATGTGATTTTGCAGACCGTTGCCACAGGGGTGCTGGCAACTGCCTCTCACGGTGTCCTAGCTCCGCGAGGTCCTGTCCCCCGCCACCTCATCCAGCACCCTTCCCACCAGTCGTAGCAAGTGGACAGTGTTACCGTTCACTGCTTCACTTACGGGCACACCGAGGCACAGAGAGGTCAACTCAGCTACCCCAGGTCACGTGGCAGGGCGGGAGAGTCCTGTCTCCCAGTCACCTCGCTGAAGTGTGGTGTGTGCGTGAGTGTGCACACGCCTGTCTCCGTGCACACACGGCTGTGTGTGCCTGTGCTCACGTGCACCCCTGCATGTGTGCACAAATGTACACATTCGCGGCTGTGATGTCGGGGGCACCTCCGTAGAGTGTGTGACGGGGGAGGCTTGTCAGGGCAGGCGATGTCTGGGCTACGATGAAGTGGGACAAGCAGAGCGAGGCCCAGGCTGAGGGACTGGCTGGGGCCCTGGGGCTTTTCAGGAGAGACGGGCCACAGTCCCGCAGCAGCCTTTGCACACGTGTGTGTTTCAGAGCCCTCTCCCTCACACTTGTGGAACCCTTGCCCGAGGGCGGGGCGCACAGACCGGGATGGGGAGCCTGTCCTCCCCAGGGCAGCAGGGCCACTGCCTGCTTAGCACCGGCTTTCGGAGCGAAGGTGGCCCCGGAAGCCGCTTCCTGCCAGCCACGTGCCCCCTTTTCCATGGCTCACGGTGGAAACCAAGGACTGAGTTTCTGAGGCTGCGTCCCACGCCTCCCTCTTCCCAGCTGCATCCCCTCTAGGTGCTCTGTCCACCCTGTTCCCAGAGCCACGTCTTGGCCCCCCCCCACACACACACATCCCCCGGCCCCGTGGGGGACGCAGGGCTGGGCAGGAGCCCTCTCCCCGCCAGGCCACCTGGCCTCCGTGGCCCCCGTCTGTCAGGACAGATCTCCCGGCTGTTGGACAGCCGCTCCAGGACTGATGTGTTTTACATCCACCGCCCTTCTCACAGGGAATAGCTGTCTCCGAACGCTGAATATGAGACGCGTTTTTCAAATTCTTTGACAGAATGCTTTTAACAGGGCTGAGGGGCTGATAAATCTTCCCCGCGTCCCGCCCGGCTGGGCCTCCGCGATGGGAGAGAGCAGGCGAGGGGTGGCTCCCGTTTGCCGCCAGGCTGACAGGCGGGCTGGCTCAGGACGGCCACGTCCCCTTCTTGGAAGGCGGCTGGCCTCTGCAGAGCGGAACCGAGGCCAGGCTGGGGGTGGTCCTGATCCTGGGGGGCCCTGGTTGGGCTGGGGACACAGCCTGTGGTCTTCCGCATGCGCGGGAAGGCATGAGGGCACGCGCTACCATGCGGGGGGCGTGGCCCCATTAGGGGCAGACCTCGGTGGGGGCAGAGAATGAAAATACATTCGTGAGAGTGACACTAACGCCAAAGAGGCTCGGGGCCACCTCCACCCTGCGTGTCTGAACGTGACCTGCGCGCATCACGTGCACGCTTGGGTGGCCCAGTCACTGGGCTGCGGCTTAGACAGGTGTGTCTTGCCCTGGGCGTGCTTTACCGCCATCACGAGTTGCAAAGCGTTTGTCACCCAGAATGTTGCCCTCGGACCGACCCTGCAAATGTGTGTTGTTTCTGGGTGTTCGCGGCAAACCCCACAGAGCCGTGGTTTCTCCTCCGAGCCCCCACCTCCCGCTTTTGTTTTCACGACGAACCGTGCCGTGCCGTGCCGTGCCGAGTCTTTCAGGACGCGTCTCTGTGTTCTCGCCTCGCGTCCGGGCACGGCTTCCTATCAGAGCAGTGGGCCGACAGATTGGCGTCCTCGGGCAGGGTCTCCCATCAAATGCACACGGACGGCCTCGTCTCTGTGGCGTTCCACAGTGGACGAGCCTGGGACCTTCCGTGGTGGGGAAGAGGCCCGGCGAGAACAGGCTGATGTCGTCGGTCAGTGCACGGGAGGGAGGAGGGCCACGGGGCCAGGCTCGTCCTCGCTGAGCTGACTTTCCCACGTGGCTGCCCGTCCTCCAGGGAGGGGCGGCCCCAGGGGCGGGCGGGCGTGCGGGCGGCTCGTGCTGCGAAGATAGAAGTCTGAGCCGCCACGTTCCAGGAGTTTGCATCCGGTGCCAGCTGCAGTGGGTGCTGACGTCCCGCCCCACTCCTGGGTGTTCCGGTGAGGAGACGGGCTCGCGGGGGCTGACTGCCTGCTGGATCCAGGTGGTCGGGGAGGGGCTGGGTCACACGAGGCTTGGCATCTCTCCTCCGCGTGTTAAGAGCCCCAGGGCCCGTGGTGTTCCCTCGTCTGCGTGAAGTTTGGTGACGGCTGAATGCCACTCTTCCATCGTGTTCCGAGACTCGGGCACTCGCTCGGGGCCAGGGGCCCGCTGTGCTGGCATTTCTGGCCTGTTACCTCTCACCCTCACAGCCCCCTCTGGGAAGTCGGCATCGTTACCCTGATTCACGCGGAGACAGAGGATGAGGCCCGTTGCGGGGCTGGCTCGGGGCCACACGACAGCACGGAGCCGGGCCGCCAGCTCAGCTTCTGTGCCCTGGTGCTTTTGGTTGTGTCCCTGCGGCTGGCCGTGTCCCCTCCACTCGCCTCCTCTTTCGAGTCTGTTATGGGCCAAGAAACCTTCAACCAAACCGACAGAACTACTGGATTTTCCACTCGGAAAGGACCATCTTCCGGTCCGTCTAGTTGCCTCCTTGCACAGAAGGGGAAACGGGAGCTCAGAGACCTGCAGTGACTTTCCCAGGGGAGTGTGGGCCCTGGCAGGACTATATGCCACCCCTCTGGGTTACAGGCCCGAGGCCACGCCCGCCACGCCAGCGCTACCACTGAAAACCCGGAAGGGTCATGCACGTGCCGAAGCTGTGAGTCCCTGGTCCCCGCGTGAGACGCCTGTGGCTGCTTTGCTGTCACCTCTGAGGCCTCAGAGGTCTGCACTTTCCTACTGGAAGGTTTTCAAACCCCGTTCCCTGAACACGTGAGCCTCTGGCGTTCACGGTGCGGACGACGGCAATGGGGGCGGTACAAGCAAAGCCGAGGGGAGCTCCGTGGTCACCCGTCAGGAGTTATCGAGGGGGTTGTGCAAGGGCTCCTCGCGGATGGAGCGGGATGGCGGGAGGGGCTAGGGCCCCCGTCTGGACTCTAGCTTCGCCCTGTTGCAGGAGGCCACTCGGACCCCTGGCTCCCTCAACCCACCCACTCGTCCGCGCTGACCTCCCTGTAGCTGCATATTTCCCGATTGTTCAATGGAAGAAAAAATGTTGAGCCGTTAGGAGCAGAATCCTGTATTCTAACCCGTATCGTGCTTAATTTGGAGGGCTGGGTAGATGCCGTTTTGGCTCATGGGCTCACGGCAAGGACCCTCTCCCTCTCCTTCCTCCGCACGATTGCATTATCGAGGGGGGAGGCACAATCAGACGAGCCTGTCCGCGTCCTGGCAGTTGCGGGCGGTTGTGCCCTCGGACAGCCTGCTCGGCATCCCTGGGTCTCCTCTCTGGAGGGGAGTTCTAATAATTCCTAACCCTCACGATGGCGGGAGGAACAGAAAATCCCTCGTGTCTGTTGGGCTCCTAGCTTCCTTCCCTTCCTTCCTTCTCAGAGGCTCTTATGGATTCAAGTGGCGCCGTGAGCTGCCGTTACGGCCGTGGTTGCCGAGCCCGTGGACCGGGAAGCGTGGCTTCGGTCCCCCCGCGGGGTGGGAACGGCCGTCCCTTGTGCCGGGGGAGCAGGTGCCTCCGCTCGGAGCCCTGGGGCTCGCCGCCCGCTGCCCGAGCGTCTTCGGGGGGCTGTCCAGGGCGGGACTGCACCCACGGGGAGGCCGCCTGCGCGCAGCCCGGCGTCACAGACACCATGCAGCAGCTCCGAGCCCCGGTCAGACGGCAGTCTGGACGTGGGGACATCTGTCGCCACAGGGGGCCATTTCTTCTGCCCCTTAACGCTAGAATTATGAATGGCTCCACTGTGCTTTGCCAACACCGAAAACAGCCCTCCACATGTCGCCCGTCAAGAGCGGTGTGTTTTTAGCAGCGGCCCACACTGGGGAGGCCCAAACCCTGCACTCGGAGGCCCGGGCGTGGCCTCGCGGCTGTCTGCAGGGAGCACTCAGACGGCCTGGGTTTGGGGGTGGGTCAGAGGGGAGACGGGGGCCAGCTGGAGGTCAGAGGACAGGTCACATTTGTTTCTCAGGGTGGGACATGGGGGCCCAGTCTCTGGGTGGCCTCTACTTAGGAGCTGGAGGCCCTGCTGCCTCTGTCCCTGTCCATCCACTGCCCACCCCCCGCCCCGGGCCGGCCTGGGACCACGGAGCCCAGGGGGTGGGCTGGCGGACGCAGGGCTGTCCGCGAGGCCTGGCCTGGGTGTCCCTGGGAGCACCTTGCCCCCTGCCGCGTGCGGGGCTGACCTGGCTGGCCTCCTCTGCCGCTCCTGGCCTGGGGGCTCCCCGGTGCCGGGCTGCAGAGGGAGATGGGCCCCAGGGCGGGCCTGTGAGGCCCATTCCTCTGTCTGTGGGGGACCAGGCAGCGGCTGGGCTGGCGCACGGGCTCAGACCAAGAAACCGGCCCACGCACACGCCTCCGGAACACCTTTTCCCCCTGGCGTCAGGGGCTCGAATTAAGGAAATAATCAGTGTTACGCTTCTGAAATCAAAGCAACTATTTTTTCTATAAAAACGTGATAGATGCTCATTAAGAAATTCTCGTTTTGATACTATAGAACAGTCTAAAGGAAAAAAAAAATGAACTGACCCTACTGATCAGAGAAAACTACCCTCCCACAGTGTAGCTGTATTGTTCCAGACCTTTCTGTATCTCATCATTTCGTTATTTATTTTGTTATTTTTAGGTGTGTGTATTTTTTAAAAATAGGCCCAAACTGCAATCCTAGGCAGTGCTGTCCTCTTTGCTGCCTTGTTCCTGCTGGCCCGGCTCATTTCTCCCCTCCCACACGTCCCCCATTGGAATTTAGGCCTAAATTCTCCGAGCGAGCCACCGCCCGGAGGATTCTGGGAGAGAGGCAGGCAGCGGGGGAGGGTCAGCAGCGGGACAATGGGGCCTTGTTTCCTACGTGGGCAAAACTCCGCCGGACCCTGCTGGCGAGCGCACAGGCTCCTTGCGAAGTCAGCAATCTGTCCTGAGCGAGTGCGGGCTAATTAAGAGGGGCTCGCTCCAGCCCGGGCCCTGGCTGCACGTCAGAGGTCCCACGGTGATGACTGTTGTGGTCAGGAAGCTGGGGACATTGTCACGGGGAAGGACAAACCGGGGCACCAGAGGTGCCGGCTGCCGCCCCCCCCACCCCCAGCTCCTGCCCTTTATCAGTTTCCTCCTCCCTCTGGCTGCAAACAAAAGGCCGCCGGTACCTGGGGGCCGGTGGGGAGGGGGGGACGCTATGACACAGGATGTTCCCAGCATTTTGGATATTTCCTCCGCCGTCTGACTGATACGTCCTAGAGAACGCGCTGGGATTCTCCAGGGAGCGTGGGGCTGTAAAAACTCCAAAACACAGTAATAACAAAGCCATAAATCTGGGCCTGCCAGAGCAGGGCGTCAGGCTCAGGCCTCACCGTGCGGCCATGAAAGGCCCAGGAGTGCAAAAGCGGTCAGAATCCCAGGCGACAGAAGGTGGCCCAGAATAGCAGTCGGGGCTGGCTTTTGTCAGGTGGGGGAGCACAGACAGCTCATGCCCTCCTGGGAGGCAGCAGAAGGGAGCTGGCAGGCCCGGGGATTTGGGGCCGCAGCAGGGCACAGGGGCAAGAGCTCCGGATTTGTCACCAAGAAGAGTGAGGTTTGAGTCTCTGCTCTCTCTCAGTTGGGCAAGTTGCTTAGACCTACCGAGTTGACTTTCCCCCTCCGTAAAGCGTGGCCAAGGAGAGTGCCTGCCCGCGAGGTTCCGTTGCAAGGGTGCGGTGAGCCGACGGATGTCTGTGAGGCACGCGGTGAGATGCCAAGGAGGCGGTTTGCACTCACCGAGGTCCACATTCTCTACCACCCGTTTTTCCCCTGAGCACTGTGTCCCTTCTGCACAACAGGAGCCACTCTGGGTACAGAGATGTGGTTTTATAGGTGGCGAGCGTGTGCAAACATCAAGTGGGGGTCGTGGGGAGCCACGAGGGTTAGCAAGAGTAGAGAAGCAGCAGCACTCCTGGGGCCGGAGGGGCACGGAACCCAGGAGCCACGGCCACCTGGTGGAGGCTGACACCTCGGTGGTCCTCTACGGTGGGAGCAGGGACCACGGAGGGAGGCGCATTCCCACAGGAGCTAGAGCCGTGGAGGAGACACGTGGAGAGAGGGAAGGAGCAGTGCCCCCGCCTTTCCCCTCCTCCCCCCCTGCACTTGTCTGCCAATGCCTCCCGTTGTTGGCTGAGCTTGCCCAGAAGGAGCTGGGAAATGTAGTGCCCCGACGTACAAAGCCGTGGGAGGTGGGTGGGGACAGTCCCAGACCAGCCCAGACCAAAGATTGTGGTGACCAGTGATGGGGGTTCTGGGGAGAGATTTCCCGGCCTTGAATCCTACCTTCCTCTCATTAGCTGAGTGACTTCGGGTGAATTATGGAACTTCTCTTGGTCTTGCTTTCCTCATCCGCACGTTGAACATTTTAACTTACTGGGTTGTTACGAAGAGCAAACCTGGTAATGTGTATGAAGCCGTTAGCCAAAGGCTTGGCCCCGAGCACACCCCCAACAAGTGTCAACCATTACATATTTCAAAAAACCGGATTCAAGCAGAGGTCAGATCAAGGCCCGAGTGCTCCGGCGAACATCGTCCAGCTCTCGAGTGGAGCTTGGCTTATCTGGGCTTGGGTCCCTTTTCAGAGAAACAGGTATAACAACCACTTCCTTGGGCAGGCACCACTCGTAAAAACTTGCCACGTCCTCTGCCAAGAATGACATAAGTTCCATGCTGAAGGTGGCTTTTGGAGGGAAGGCAAACAGGTTGAGGGCATCTCTCCCGTCATAAACATTCTTCAGGGATTAGAAAATCTTTAGCTGCTGCCGCAATGGAGACATTCAGCAATGACCACCGGTCATCGGAAATGTGGGTATATCCCTGCCTCCCATCCCCATGCTTGGGATCTAAACGGTCCTGACACCCTGGCACAGCCTGTTGGCTGGCGCGGGTTCTCATCCTGGTTGAGGACACACTGAGCTCACAAGTGGGAAGAAAATGTTCCATTTCTGGACAGGAGCCTCCGTAGTGACTTCTTCACTTCCTGGCGCGGGTCTCAGAGGAGGCCGCAAAGTGAGTAATTCTTACCACACCCTGGCTCGGCTGGCCGGTTGGGGATCCTCATTGTGGAGACGGGGAAAGGGTGGTGTTGCTAAAATCCACCCACCTGCCCCAGACTGCATGGCGGGACCCCGAGGAATGGGAGCACACAGGGTGCTGGCTGTTCTCTGGGCCTCCTGTCTGGAGGCCTGTCTCTGGGCCTGTCTCTGGGCCTGACTCTGGGCCTCCTCGTGCTATTGTCCAAGTGAGTTAGCTAAGTTGAACAGGCTCGTGCAGCTGGGGAAGCCAGATTTCAGATGTGCTTTGGGTTGCTTCACGACTGGCCCTAAACTGAGGCTGTAGTGGCTGCCGTGAGACTAAGTCTTTTGGCAAAGCATCTACAGAAGAAATGATGGTGATGGTGATGATGACGGTGATGATGGTGATGATGATCAGTGTCTTTTCTTGAGTGTTTGCTATCACCCAGGCATAGTGCTAAGTGCCCTATACGTTCTATTTAATTCCCCAGTACGCGTGATGATATTTCCCATTTTCAAGATGAGGAAACAGGCTTGGAGGAATGAAGTGAGGCCACCTGGGAGACACCACCAGTAGGTGGCCAGGTAGTGACTGTGGGTCTGTCTGGTGCCCAAGCCCACATGCTCCTATAGTACGTGCTGGCCTCGTGCCAGGCTCAGTCCTAGACCCTGGGGTTGCTGTGGTCACTGAGGTGCAGAGAAATGAGTCTTGGAACAGGAGGCCCCAGTTCGGTGAGGTGGGAAAGCCACCAGGGCTGCCATATGCTGAGGACCAACCCCACCCACAAGCGGAGAGCACAGACCCCCATCTTAGGAGAATGTGAGAGGGTCAGGGCTGTGTCCGAAAAGGTGGGGACACCTTTTCCCCACACATCTCCCCACACGTTGTCACGGGGTGGTCAGGTGATCAGCTGCGGCTGGGGCCGGCAGGGAAAGGGGGAGGAGAAAGCACACCAGTGTGGATGTGTGTTGGGACCTGCATTTGCGGATTGAAAGGAGCAAAGAGACGGAGCCCTGACTCTGTGGCTAGCTCATTGGGGGGGGGAGGGGGGGTGCACGCAGACATGCATACGGGGCCTTGAAGACACAGGATTCCAGAATCTTCTGTCCTTAGTCCCAGGACTTTGGACGAGAGACTTTGCCTCTCCCAGTCTTGGTTTCCTCATCTGTCCCCAGGGACTGACAGAGTCACCCTTGCTAGAGTTACTGAAGGCATGAATGAGCCAGGGCACGCACAGCACAGGCTATCTGTGCGGGAGCCACGCTCGGGCAAGCTCTGTGGAGCTTCTGTGGCCGCCGGTCACCTCACGGCGAGGGCCTTGCCCCCATGTGCCAGATCAGGAGAGCTTGGAGAGGCCAGGTCCGGGTGTCAGGGCTGGGCTGACAACTCCAGACCGCGGAGGCCTGACTCCAGGCTCAGGGACAAGGCTGGGTGGCTTTCCTGTCCCTGAGTTCTTGTGCTCGGTCACTGCTGTCCCTGACTCCAGCACCACCTCCTGTTTTACATGGAAAACATAGGCATCCTGTATTTATGATTGATTTTAATATCATTTATGTAAAGCGAGACGAGTTCCGTTTCAGTCTGGGAACCGCCAGACGCCCCGTGAGATGGTTGGGGGCACGCTGGCCGAAACGCCCGTATGTTCTCGAAGAAACGTTTGGCTTTGAGGAAGAGAGAGAGAAGCTCTTCCCGAGAGTTCCTTAGAAGATCGTCACGGCCTCGTAACAGTCAGGAAAATGGTAGGGGAGCCGCCTGGTTGCCTACCCTCTCCAGAACCACAGCAAGAGGAGCGGGCGCTCCCGGGACCACCGGCGGGCAGGGGGGGTCCTCACTCACCGTGTCGCCGAGCCCTTCCGGGGCCCCCTCGTGTGGACACAGGTCTTGCCGTCTCCCCTTTACAGCTGGGCGAGGGCCGCCCAGGAGGATAACCGGCCACGTCACCTGCGGGGGGCTGGGGCTCCCCTCCTGCTCTGAGTCCTGGGCCCCGGGCGCAAGTCCGGGCTGCCGTGCGCAAGATAAGACTCCTGAGCTGCGTATTCCAGCTCATCCTGTGGGTTAGGAAGGAAGGACTCCAGACATAATTAGAAGTGTTTCAGAGCAAGTGGAAAGTTCTCAGGAAATGTATTATCATTAGAGCTGGCCTCTTGCCTCCCAGAGAGAGTGCATGTGTGTTTATTGTGCATATGCATTCACCTCCCAACTTCCTATATGAAATCCTTTTCATCAGAAATGAAGCAAAAAATCAGGGTTGCTTCCCTGTGTGAACTTTCCTTTCTGACTCGTGTTAGAGAGGTCCCAGGGGCCGTCAGCCCCAGGGAGAAAGACCTGGGTCCACCTGGTTTAAGGGGCTTTCTGATCACCCTGTGGATTCAGGAACGCCCCCTAACTGCTCTGTGCCTCAGTTTCCCCATCTGCACATGGCTTGAGCGCAGAGAGGAGGGTATTGTGTGGAGGACCCCCAAGGTCCTGTCCGGGCCCCAAGACTCTGTTCAGGGGCTCCAAGGGAAGCTGTGGGCCCTAAGGGCTGGACCGCGATCGCTGGGTATTGCTGTGGCCACAGTTCACTGGTGTGGCCCCGGGAACACCTGCCCTGTCGTGGCTCCTTCTGCCTCTTGTGCCCTTGATGTTTCGGGCTAACTCTTGTCCGTGTCCGTGTGGTGGTGGTAGGGGTGAGATGCGAACTCTGTGCCTCGGGTCACTGGTGTGTGACCGCAGCCGGTCTCGGTGACAGCTTCCAGTGTGACAGTGTGCCCAGCCCGGTCTGCAAATGGGGCAGCTGAGGTCCTGCTGCAGACCCTGTCTCTCATCAAAGGTTCTCCTGGAATGTTGTGTCCTGAATGGGTGTGCTGGGCGCCTGCTGCCATGTGGCTTCCCTCAAGGACACTTGGGCAACATGGGAGGGGAAATCTGAAATAAACTCCAGGAAGAAAAGCCCTTTTCTCCCACTTTCCCAGAACCCAAGGGCTTCCACACGTTGGGAATGTGTTGATTTTGAACCTGAGCCCGTCGTGGCCCTGGACGTCGATCAAAGAGGGTGTATTGTTTTTCCTGAAAGTGTTGGGACAGATCAGGTCAGCAGAACTCAGGTGCCATGACTCAGCGTTTCCCTGTTGCTGGCACCTTCCCTGCCCGCCCAGTGAGGTGCCATCCGGGCCTCTCCCCCGGGAGGCGCCCTGTGTCCCGGAGGAGGTCGTGGGACTTGGAATCAGACAAAAGTGGGCTTAGGTGTGCCGTCTACCCCCGCTAGAGAGGACCGTGGGCAAAGCCCTCTGCCACCCGTGTCTCAGTGTCTCGTATCTGAGGTGGGGGTGGCAGTGAGGTCACACTCCTCCTAAATGGGCATGCTCAAGATGAAGTGCACGCACAGTTCCTAGCGGAGAACTGGCCCCGAACAGATGCGCATAGCAAACCTGTTACATCACCCTCTCTGTCTCTCCAGAGGTCGCCTAACCCTTGGGTGGATGAGTCTGCTGCACCGTCACAGCTTTCCCCCTTAAGCACCAGCTACTCTCCACCCGGGAGGGTTCTTGGTTCCCAGTTGGGTCCATGCAGGGCGTCGGTGCCCCCAGAGCAGCCCCGCACCAGTGACAGATGGGAGCGGGTAGCATACGGCCAGCTCCTGTCCTGCAGGAAGAGAGTCCCACGTGTCTCCCCTTGGCTCCATGGGGGTCCCAACAGGGTCCACCCCGACTACCCCAGCCGTGACCTCTCCATGAAAGCCCCCGGGGGCCAGCCTCCTCTGTTCCCAGCCTCCTCCACCTGCTCCCCTCGCGGTGCTTCCTGAACTCACCTCCAAAATAGCTCCCCTGACCCGCCTCCAGATTTTGTCTCCTGTGTCCCCACATGTGCCTTCGGGGGCCCCAGCAGGAGGGCACGCACTAAATATTAGCTGTTATTCAAACGGGATGGATGCAGAATGAGAATAAGTTAACAGGCCCCATTTGCCTCCCGGGTTCCATTTCTCTATTTCTCTTTATCAGCAGATAAGTGGTCTTATCTGTGCAATGCCAGATGGCCAGTTTGGAAACACCCATTTATTTACTGTGCAGACTTAATAGAACAGCTATTAGGTGTCCGGTGCCGGATGAGGACCGGAGGATGTGGAGACCCACGGGCGGCACGGAGATCTGCGATTTGCCTCGGTGCTGCGGGTGCCAGGTGTCTGGGTCGCAGGAGGCGGTAGATACCATCAGGCTTGAGTTTTGGCATCAGGGTCTGGAATCTGGATATCACAGTGTTATCTGGACTTTCCCATCGTTCTTCAAGGAGAGTGCATCTCTTTTGTAATACGGAAAAAATATATTTTGAAGCCCAAAGAGCAGGGCGACTGGGTGCTGTGTGTAGGCTGGCACGTGGGGTGGGCCAGCTCAGGACAGCAAGGCTCAGAATCTGGAGTAGGGATTCCTATGAGCAGCCGTGAAGCTGAGTGACTTTGGCCCCAGGGAGTGGAAATGGACTTCTGCATCCAAATCAAGTGGGCCCACAGAGCCACTAAAAGCCGGAAGTGGACCCAGCCTAAGGGCCGCTCAATTAGGAAGAGTCTTCTAGCAAGAGATCGGGGGGCTTCAGAGCTCAGCGCTGGGCTGCCCCGATGCCCAGGAGGGAAACCGTCTCCCCACAAAGGGAACACCCGTGTGAGGAGGCATTTCTCATGAAAATGTGTGGGTGCCCGTGGAGGCCACATGGATATAGACCTTCACCGCAGGTGGCTTCCGCTTTCCCTGGCGCTGAACCCAACACCCCAGATTTAGATTCGGAGCGAGCATTAGAACCCAGGGACGTTTGCACGCACGAAAGTGGCCATTGGCAACGGCTGGTGGAGAGACCGGCCCTCCGTTCCCAAGGCTGGCGCGGGCCAGAAGTCTGTCCCTGCTCCCTGGGCCGCCGGGCCTTGCTTCAATGACACAGATTGTCTTGTGCACGAATGCTCACAGGATTTGCACGTCTGCTATTGATTTTCAAACTGCAAACAAAAATGTATTCATTCGCCGGGCTTTGCCGTAGCCTTACATTATCCACTTAGAGTCACATTACAAAAATAGCTTTAAACCGTTTTGCTTGAAATATTGGACACATCCACTCACTGACAGGGAGGTTTTGTTCGGTTGTCTAGCTCGGCTTCGGGGCATAACTTTTCACGCTGACGGAGTACACACCCGTCACTTTGACACAAGCGGGGATGTCGGTATTTATTTTTGCCTCGAGAAAATGATGGGGGGAATGGGCAAAACACAAAGAATTTGCGGAAGGGCCCGTGCCAAACTCTCGCCACATCTCTGCAGGCACGGACGTTTTCCCTGGGCCCTTGAATTCCTTTGGCTTGAGGGAACAGTCCCCTTTCCAGCCCTCCAAGAACGAGACCCAGCTGGAAACATGGGCTTCTCCTGCCCCCGGCTGCCCCCGTGACACCATCTGCAGAGCTCTTACAAAATGCCAGTGTTGAGCCCACGCAAGGCCGGTGAGGGCTTCTCCCGCCAGGGATGCTGACAGCAGCCGCGGTGCAGGGGCCCTGCCTTCCCTGTCCTTGCTCTGGATGGAGGCTAAGGTCCTCACAGCGGCTGGTCACTGCTTTCCGGGGGCCACCGCGGGTCCCCGTCTCTCCTGCAGCCACCCGCACCGGGGCTCCACCTTCTCCCACCCGGTGACCCAACTGCCTTGAATTTGAGTAATTAATGATTCGTTTTTGTGACATTCAGTTCACTTTTATTGAAGACCTTCTTGCTTTGAAAGAATGGGCAGGTGTGCATGCAGCTGTAAGAAACAGCACAGGGACGTCTCCGTCCCCGTCACCCGGTCTCGCCTGGGGGTACGCACGTCACTAGCGCCACGGCACAGACAGGAATGGACACCGAGGCCGTCCCTCACTCCGCGCAGACTTCGTCAGTTCACACGCACGCACGCGTCTGTGTATTCTGTCCAATGCATGTTGATCACGTGGGTACATTCGTGTGGCCACAACCACCCGTCACGGGGATCCCTGCTGCCTCCTTTCTGTGGCCGCGGCCACCCACCTGCGACCCGGCCAGCCACGAATCTGCCCTCCGACTCTGCCATTTTGTCGTGTCGGGAGCGCCGAGTGGGGTCATACAGCGTGGAGCCTCGTCAGCCGGGCTCGCCCCACTCGGCGTGGCTGTCCTGGGGCAGCCGTACCGTGGGCCCCCTGGTGCAGCGGTCCGTGACTTGTTTGGCTGCTCATCTGCGGTGGTTTCCAGCTTTCATGTGATAAATAAAGCCTCTGTGAACATTCACGGACAGGATTTTGTGTGAACGTACGTTTTCACTGAAATGGAAATTTCCGTGGGCTTCGGCGAACGTGTGTGCTCACCCCGTCTTCCAGCTGGTCTTCCTGCCCCGTCTGGCGTCCCTTCCGGCCCACGTCCCAGGAAAGGTTCCGTTCACCATGCGAGGCTGAGCCTGCCACCACCATACTTCTCAGACAACATGGGAGGACGCTACCATGGCCTCCGGGTCTGGTGTGCGCCTGGCCAGCCTCCCCGTTTAAAGGCGGGCCACTTGCAGCCCCAACGCGGACGCCCGTCGCCTGGGCGCAAGTCTGCCCCGCGCTCCCTAGCCGGTGGCCCCTGTGCTGGGTGCGGAGCTCCCCGCCTGGCTCACGGCCCACATGGCAGCCTCTTGGCCCCACCCTCTCCGAGCTCACGCCCCACCCCCTGCTCTTTGCGGGGTGCCCTTCTTCCCTCTCTTTCCCTGGTTAATGGCGCTTCCTCCAGGAAGCCTTCCCTGACTCACTGGCCAGGTCAGGGGCCCCTGACGTTCGTCACAGCACCTGCTTTTTCCTCAGGTCGCTTACCACAATTGCTGACCCTCTGTGTGTTTTTCGAGAATGTAGCTTCTACGAGGGCAGGCGTCGGACCTTCCTTGCCCGTAGAGTTCTCCCCGCAGCATGTAGTAGGTGCTTGCTTACAACGTGTCGCACGAGCGAGCGAGTGAGTGAATCTCACGACTGGCAATGCCGTTCGCACCCTCACGACACTACCTTTCAGCCACTTGTCCTTCGCCCCATCTTTGGGCAGAGCTGCATGGTCCTCACCCATAAGCCAGGCAGCTGTCATCTGCTGAAAACCAGCTCGGACTCTCCTCTTTGCTTTCTGCCAACATCGTGAGTCTGCCCCTGCAGCTGAGCTGACCGGCCTCCTGGCTGTGGCTCTGTGTTCCCCACCGCGTGGACTTTGCCTGTTCGTGCCCTCGAGACCCTGCTCTCCCTCCTCCAGCAGAGAGATGTTCACACTGTATATCTGTCTGTGTATATCACCCTCTTCCCTTTCCTTGTTTCTGTTTTGCTAACAGGGTCATGTGCTAATACGTAGTGGGGGGTTGTGGGGTCATGTGCTAATACGTGGGGGGGGTTGCGGGGTTGTGCTAATATGTGTGTGGGGGTGTGCGGGGTCATATGCTAATATGTACGGGTGGGTTGCAGGGTCATGTGCTAATACATGGGGGGTTTCAGGGTCATGTCCTAATACGTAGTGCAGGGTTGCAGGGTCATGTGCTAATACGTAGGAGGAGTTGTGGGGTCATGCGCTAATATGTGGGGGGGGAGTGCAGGGTCATGTGCTAATACGTAGTGGGGGGTTGCGGGGTCATGTGCTAATACGTGGGGGGGTTGCGGGGTTGTGCTAATATGTGTGTGGGGGTGTGCAGGGTCATATGCTAATATGTACGGGTGGGTTGCAGGGTATGTGCTAATACATGGGGGGTTTCAGGGTCATGTGCTAATACGTAGGAGGAATTGTGGGGTCATGCGCTAATATGTGGGGGGGTTGCAGGGTCATGTGCTAATATGTAGTGGGGGGTTGCAGGGTCTGTGCTAATACTTGGGGGGGTTGCGGGGTCATGTGCTAATACGTGGGGGGGTTGCGGGGTCATGTGCTAATACGTGGGGGGGTTGTGGGGTCATGTGCTAATACGTGGGGGGGGTTGCAGGGTCATGTGCTAATATGTGGGGGGGTGCGGGGTCATGTGCTAATATGCACGGGTGGGTTGTGGGGTCACGTGCTAATCGTGTGTTTCAGTTTGGAGGCACCAGGCTGCTTCCCGTGGGCCACCCCGTGCTGTGTGCCCACTCCTTTGGTTTATATTTCCCACCTGGCTTCACCCAAACATGCCTGCTCCAGTAGCACCCAACCCGTGGCCCCGGACTCTGGTAGTCCTCTCTGCACTGGCCGCCTCACCCCTGCTTCCCACTGCTCGCCTTGCTTCCTCACCGATGTACAAACCATGAGCGGACACGGAAGGGCAGGCTACCTTGGATGGCACCAACGCCTCTGGGGAAGTCGCCCGGCTGTTCTGAGTCTCGGTCTCCGTCTGCAAAGTGGGGATGATGCAGCGTCCCACCCACCATGGGGTTGTCGTGGGGATTAAGTGACCTGTTATGTGGCAAATACTGGCACCTGTGAGTGCTCGGCAAGACGCAGTGACCATCAGCTTTGATTATTCCATGAAAATCCACCTTGGGCACAGAAGACGTGCCGGGCATGGCCCCTGACCCTAAAGGCCTTCTAATCTAGTCAGAGAGAAGAGACTGAACCACAAGGTCACAGCCCTGGAAGGGACCCGTGTTCACGTACAAGAACAGACAGGAGATGGAAGGAGGCTGGGTCTTACGGTACAGAGTAAAATTGAGCTATTGGAGGAGGACTTAGGGTTCGCTAGTTTCTGGTAATGTGGAGAACTGGCACCGAGGCAGGACCTGATCATGTGCCTTAACCAATTGTTTCCTCCCAACACTGCTGTAAAGATAGCTGTTATTATCCCATTTGGCTGACAGGTAAACTGAGGCTCCCAGAGGGAAGGATATAGACAAGTAGTAGCAGCAGGAATCAAACCCAAGTCCCCCTGGCTCCGCACAGTACTCCTCATACTCTGAGTTCTTTCTTACAGGCCTTTCATCCCCAGACCGCCTCCTGCCCCTCCATGCTCCACGGGGACCCCTCTTCCCACAGATGGCCGTGGCAGGGCTGTGAATCTCCTGGGCCCTCACGGTTCACTTGGGCTGCCGGACACACTCCAGCCCCCAGACGGTGTTTGTTTTTGCCCTCCCATGAGTGCTTCCATTTGCTTTGGATGGAAAAACAAGCCTTTCTGTTGTTGTGAACATTTCAAAGGGACCCGCCGGGCCACAAGATATCCGCTGGGCCACGGTACCAGGAACGGCACGTTGTTTCAGATGCGTTGATTTTTATCAGCTTTTGACCCCCATTATTTATGAAAAATATCGGGCTCCCAAATATGCTGGCTTTGAAGGCACCAGCGATAAGGGACCGAATGTGTCCAACAAGAGATCAGGATCTTGCCTGCCCACTCCCGGTAAGGCAAGGCTTCTCCTGGAACACGGACCTGTGTCGGGAATTTACTGGAATCAGAGCCTTCCTCTTCCACCCAGCATCGATCCGGATGGAGCTGGGGTGTGGAGGCCACTTTGGAGTCTGTGATGCCCTTGAGTGCTCTTTAAAGAAAGGGTCTAAGGTCAGTGTGAGGAGACTCGGGCTCCACGACACAGAAGCGAGCTCAGTCTAGGTCCTTGTGAACCAGGAGGGTGTCTTCTGCATCTGGGAAATTATTAGTGAGAGCATGGCCAGACATTCGTGATCCAGGGCAAGGATCGCCCCCCTGAACTTACAAGGGGAGCCATCGGGGGGTCCCAGAAGCAGAGGATCCCCCCACTCCAGTGTCTTCAGGCAAGACACCCTCTCCGTGCATCCCTACGGTGAGGGGTGGGACAGCACCTCTGCCCAGTTTATAACCTTATTGGCAACGGAGTTCCTATATGCAGAAAATACCACTAGTGCCAACATATGTGAACTCTTTCACTAGTTCCCAGACAAAGTTCTAGAATGTTCTTGGGCAGCACACCCACCTCCCCGATCCCTTTCCCGGGGCTTTCTTGACACCCAAGAATATCTGAAGCACAGGGCAGTACCCTCACCTCCAAGGTAGCTCAGGAGACTTAGTAATGAGAGCACAGCACCAGTTTCGAAGCAAAATCTACTGAAGATCAATAAAATGCGGTCCATCCACACAGTGGAATATTATTCAACCATAAGAGGGAATGAGGTCCTGCCCCAGGCCGCAGCGTGGGTGGACCTTGAGGGCACCACACTGCGTGAAGGAAGCCAGACACAAAAGGCTGCATATCATAGGCATCCTGGACAAAGGTGGATTCGTGGTTGATGGCGTTGAAGGAGGTGGCGGACTGGGCGGGTGGTGGCTAAGCGTTGCTGAGTTTCTTCTGGGGGCGATGAAGATGTCCTGAGATGGATGGAGTCTGGTGACGGTTGCACAGTCTGTCAGCACAGTGCACTAGACCCCACTGACCCACGCGCTTTAAATGGGTGAACCGTTTGGTGTGTGAGTGACCGCTCACTAAGGCCGCTCAAGCTCCCCAACTCATGAGTCTGTGCCCGTGTGTGTGAGTGTGTGTTGCGGGACCCCCGCCAGGGTCTGCTGTCCCGAGACACACACTTCGGGGGCCCCAGGGAGGTGACGTGGGGAGGTGACCTGGCCGACCACTTCTCATCTCAGAGGCTTTGTCCTCAAGGGCCCTGTGGTGCGTGTGGAGCCACAGTCACGCATCTGCTGACTTGCCACTCAGGTGGCCGGGTGGCCCGGTGGCCGGGTAGCCCGCTGATCCGGTGGCCAGCTCGCGGGGCCGGCCCAGCACGCAGCCTGCAGCCCCCTCCCTGGGTTTCGGCCGCTCAGAGAAACGGCCCCGTTTCCTGTCTTTGCTCACAGACCCCACGTAGACCGCCCACTTCCTCATTCCCCTTACTTGAAGCCCAGTCTCTGATAACCCGTGACCCAGAACGAATCAGTCTGCGATGACCATCGGAACTCCTCTAAGTCCCGAAATTGTAACTGAGACTTTCCCGTTGCCCCCGAGAGCAGGAGAGCAGGCCGTGCCGAGCCTTCTCTGCCTGTCCCGGTGTGCGTGGGGGGCCCTTGAGCTGGAAGCAGCTGCCTTGTTTCCCCTTCCCTCGAGGACTCGCGTGACGTGGCCGTGAGCCGGCCCCTGCCCTCGTGTGCTGACTTGGAGCGCGGAACCAGGCCGGTGGGGTGGACCAGCTCCCCGGCTCGGGACTCCACTTACCGGCCTGCGGCCTGGGCAGCACCCTCCCCCTGGGTGGCCGGGGCAAGCACGAAAGGGCTGGTGTGAACACAATGACTGGTCCCTAAAACGTTTCTGACAAGCGGCTTGAACGCTCGCCTCTTCTGGCGATAAACGCCGTGTATCCAATTTCTTAAATCATGTAATTGTACCAAGTGTCTAGAAAATGACAGATAACTGCGCACTTGCCATCGGGAGTTGTAAACTTTTTTTAAAGAAAACGTTCGATTGAAGTGTGAGATTCAGTCCGAAAAGTGTGCGCATCCTGAGGGTACCGGCCGCAGAGTCGTCACACGGTGAAGCCCCCTCGTCACCAGCCCCAGCACCTGGAGGGAGGGACAGAACAGGGACGGAACATGACCCCAGGGCCCCTCCTGCCCCAAGGCCGCTTGCTCACAGCCCATCTCCAACGTGCAGATACGTGGTGCCTGGGCTTGGGCTTTGTAGATCTCAAACCGTTAGGGAATGTGCACAAGTGGAGTCAAAGGTGTACTTTTCCGTGCCCGGCTTCTTCTGGTCCCCGCCAGGCACCGCCGCCGCTGTGGGGAGCTGCGCCCTGAGTTCTCGGGGCGCGGTCACCTCCCGCCGTGGACAGGCCACACTTTATCGTCTGGCTGCCGTTGAGGGGCCTGGGCTGCCTCTGGGTTTTGTCGTGAGAGGTGCCACCGTGTGTTCCCCGGGCCGAGCTGCGGGGGCTCCGGCGTGCTCCTCCCCGCGACTGGCTCTGGCAAACGTCGCTCGTGGCTCTGGCGCTCACCGTGCTCGCCGTGGCTCCACGCGTCCGCTCTGCCCGCTTGAGACACTAGGGGCCGACGCCCCTTCTTTCTCCTTCCCGCCTCCCCTCCCAGAGGCAACCTCGAGCACAAGCTGGGCTGCTGCTTCCCGTGCTCACTCGCCTACTTTACTGCACGCGCAGGACGGTTCCTAACTCAGTGTGTGCGCCTCACGCATATGTCACGGTCACGTGCACAACCAGGTCGTTCCTAGCACAGTACACGTGCCTCCCGGTCACACGTAAGTTACCGTTCCAACTGTTACCGTGAACGCTCAGCTCTGCCTTCCTTTTAGCGGTTGCCGCTCACCGGTGCCCCGGCTTCCTGTGCAGAGATGTTCCCACCACCTCACGCCACACTCAACAGCATACGCACACTCTCCCTCACGACACGCCCCCCCCCCCCCCCCCACGCTCACGCCACATTCACACCACGCCCTGCGGTCCTTCCAGCTGAAGTTTCCGTGTTGAAACCCTGATGCTGCAGGTGACGGTCAGGAAGCAGGATCTTTGGAAGGCGACTGGGTCATTAGGATGGTGTCCCGTGAGTGGGGTTTGTGCCTTACGAAGGAGGTCCCGGCCAGCTCCTCTGGCCCGTCCTTCGTGTGGGGACCCAGCAAGAAGGCTGACACCGGAAGAGCAGCACCCGCAGCCCGTCCTGCCAGCACCCTGATCTCGACCCCCAGCCTCCAGAAGTGTAGGGGGCAAACAGCTGTGGCTTACAAGCCCTGGCCTCTGGTATTTTTGTCATGGCCGCACAAGCAGACGAGGACATTAGCCCACACTTCCGCGACTTCATTCGATCTTCACAGAGCCCAATACCGAGTTCGCTTAAGAGGTGTGTTAGGTGCAGCTCGGGGAGGCCAGACGTCTGGCCTAAGTGCACACGGCCAGCAAGCATCAAGGAGAATTCGGCCAGGACTGACCCTGAGCGCATGCTTTTGTCCCCAGCGGGAGGGACGTGCCAACACGGGCCGTTTCCAGCAGTCCCAGGCTCCTCCCTCCAACTAGTGACACGCACAGGCCTGCTGGGATGAGACACAGCTGCTGACCTGGCCGTTGTGCGGCCAGCAAGCGGGGCAGGGGGGCGGTGTCTTAGATATGAGCCGATCCTTTCGATGCCTCAAAACGTGCTTCTAACCCTCCTTGGGAGACAGTGCAGAGCATGAATTCCCGACTGTTCTTGGCTGCTCCTTAGGCACTGGCCCTCGCATGAGTTTATCTTTATGTAACGCAGACTTTCCAAACGGTTCAACGTTGCTATGAAAGTCCAGATCGCTTCTGGCAATTAAAGACCTGGTTCACCCATTGTTCCTGCTCACTGTCATTTTAGGAAATTCCTCCAAATGGGGCTCCTGTGCGTTCAGGCAAATGGGCCTTCCAGTGACCTCAACGCCATGTGCCAGGTCACCCCTCGCCTGTGAGAGGGGCGTACTTTCCAGATTTTATCCACACAACCTGCTTCTCGCCTCCTAGCCTTTCCTGGACTCGCCGGTTCCGGGATTCACCCTCACTCTTTCCCAAATTTTTCAGTTTCTGTCACTTTATTATTTTTGGATTAATGCAAATGAAAGCTGCCTTTGGCTGTCTAAATGGATGAAAGGGCTGCTAGGGTCACCAGCTTCAGTTGGCTTTGATGGAGAAAAACCAGTAGTAGACTCTACAGCATTTCAACCTCACCTTTCCTCAGTCTGAGAGGAGGAGGAAGAGGAGGGGAGGATGGGAAGAAGGAGAGGAAGGGGAGGAGGAGGGGGGAAGAAGAGGAGGAGGGGGGAGACAGGGGAGGATGGAGAGGAAGAGGGGAAGAAGGAGAGGAGGAGGAGGGAAGGAAGGGGAGGAGGAGGGGGGAGGAAGGGGAGGAGGGGGAAGAAGGGGAGGATGGAGAGGAAGAGGAAGGAAGGAAGGGGAGGAGGAGGGGGGAGGAAGGGGAGGAGGGGGAAGAAGGGGAGGAGGGGGAGATAGGGGAGGATGGAGAGGAGGAAGGGGAAGAAGGAGAGGAGGAGGGAAGGAAGGGGAGGAGGAGGGGGGAGGAAGGGGAGGAGGGGGAAGAAGGGGAGGATGGAGAGGAAGAGGAGGGAAGGAAGGGGAGGAGGAGGGGGGAGTAAGGGGAGGATGGAGAGGAAGGGGAGGAGGGGGGAAGAAGGGGAGGAGGGGGAGATAGGGGAGGATGGAGAGGAAGAAGGGGAAGAAGGAGAGGAGGAGGAGGGAAGGAAGGGGAGGAGGAGGGGGAGGAAGGGGAGGATGGGGGAGGAAGGGGAGGAAGGGGGAGGAAGGGGAGGATGGAGAGGAAGAGGAGGGAAGGAAGGGGAGGAGGAGGGGGGAGGAAGGGGAGGATGGAGAGGAAGGGGAGGAGGGGGAAGAAGGGGAAGAGGGGGAGATAGGGGAGGATGGAGAGGAAGAGGGGGAAGAAGGAGAGGAGGAGGAGGGAAGGAAGGGAGGAGGAGGGGGAGGAAGGGGGAGGGGGAGGAAGGGGAGGAGGGGGGAAGAAGGGGAGGAGGGGGAGATAGGGGAGGATGGAGAGGAAGAGGGGGAAGAAGGAGAGGAGGAAGGGGGAGGAAGGGGAGTAGGGGGGAGGCAGGAGGGGGGGAGGATGGAGAGGAAGAGGAGGAAGAAGGAGAGGAGGAGGAGGGAAGGAGGAGGAGGGGGGAGAAAGGGGAGGAGGGGGAGGAAGGGGAGGATGGAGAGGAAGAGGGGGAAGAAGGAGAGGAAGAGGAGGGAAGGAAGGGGAGGAAGAGGAAGGAAGGAAGGGGGGAGGGGGAGGAGGGGGAGGAAGGGGAGGAGGGGGAGGATGGAGAGGAAGAGCAGGAGGAGGGAGAGGGAGAGCAGGAGGAGGGAGAGGGAGAAGCGGGGGAAGGGGGGAAATGCAGAGGTGCTCCCTTCGTCACATCTGCCTCCTGACAGCAGGATAGAGGCAGGGGAGAGGCAGCAGTCTCTGGAGCTGGACATCGTGTTCACTCCCACCGCACCGGCCAGAACGGAGACACAGAGTCACGTGCACTGGGGACCTTGCACTTTTAGTAAGGGTGGAGTGTGAGATGCGAAGCTCTTGGGGAGGACCGTCACGTATCTAGTTACAGTCAGTATTGCCACCTAAGAAGGGGGATGGGTATCGAACACAAGTAGCCGTTTCTGGCTGTGACAGCGATCACGCTGGTTTTAATTTGGGGGCAGATATTCTGTTGAGAAACCGAAGGAAGTCAGTGCATGCAGAGCTGTCCATGCAGTGTGCTGCCTGGACAGATGTCCTCGTCCTGCTCTCTCTGCGCTGCCAGCTGTGACCTCCCAGTGTCTCCGTCCGGACCCCACGCAGGCTGGTGTCAAGCGTGAGTGTGAGGGGTCCTCGGGGGAGGGGACCTCAGGAGGCACTGGGGGGAGGTGGTGGGGCAGACGGAAAGAGAAGGAGCCAGTTCAGGGTGACCACTCTGGGCTCACTTCCTCTGGGGACTCTGGGGGCTGTGTGGATCAGCCTCAGTTTTTCCGGGAGCTGGAACGTTGCCCGCCAGCTCTCGCGTCACTGGCCGAGGGCCACTCCCGAGGACGGCAGCCCCCGGCACGTGTGGCCTGCCCGCGTGAGCCAGCCACGCCGTTGCCCACAGTGGAGAAAGCTCTGGTGCTTGCTGGGGACTTGCTGTGTTCCAGCAGTGCCTGCCCTGCCCAGTGTAGGCAGGACGCCGACGGCAACACTCCAGCCGTGGTTTGAGCTGGGAAAAAAGTCCCCGTGTCCCCACGGAGCCGCTGCATACCCCCCAGCTGCAGCTGCTGGCCCCACAGCTTTGTGACTTCGAAGACTGCAGAGGAGCCCTGGGTTGCCGACATCTGAGGCTCTGCTAAAGAGCACCGGGGGTGGGGGGTGGTCTCGTTAGCATTTGGGGGAGGCCTCTTATCTGAGGGTCTCAGGCACTCATCCTCGTGGCCCCGTCCTTGGGGAACATGGGCTGTGTAGCCTGCGGTGGCTGCTCTAACAAAGTACGCCAGGGCCGGGGTCTCAACAAGGATTTACTGTCCCCCAGCCTGGAGGTCAGAAGTCCGAGACCCCGGTGCCGGCAGGGCTGGCACCTCCCGAGGCCGCTCCCCCCGCTCTCGGGGGTTTGTTGGCATCTTCGACGTTCCTCGGCCGGTGGACGTATCACCCTGAGCCTGCCTGTGTCTCCACACGGTGCTCTTCCTGTGTGTGTGTTTATGTGCTCACTTCCCCCTTTTATAAGGACACGGTCATGTTGGATGGGAGGCCCGTGCCAGGATGACTTCATCGTCGCTCATAACATCTTCAAGGATCCTACTTCCAAATAAGGTCACGTTCTGAGGCCCTGGGAGTAGGACGTCCACGGTTCCGCCACAACGGGGTGCGAGGAGGAGGCCGGGGCGGCTGCCACGTGACCTGCGAGGTAGCGGGACTCACGAGGGCACAGCCCAGTGGGCGGGTGCAGGTGTGCCTCTAGGCCAGCTGCGAGGCCGGGACACCGGTGAGAGTCTCACGTGAGACACTTGGTGTTTGAACTCAGGCTCCAGGGTGGTGGCCACGTGGAAGGGGTTTCGATCGGGCTTCCTTCCTTCCGTGCGCCGCGTCGCTCACCACGGCTTGGCTTTTGGCTGAGAACGCACCGAGGGCCACTTTGCAGCTCTTCGGTCTTGACCCGCGTTACTAGCCATCCTCCTTCCCCCGGGGAACAATCCATTTAAAACTTCTGAGCTGTCTAGACTTGTTATCTGGCCCCTAATTCCTGAGAGCCCCGAGCGGGCAGCAGCGGGACAGTCGAGATAGCAAGAGGGTGAAGTCATTGGCGTAAATCCTGAGGCAGGAAGTCGGTCCCAGGGACGATGGATGAGTGTGGGGCTGGTGCCCGCACGGGGGGCAAGATAACGCGTCTAGACTCCGCTGGCCATTTCCTCCTCTTCCTCTGGCTGTCCTATCGGCCGCCCCCCTGCCTTCCTGCTCGTTCTTCCGGGCCTCGCACGAGAAAGCCCCTCAGGAAGACCTCACTCCATCTCCAGGGCGAGGGGCTGCCCGGGGCTCCCGGCTGCGCGGCCGGGCACGGGTGCTGTCTCTCGGCCACGGCGGTGGCGGGGGGCCGAGGCCTTGCCGGAAAGGCCGCGCTGGCCTCTGTCACTTCCTCGTTCTCGAGGGTTCAGTGGGTTAGGGCAAAGGATGACGTTTTCTCTCACCGGCCTCCACAGGTCGGCAGAAGGTCATTGGTGGGACCTGGGAGAACACAAGCTGATGTCAGACAGACCCAGAGATTTCCACAAGCCCTGGGG
Organism: Neofelis nebulosa; assembly: GCF_028018385.1. Classification (NCBI taxonomy): domain Eukaryota; kingdom Metazoa; phylum Chordata; class Mammalia; order Carnivora; family Felidae; genus Neofelis; species Neofelis nebulosa. The sequence goes on along the minus strand of NC_080798.1, from coordinate 59,772,045 downwards.
GGAAAGCCCGGGCGAGCCTTATCTGAGACCGCCCTGGGGAGCGGTAAGACTGCTGGATAAGCTCGCATTTCCGGAAGGAGGAGCCGATTTCACTGGCCCGAGTGCACGCTGGGTGATCCTGAATCCCGGAGCGAGGGGTGGGAGAGAGGTCACAAGGTCATTTGGTGCAATCCCCCGCCTCCAGGCAGGCCTGCCCAGCAAAGTCCTCGTGTGTGTGCGAGGACACAGGTGAGGACGGGGAGAGGAAGCAGGCCGGGAGCACCTGGAGGGAATGATGAAGTGGTAAGCCCCGCCTCTGCCCTGGGCCTGCGAGCCGGGCGGCTGCTGCGGGCTGCGAACATTCGCGCCGCGGTGTGTGGGGCCACGTGCACAGGGGAGCCCTGCGGGTCGAGAGAACAGCCACCCACACCACGAGGTCAGTGACCGCGGTAACAGCGAAGACGTCTTGAGCCGTGGGCTCTGGGTGGGGGGGGGGGGGGGTACTGTTGCTACAGTTTGTCCCCGAAGTGAGGCTGGGAGGAAAGGGATCTACCTGGGGGCGCCTGACACTAGGAAGTGGGGCTTGGATGTGGCCGCGGGCGGCACTGACTTTCCCGCTGAGGAGCGGATGGCGGGGGCTCTGGCTCCTCCTGCTGTGTGTGCTCGCGCTGGCCCGGAGGCGGTGGGAGAAGGAGGCCCAGGTCACACAGCTAATAAACAGGGTCAGGCTGCCCACCCACGTCTTTAGGCCCCCAGTCCTCCCTTGAGCCCCTCCTGTTCCTCCGTGTGCAGTGCCCTCGGGCAAACCTAAACGCGCTTCGCGGTCCACGGTGGACTGACTTTCCCCACCCTCCCGTCACCGAGCACGATCTGGCACCTGCTGTGTTCCCGTCAGACATACAAGAGAAGCTATGCTGTGTGTGTGACAGGTCAGGTCAGCAAGAGCACTGCTTCTCAGCGGGACCTGGGGTATCACCCAGCCACACGGAGCCTCAGGCCAGAGCTGGACCGCAGAAAAGGCAGCGCAGGGACTGTGAGCGGGGAAAAAGGAGGGACAGGCCCTGAGAGTGACTGGGAGTCCCAGATGGCCACGGTGGGGATGCCTAATAAGTGAATCCACGGAAAGGTGACGTGTGTCCTTAAGGGCCTATCAGTAGGGGGCCGTTTGAGGAAATAGTACACGGCCATGAAAAAGAACCTAAGTGCTCCTTGTGTAACAACACAGAATGAGCGCCAAGAGAGATTAACAAAAAACAGCAAGGTGCAAATGGCGTGTGATGTGCTTCCGCTGGTGGAGAAGGGGGCCTGTTCTCGAGTGACTTTGCATGTGTGCGCTTGTGTGGATAGCACGAGCACTCACGGACGCACCCGTGTACGATTATATGCTCATGTGCCTAACAGCTCTGCGGATACCAGCACCCCTGGGAAGGTGGCTGTGGGGAAAGGCGAGAGGCAGTAGGTTCCTTAATGTGCCTGGAGTTTCTAACCATGTGAATATGTGGCCTTAAAAAGAAAAACGAAGGCTCCATCCTGCTATCTGCTTGGCTGCTGTCTTGAATCACAAGCGACCCCCCTTGTGCCAGGGGTCTCCGCCTGTGGCGTTGCTCAGCCGTGGTGCCGAGATGCACGCCCCCAGATGGATTGTGCAGCACCACCGTTCTAGAACCCGCACCAGAGCCTGGCGGCCCTCGGTCCCAGCAGGGCCTGAGCAGATTCCTGTGGGTTTAGCAAGAGAGTTCTTTTAGGAAAGTCAGACACCTTCTCCCAGGCAGGAGGCCGGAATCCTGGGAGGCCGACGCCCAAGGATTTATTGGCCTCCCCAGTGCTCGGACTTTTTGACTCACCCATTGAGAGAGGCAGGGGTCAGGGGTTATCTCCGGGTGGGCAGTTGGGGGCCGCCTGTGGCCCCTCCCCGCCCACAGCATCTGCTAGAACCATTAAGGGGTCCCCCCTTCTCAGCAACAGTGGGTGTCTAGCTCAGGTTACCGACCTCTGAGCTTCCCATACGCTGTGCGGACCCTGGGCAGGGCCGAGAGGGTGTTTCACGTGTCCGGTAAAGAGGGGCGGTGGCCGGAGGGCCGGACAGGAAGAGGAACAAAGGAGGACAGTCCCCCGCTGGACCAGATCTGAGGCCACTTGAATGTGGCGTGCTGTGGGGACAACGGGAGGGCGGGAGGGGGACGTTTGTTCTTGCCGCGGCCGGTTCGGGAGGTGGTCCTGACAAATGGCAGCACGCAGGCCTTGTGGGAGGCCCCGGGTCAGAATGTAAGAAGTCACAGAGAGGGACCGCAGGGTTTGGAGTTGGTAGTTCAGGCTGCCAGAAGGCAGTGCGGTGAGGCCCGGGCGCTGCTCGCTGTGGGACTTGGGAGGAGTGAGGCCATGTTCTGGGCCTCTGTTTACACACCTGTAAAGTGGGACTGATCATTCCTCTCTCTTGAGGATGTGCGGCTTAAGGGAGACGGTGCAGAACAGATGCATGGCAACAACAGCAGCCCTTCCAGGGATCCTGAGCCCATGGCGACGCGGCCAGTCCCCACAAGACCGCCATGGCGGGGGCGGGGGGATTCCCTCTTGATCCCCATTTTACAAAGATACTGAAGCCAAGAGAAACTGAGAAACTGGCCCAGTGTCTCAGAGCTAGTGAGAGGCAGGCCTGGATTTGAACCCAAGCCCGTGCCAGTGTCTCCATCCATCACCCTGTCTGCAGACTGGTGGCTTTCCCCTTGTTACCGACCACCGGCTCCTGTGTGCGCAGGTGAGCTGTGATTTAATGTCTGCGCCGTTTCCCAGACCCCATTTAACCTGGAGGGTGCCCTTTCTCAAGGCCCAGCAAGGGAGGAATCCGTCCCCTGCGCGATCTCCAGAGAGATTTATGCAGTTTGGCAGGCTGGCCGTGCATTATTACATTTCCTTCTCCTTCATTAATCTTGTGGCGGTGCTCGCTCCCCCTGACAGCCGGGAGCTGCAGCCTGCGAGCCAGAAATCTTGCCACAGATTAGGATGCGGGCAAGCAGGCGGGCGCTTATCTTTGGAGAGGCCTCAGCGCTGCCTGGAGGAAAGCACAGTGGGCCGCCCCCACCCCCCACCCCCTGCCCCGGGAAGGAAGCCCCCTCCCCTGCCCAGAAGCCAGGTGCTGACGGAACCACTCGGCACAGGGGAGAAGCAAACGCTGAATTAGCGGGGACATTTGCTCCAACCGGACTCATGCAGGGGACAGAAGTAATCAGTTTCTTCTTGTTGGTTTTCTTACTATTTCTTGAGAGTGCACAGTGACCCAGGTGCTGTGCCAAGCACTTTACTTCTGTTACTTTGTATTTATGTGTCTCCGTGTCCTCTGAGAGACGTACAGCTCATCACCCCTGTCTATAGGAGGGAAGAGTGGTCCAGGAGGCCGGAGGACAAGGCCCCACATTGGCAAGCAGCACGCTTAGGGCTCTAAACACGGGTGGGTTCCAGGCCAACACGGCGCTGGGGCACATCCACGGCCACCCGTGACAGGGCGTGGGATTCTGTTCTTCATTCACTCCTTTCTGAAATTTTTTAAAAAAATCTTTATTTTTGAGAGACAGAGAGACGAGTAGGGGAGGGGCAGAGAGAGAGGGAGACCCAGAATCGGAGGCAGGCTCCAGGCCCCGAGCTGTCAGCACAGAGCCCGACACGGGGCTCGAACTCACGAACGGCGAGATCATGACCTGAGCCCGAGTGGGACGCCCAACCGACTGAGCCCCCCAGGCGCCCCTTCGTTCATTCCTTTTGTAACGACCGTGTCAAGGGATCATCAGCATGCAACACGTTTCGCCCATTTGAAACCTAGAATCCAGTGGTTTTTAGAGTATTCATCCTGATAAATTCCAGAACTGTCTGTCACCCCACAAGGAACCCCTCACACCCTTCAGCTGCCGCCCTTAAAGCCCCCATTCCCAAAGCCCTGAGCACTTGCCTCTCCGCTCTGTCTCAGAGGTGCACATGCGGTTACCAGAGAGCTGCTGAGTCGATGCCAGCCGCCAGCCCCTTGTGGCTCCTCTGTCCCAGTGCTGAGTCACCACTGCCTCCAAGGTGCCTCAGGGCCTCAGGGTGCTCCTTGCCTGGCGAGCCAGCGAACCCAGCTGGGGTGTGCGTCTCAGCCCTGGGGGCTGCCCGTAGTGCCGTCTGGTTGGAGCTGCTGGTGTGGCGGGGTGAGTGCCCCTTGGGACCCTGGAATCACCAAGGGGGCCATAACCCTCAGGGAGCTTAAGGCCCAGTGGGAGGGGATGGTGGGGGCAGCAGAGTCCTGGGGGATTCCGGCGGGGATCCCGGCGGGGCCACGGACAGGCGGTGAGGGAAGGGAGCCACCAGGCACATGGCGTGCACTGAGGTGAAGCAGAAGGCGTAAGTCGGAGTTGTGGTCCCAGTGAGGGAGGGGGAGGCAGGGGCTTCGGGAGGGGAAATGGAGTCCGCAGAGATGAGGAAGTAGGAGAACGGGGTCCCTCTAGGAACTTTGGGGAAGTCAGCACAAAGCCCAAGAGAACCAGCGGGGGCCCAGAGCAGGACCTGGAACTGGGATGCTGGAGGTCAGCAGGGAGGGGCTCGCGGGGCACTGCCCCCCCCCCCACCAGCAGTGCATCGTCTCCTTGAAGTCAGATATGCCTCCGTTTTCCTGTGTTTCCAGCTCCCCAGGCAGCTGACCTGGGGGGCCTGACTGCAGAGCATTATGACAGCCCCCAGGGCACAGTTGCCCCCGAGACCCAGCCTGTCCAGCATCTTGTCTGAGCAGGGAACAGGTGCCCCCGATCTTGGCCGGCCGCATGAGGCAGATTATCTGGTTACGTTTCCTACTGGCCTGCTGTGCTGCGAGGCATTTTCCAACCGAGGCCGTGGTGGGACCGCGGACGAGCGCTGGCGTCCGGTGGTCACTTCCTGTTTTGAAAGGTAGAGAGCACCGAAGGGCCAAGAGGCAGAGCGGCCCCCAGAGATGGGATGTGCTTGTTGGTGGTGACAGCGGACGGGGTCCCCCTAGGGCTGGAGGCGTCTCTATGGGCACGGACCCAGTCTGGAGGCTCCACCGTCCGTCCGCGTGCCGGACCCTGGAGCCTCTGTGCCGCCGCTGTGAGCCGCTCACCGCCGAGAAGCTCGGGAGCTCAGAAAGCACTGCCTTTTACCCTCGAACTCAGAGATGCTCTGGGCCGTTCTGTAAACAAGTCTCTTCCACTCCCTCACATTCCGAAATGTCTGCTTGAGGGGGAGACAAAGTTGGAGGCACAGCTCCCCGTGCGGACTCGCGCAAAACCATCCCTCCGCTGGCCGAGGCCCCCTCGCCCGGGTCTGGACGGGGGCGGGGACGGGGGCTTCTGTGATGCCACTGGAGGGGCCGATCTGCCTGCCTCCTCTCCCGGCCTCACGCCGGCCGGTACCATCTCTTACGTTCTAGTGGCTTCTCCGTGCTGACTCATCAGAACCCGCCTGGAAACCCGGGTCCTTGCTTCCTTCTAGCGTCGGAAGGCCTGACCACACGCAGCCCCGAGTCCGTCCCCACAACCACCAGAGCCTGAACTCTGAGTGGCACACCTGTGATGCTCCCTGTCACCTCGACCAGAGGCCGTGGGTCACGTGCGTCTCCCACTGTGTCACGTCACCTGCTGCCTCCAGGAGACCCCGGCACCCTCTCATCCTTCATTTAAAATTTTTTTTTAATGTTTTTATTTATTTTTGCGACAGAGAGAGACAGAGCATGAGCAAGGGAGGGGCAGAGAGAGAGGGAGACACAGAATCGGAAGCAGGCCTCAGGCGCTGAGCCGTCAGCCCAGAGCCCGACGCGGGGCTCGAACCCACAGACCGTGAGATCATGACCTGAGCCGAAGTCGGACGCTCAACCGACCGAGCCCCCCAGGCGCCCCTTCATCCTTCATTTTAAAGTGTTTAAAGTTTAACGAGGTTCTTGCCGGCTAGATGGCACGTCGTGCGACACACAAAACCGCAGCTATTCTGGGTGGACTGATGGCCCAAAGGTGCGCCCTCTGGGCCAACGGGGTCCGAAAAGGAGCCCTTCCTCGGGGGGTCGATGCTGGGTGCAGGCGGGTGAGTGGAGCCCGTGTGGGCCGCGCGGGGCCCCGTCCGCCTTAGCCCCGTGTTTGACGGCAATGGAGCCCAGGAGCCTAGCCGAAACCGGACGGCCGCCGGCACTTATCGAGCCCCTCCGGTTTAATCCTGTCTGTGAGGGCCAAGTGATGGGGCTGCAGCCTGGTTGCCGTCCGGCATTCCTGTGCGGATCCGGGAGAGGTAACAAATGCCCCGTATATCCTCTCGCGGGCTGGATTTCCTGCCTGGCGCTGGAGAGCCGGGGAGGGGGGCAGGGGTGGCTTGTGAGGTTTCCTCTGCACACACAACCCCCCCCCCCTCCCCGCCCCCCAGCTCCCAGACCATCCATCAGTCCACGGCTCACCTGTGAAACCCAAGGCTGGGAACCGCAGCGCTATTCCGTTACAAAATCAAGATTTATCGGAACATGACAGGCCTGCAGGGCTTTTATGACATGCGTGGCGCCGATCCCTTCTGTTAACCTGCCCGTCCCCGGGGGGGGTGGGGGCGTTTTACGACTGCCGACACCACCCCATCTGCTCCTGAGCTTGCGGCCTTCTGACAGTGAGGACAAAACGCCCAGCTTTGTCCAGGCCCCGTGGGCTGGATTATCACGTCAGCACTTGAGAGCTCGGCCTGCCTCCCCCTGGAGCGGGACCCCCCCCCCCCCCGGGCTCCACAGCCCCCTCCCCGCCTCTGCCTGGTGTGAATGACATTCAGATCACGCTCCGACAGTCCCATGAATTATCTGTTTTCGGGCCTGCCTTCCCTTCTCTTTCATCTCCGCGGCAGAAGCCACGTCGGGGTGTAAAGAGGGGGCTTCCTTCTCGTGAAATAATCCATCGACGTCTCTACAAAGGCCCCCGTGACGCCCAAATTGCCTGTGTCTCATGGAAGAAAGACATGATTGGGGACCATTTGGAACCTCTTAAAAAAGGAGGTCAGTGCCTCCTGGAGGCGGCCAGGGAGCTGCCATTCGGGTGGGTGGGGAGGGACGCTGGGCCAAGTCTCTCGAAGGTCTAGTTAAAAAGTGAAGGCATTCTTGGGCTCAACGGAACCCATCAGGAAGCGGGATGCTCTCTGCTGTGCTGTGGGTTCTGCCCCGTCCAGAGCACCCCGCTGGCGTCCGTTCTGGCCAGAGGGGCTTGGGGGGGCTTTTATGGGACTCAGTGATGACTCCTGCCCTCTGTCTGCCTGATGAGCTCCCGACGCTCACCGAGGCCTGGCCGCGGGGTTGGGAAGCCGCGAGATGTTTGCTGTTCAGAGAAGGGGGTGAAAGGGGCTTCTCATGGGTGTGTGCTGAGGGCAGCTCCCCTTCTTCCCCTCGAGAAGGGTCCTGGCCGGGGCGGGGTGGGGGGCGAGCGATGCCTGCCTCTACCCGCTGCGACCAGCACGGGGAGACAGAGTAAAAATAATGGCGGCTTGCGTTCTAGCGGCCCTCTGCCGGGGCCCTGGGCTGGGTGTTTCTGGAAGCCTGTGGAGAAGGCACTTTATGATTTCAGTCTTGCTGGAGAGACAGTCGAGCCGCCCACTTGCCAGCGAAACGGAGATGGTCCGGGAAGGGCCGCGGTGGCAGCCACACTCACGTTCCCACGTGGGAAGAACTGGGCTTGCTGCTGAGCAGACCCTGCTCGGGTGCCCTGGCTCGTGCACAGCGCCTACACATTGGGGCGGTGACCTCTGCCTCACCGAGCTGCAGCCTCAGCACGGATGCCTGTGTACACGTACGCGGCATGCAGTAGGCACTCCGTAGTTGCTCATGGGCTGCGGTGTGCTGGGAGCCCGCTTGGTGCACTCAGCCGCTGCGGGGTCTCGGGCAGGTCACAGACCTGCTTCAAGCGCCAGGGTTCGTGTCTGTGAAGCGGGGAGATGCCCGAGTCACGGGCAGCCTGGAGGGTCACGAGATACCAGCGACGAGCCCACTGAGGCGGGCAGTTCGCGTCCGCCGCCACGGCTTTCCATTCGGCAGGCCTCCCCGTCCCCCCTCAGCCGTGACCCCGGGGAAGTGACTCCCACATCCTAAAGTGCTGAGCGAGGCCCCGGGGGCAGGCTCAGGCCTCACCTGGACGTGGCTGCCTCCCGCCCCGGGATTTGCAGGCGCTCCTGTGGCCTGGGCCCCTCCGGGGCCGCCTTATACCCAGCTGCAGCGTGCAGCCAGCTGGGGAGGAAGCGCTGTTTGCTGGCCTTGGATGGGCTGGGTATTTTTATTTGCAAATGAGGAATAAGAAACAGTAGCCCAAGCCGGAGCAGCATGATTGCATCTTCAGAGCCCCCTGCAGCCTCCCCACCGGGAGACCAGTGGGACACGTATTCCTGCAGATGTTCAAATAACGGAACTGCCCGTGCCCCGAGAAGCTGGACTGGTGTGGTTGCCGGAGGGGCACTGGACTCCATCTCTGTGGGGAGCTCCTCACCAGGCTGTACCACCCAGGAAGGAACAGGATTGGGGGGGTGGCTGGCTCAGCCAGGACAGCAACCGTGTGCAGGGAAACACCGCATCGAGCTCCGCCTGTATACCTGGCCCTACTCTATGCATTTCATCGGGGAGGCACTACTCACAGTGTAGTGGTGGGAAGGCAAGATGTGCGGCCACTTTGGAAGGCAGTTTGGTGGTTTCTTACAAAGCTAAACATACTCTTACCGTGTGATCCAGCAATCACGCTCCTTGGTATTTACCCCAAGGAGTTGAAAACTTATGTCCACACCACGGTTTGCACACAGATGTTTACAGCAGCTTTATTTATAACTGCCAAAACTTGGAAGCAACCGAGTTGTCCTTCAGTAGGTGATGGGTAAATCTACCGTGGCCCACCCAGACAGTGGGGTATTATTCAGTGCTAAGAGGACATGAGCTCTCAAGCCATGAAAACACATGGAGGCATCTTAAATGCCTGTCAGTATGTGACAGAGGTCAGGTCTGAAAGGGCTACGCATGACATGATTCCGACTCGAGGACATTCTGGAGAAGGCACAACCACGGAGACCGTAAGATCAGTGGTTGCAGGTGCGTGTGAGTGTGTGTGTGTGTGTGTGTGTGTGTGTGTGTGTGTGTGTGTGTGTATGGGGTAAACAGGCAGAGCACAGAGGATGTTTAGAGCAGTGAAACTATCGGGCCCGACACTAAGACAGTAGATACGTGTCATTATACATTTGTCAAACCCATAAAATGCCCACCACCAAGAGTGAACCCTGAAGTAAACTATGACCTCGAGTGACAAAAATGTATCGATCTGGGTTCATCGACTGTAATTAAATATAGCAGAAGATGTTAATAACAGGGAATCTGTGCATAAGGGACAGAGAGGGACAGGGGGGGACTCTGAACTTCCTTGCTCAAATTTTCTGTAAACCTACAGCTGGTCTAAAAAGTTAAGTGTATTAATTTTATAATAACAATAATAATGAAGATAACAATAAAACTACCAGAGTGCGGACTCTGGAGCCAGACTCCCAGGTTCGAACCCGCCTCGGCTGCCACGATGTGTCAGCTTGACGAGGCCGCCGAGCCCAGCTCTGCGATCAAACGACCGTCTGTGTGCTGCGGGGAACGTGTCCTGCAGACATGACTGCAGCCCGGGAGCAGGTGACTCTCAGTAAGGAGACGGTTCTAGACGATCTGTGTGGCCCTGGTTCATTCAGCCGGAAGCCCCGAGAACAGCTGAGGCTGCCCTGGAGGAGGCCGCAGCCGGGCACCTGCAGATCCTGCCCACCCCCCGGCCGGCCGGCCCCGCCATCGCTAAGCCAAGAAATTCATCTCTTACCATCTCTCCTGATGATTCTGTTTCTCCGGTGGGAGCCTGACCGCACAGCCACATATCAGCTGCATTCACAGCCCCTCCGCTTGCAGGCATTTGTGATGCCGTTTGAAGCCGGAAGGGTTTAGATAACTTGGATTTTCAGTTCTAACCATGCTTTCTGCAAAAGAGGAAACTGAGGCTGGCAGAGGTTAGCCCACCACATAGTTGTGACCTCCCTCCAGAGTCTGGGAGTCCTCAAGGTCAGGGGAGGGGCCAGGTCCGCACGGCCAGGCCAGCAGACGGAGGTTTGAGGAGCCCAAGGAGGGGCTGGCCACGGCGGTCTGAACTGGACCACCTCCTGCCCCGACCTCGGATGGGGTCCTGGCGTCCGCCTCCTAGAGCAGATGGATGCCCCTCGTTTTCCCAGGGGACGGCCGAGAACTTCCAATGGGTTTTTATTAGAAACAACTGGAGCGTCCGGCTGCTCCTCAGACGTTTCGGGTGGCACGCGTTTTGCATTCCGCCTCCACCTGGCCCTGCTTGGACGCTGCCATTTCAAAAATAATAATAATAATAATTCTGGTATTTCAAATTTAAAAAAATCACAGCCTTCCTTTCCTTGACTCATTTCCTGTGGTGTTTCCCTGGCCTAATCGAAACCTGACAGGCTGGGTGGCACAGGAAGCCAGGCTCCCCCTGCATCGGGGCAGAGTTCAGCATGGAGAACGGTGTTTCAGCTCAGGGAGGGTGGGAAGGAGCAGAGGACAGGGGGGCTTCCCCTGCTGAAAACGAAAAGCAAAGAGAAGGGCCAGGAGGAGGGCATCCGCTATGCAGCGTGCAAGCCAGCCCTTTGAGTGCAGAGAAGGGGCAAGCTGGTGGCGCTGGGAGGTAGGACATCTCCTCGTGGTCCCGTTCTCCGGCTCTGCAAGGACACCAGAGCTCTCAGAAGTGATGTCCTCACAGACGCTCCTACCGGGGCCAGAGGAGCAAATGTCTCACCCCACACAGCTGGATAAAACAAACTATTAGCCACAATACGTACCTCAGCAAAGCCTGCCACCAGGCATTCTGGAGGAGAGCAGACATCCACGGGGTGCCCACACCCACACACAGAGGAGCAACTAAATCGGTCAACACCTTCCTTCCCAGTGTCTTATGTCAACGACAGCAATCCTAGCTAGCTCGTGTCCAGCGTTCGTGGCGGAGCGGGCGCGTTACACCCGTCACCTCATTTTGGCCTCAAAACAATGCCAGTGGCTGGATGAGGTGGAAAACACGATTGCCGCCATCACTTAATGGAGGAAGCGCTTGGAGAAGTGAAGCATCTGATAAAGAAATATCACACAGCCACGAAGGAAGCCACATGACCAGACCACTGATTTGAGTCGCTAGGCTCTGCTCATTTCAGGGGTGGCAGGTAGAGGAGGGTTTCACAGAGAAGCTCCTTGGGATGCTCGGCAAATGTTGACAAGTAGGCACTGAGGGCCGTGAAAAAGCAAGAGGACACTGGCCTTAAACTGTGCGATTATAGCCGAGGGATTATAAATGGCATGATTAGTATATACTTTGGGAAACAGTGTGGCTGTATCTTCTAAGGCTAAACATTCACCTATCCCGTGACCTGCCATATATACCCAAGAAAAAGGTATCTGTACATCCACCAAAGATCTGAGGGACGACAATGGTGTGGCAGCTTTATTCACAGTACGACCAAACTACGAAATACGAAATGTGCACCAATTATACAATGGGTAAATGAGGGGACGTGTGCTCATATGACGGACTGTATTTCACAGCAATAAAAAAGAACGGAACTCTGCTGCACACAGCGTGAATGAGTCTCACAGGCTGATTGATGGGTGAAGGGAGCAGAATCCCAAGAGCAGAGCACACCCTGTGGGATCCCTGTCATACGGAGCTCGAGAGTGGGCAGCACTGACCTGTGGTGAGGGCTCAGGGTAGGGGGCACCCGTGGGAGACATTGACTGGAAGAGACACAGAGAGCCTTCTGGGGGACTGGAAATGTTCCGTATCTTGAGCCGGGTGGCAGCTACACCAGGGTGTCCTGATGTAAAGATTCATTAGGCTGTACACTCAATGGTTGTGCCCTTTGCCGTGTGTTCATAGGGTCAATTAAAAGTGGGGCGCCTGGGTGGCGCAGTCGGTTAAGCGTCCGACTTCAGCCAGGTCACGATCTCACGGTCCGTGAGTTCGAGCCCCGCGTCAGGCTCTGGGCTGATGGCTCGGAGCCTGGAGCCTGTTTCAGATTCTGTGTCTCCCTCTCTCTCTGTCCCTCCCCCGTTCATGCTCTGTCTCTCTCTGTCCCAAAAATAAATAAACGTTGAAAAAAAAAAAAAAAATTAAAACTGAGGGAAAGGCACGGCCCTGCCCCCAACTGACCTACAGCACAGGGGGCGGGGGCAGGGGCGGTGACTGGCGCACTCTAGGGGGTTCAGAGTTCAGCAGAAGGGCTGCTTCAGTAGAGACGGGTGTGGCAGGAAGGTGACGTGGCATTGTAAGTTAGACAGCCTTAGAGTCTCTTTGAGACCCCTGCTCGTGAAGGCATCTCTGCTTTCACGAATTGTTTCCAGCGTCCACGTCAGTGGAAGTGAATTTGCGTGAATCTCCGTCCTCCCCCATACGCGTGTGTGTCTGATTTGAGGTTTTGTGTACCTGCACCAAATATGACAGGCTCAGACGAACAGTTTCATCGGCGTTGTTGTTATCCATAGTCTGAGTATGTGAGGCAGGTATCTGGGGGTTCTGGTTTTCCCTAAATACTTGATTCCCCCACTCAGTGCATATTTAGACAAAGGGCAGAGAATTGAACTTCCACGTGGCGTGGGTGGGCGTTGGAGCAGGTAGACTCAGGGTGCGGTCGCTCGGACATTCACACCAGTTTTCACATGAGTGTGCAGCAAGGGCCATCAGGAGGGGACTGAGGTACTGTCCCCCAGAAGTCACCCCTCCCAGCTTGATATCTCAGAGCCCTTTGTAAAATAACAAAACCAAATATCGCTGCTGAGAAGGGCGTGTTGTGGACAGGTCACTTGCCAGCCTTGGAATGGTCCTTCAACATGCGGAGCAAGTCAGACAAGACACATAAAGCTCTTAAGTGTGGAAGATACTCAATAAGGCAATAATAAGAGAAGATGACTTCCGTTTTCTCTCTCGCTCTTGCCGCATTAATGTTCTGAGCACGTCTAAACGTAAGATCGATTCTTGAGTAAAGGTGGTCACTACTGGAGAGTCTGCATGAAGCTCATGTCACCCCATTTGGGCTGGAAAGAAGTTGCTCCCCCCTGGTTAATAGAGTCACCACGTAGAACCTATACAGACCACTGATATTCCAAAAACTCAGTCAAATCAAAGCTAATCAAGTCAACCTACAGCTAGAGAGCCTGCTGTGTCCCATGTCCTGTGTTTAGCACTGCAGGCCATGAAGGGAAAGGACCCTGTCCATGCCCTCCTGGAACCTATGGCTTTCTGTCTCAGTCCTTCTTCCCAGAAAGAAGTGATGGCTGATTCACAGTGCAGTTGGGCATGTGGTCGTTCTTCTGAGTCAGGACTATGAATGTCAATCCCTCTGTACTATATACACACAGAAGAGCCAGCTAAGGGAGTTTCTGATTGTCAAGAGGTAACAAGTTCACACACATGAACTTCTGGATGGATGTTATGTTAATGAATGGATATCATTGTAAAGGCTGGAATTCATATACATAATTCAGGGACTGTTTTAGAGACAAAGTTGGTTACTTATTCCTTTGTGCCCCAGGTGTACCTTTGGTCTACTGAATTATGGTAATGACATTACAGAATTACATTATATTTATTAATATTCATGACTCTATTCAACTGAATGGTTAAACCCTTGGAAGTGAGAACTGTGGTTTAATCAGGGTCTAGATCCCCAGTACCTGGTACCTAGTAGATGCTTAATAAATATTTGTTGAAAGAGTTAATGAATGAATGGAGAGTAGTATGAATGATTGAATGAGCATTTTTAAGATTTATTTTTTTATCTGGGAGATAAGGCTAATGCGGACACTACTTCATTGTGAGGGTTGGGTGGGGTATTCAAGTTGAGCGCTAAGCAGTTGTGTGCTGACACACAGTAAGTGTTTCTTTTGGGGTTGGGTGATGATGGTGATGGTGGTGATGATGATGATGGTGATGGTGATGATGGTGGATGATGATGGTGATGATGGTGATGGTGGTGGCGATGATGATGGTGGTGGTGATGACAGTGGTGGTGATGATGGTGATGATGGTGGGTGATGATGGTGATGATGGTGGTGATGATGATGATGGTGATGATGGTGATGATGATGGTGGTGGTGATGATGATGATGATGGTGGTGGTGACAATGACGGTGATGATGGTGGATGATGACAGTGATGATGGTGGTGGTGATGATGATGATGATGATGATGGTGATGATTGTGGGAATGTCAGCAGTGACAACAGTGGAGGAGGAGAATAGGCAGGAAAAGAAAGAAAGGAATTTACTTTGCTAATTGTCACTAACAAATCTGTGTTAAGGTTGGAATTCCTTGTTCAGCCCTAACTTTAGAGCAGTTTCTCTAGAAGCAGAGACAGATGAGGGCTCTGCCTTGGAACTCCGTGTGAACTCACCCTAGTGGGTTGGGGTCAAACTCTGGGCAATGGATTGGCTCATTAAACAAATGACCTAATTTACTACTTAAGACACCCAAAATTTACTATACTAATTTGTTAAGTCATCCAGAACAACCAAAGCACAAACAGTTGGCCTAGTAGGTTTTAATGGAATTATAGACAAAATTCAGATTAACCACTCAGTAAAAGGTTCAGTTAAACCAGAGCTGACCATTTAGTCTAGGAGCACTGAGAAGAATTTTATGGGCCGGTATAAATCTTCTGGCTAATTCTTTCATCTTGTCCTTTCCATTTTTAGCACCTCTCAAGGAGAATGGTTTATGCAACTGGGGAGCAGGAAGCAGGAAGTAGGAAACAGGAAGTAGGAGGGTTCTATTTTGGATGTGGCAACTGATAAGCATGTTAAGGCTCGGTTTCCTTGGGGAGCAGCTGTGGAAGGGGGTCGTCCTCTTTGCTAGCTCTCGGTGAGGACGGAGTGAACGAAGCTCGTGCATCAGTGATCAGCGTCCGACGTCGACTACAGAAATACAAAAATATTGACTGAAGTATGGCTACCGTAGGATGTGTGCTCTCACATCTGAATCTCTAGTCGCAGCTCCCTCGATAACGGAGCTGGTCTTTGGCATTTGCCTGCAGAGCAGCCCCTGAGGGTTCACTGCTCCGGGGAGGTAGAAAAAGTTAGTAAGGCAGCATTGAGGGGCGCTCTCCTCCGTCAGATCACCTGGCCAGCTGTCCACTTGCATGGTGAGAATCGCAAAGCTTCCCGTTCAGGATCCATCTGGTTCTCACATCAGGCGAAGCCACAGCCTTAGGAGGGAGCCGAAACACTCCCGGGACACGCGAAAATGTAGGAACGAGCGTGTTTATATTGTATTTGCATTAATGCTTCCTCGAGTTTATTTTCAAAGTGAAGAAGGAACAATGCATAGTAGGCCATTGAACCCAAACATAATCAGTTTACAGTTAGGGGCGTGCTCCTGAGAATGTTTTCCTCCAGTTTCTCGAAGGGTCCAGTTGAGCAGGGAGTGGGGGTGGGGGACGGGCCGCGGCGAGCTCTCCCCGGGCTTGGGCCTGCCCCTGGGCCACTGCTGTTTGTCATATGGAGCGGATTAGCCTCTCTCACACTGTCAACTTGGGTGTTCTGCGTGCAGCCTGTTTTTGCTGGGGTCTTGGTTTTGCTTTTTATAACGGCAGGAAGTGCCCCTCTCGGACCACATGTGCAATCGTGTGGGAACGGCGGGGAGGGGGAAGTGGGGTGTGGACATGAGAAAGCCTCCCCTCAGATGGACGGGAGTGGGGGGAGGCAGGGCGGGAGGGAGGCATGCGTGCTGGCCGAGCTAACTTTTCCGGGGCCCGGCTGGCAGGAGGACGGGGAGGCGGAGGCCTTCTTGATGGAACCCGCCTGTCCCTAGATCTGCCCTCGTATTTCAGTGCCGCGCAGAATCGTGGCGTGGCCGTTAAAGCATGAGGGACCGCAGCTGCTGCTTAATTTGTTCTAAATTTCCTGCCGGCCTCGCCAGACGTGTACAGGAAATGGGCGGTAAATGTTTAATAGGTCATACCTAACCAGACAATTAACAGGTGCTGTCATTTAGAAAATCCCACCCTGTGTGTGTGTGTGTGTGTGTGTGTGTATACCCAGAACTGGACCAAGCCTGCCGTTTTGTTTCGTTTGCTCCTTTGGAATAAAGGCGGGCGTGATGCCATAGGGCGTGGGCACCCAGCAGAGGATTTGATAGAGTAAAACTGAAAGGTGGTGGTGCCCACCTCAGTCTCACTTGGGTCAGTCCTGCCTCTCCGTGTCCGGGAACGCTGCCCTGCGGAGGCCCAGCGGGTACCTACAGCACAGCCAGTGCGTGCTGGGAGCCGGGAGCGCCCAGGCTCACGGAGAAGTGACTTCCTCACCTGTGGCTCCTTCGCCCACCTGTTCCCTCAGCAGGGGGTGTCCAGGTAGAGACCCAGAGGATGGCAAAGGCCCTTCTACGGCCTGGGAGCATATGTGTGTGTGCGCACCCCTGTGTATACACGTTTGCCTGGGCAGGGTCGGGGAGCCGGGTCACAGCCATGCCGGGCTTATGCTCGCAGTGAGTCCCTGCGGCCGTGTCCCCCCAAGTCCCCAGGGCCTCAGTTCTGCTACAGCATCTTACCAGACCCAAGCCCCTGGCCTAGGAGGTTGCTGTGGTCTCACTTGCACATTTATGAAGGGGAAACTGAGGCACCCATGGGCTCAGAACCTTGCCCAGGGCGACAGAACTAGCTGGTAGCAAGCAGGGCTGGGAATTGAACCTGGAGATCTTGACTTCAGTACCCTGCATCGGACAGTGTCACCAAAGGACAGAGCAGAAGATGAGACACCGTGGCCCCCTCCCCAGCAACCAGCCTCTGAAGATGGAGATACAACTTCCTTGAGCCTTCTCTGGAATTTTGTTTTTTTAAACAAAATCAGTGGTATGTTCGCTAAGGAGTTGTGCAACCTTGCGCTTACAATTACTGCTATATGGTGATTCCTTTCTGTTGTTCACACGCGGAAATACGGTTTTTACTGGCGGCAAATATTCCATGTGATAGATAACGCGTTAAATCCTTCAATCCCTTCTTTCGACATTTAGGCTACTTCTGATTTTTCTTATTTATAAAGCATGCGTATCTTTGCACATATCCCTGATTACTTTAATGCTTTTACCGTTGGAGCGAAGGAAGCTTACAAAGTCGTCAAGTCAGCGGTGAGGACGGGGTGTGGAGGAGGTGGGAGCATGGGGAATTAGGATCTCCGGGCGGCATATGGAGGGGTCCGATTTCCGCTTGCGTCCTCGGTCGGCTCCGACGGACAAGGTCTAGGTAGGGTCCCCCAGACACGTCCACACCATCTTGCGTTCATGGCCAATCTTGGGCAAGGAGAGGGTGTGAGACTCAGGGCTGGCGGGGCGGTGACTCAGCTGCCCTGGGACTGAGGTCTTCCGGAACGCGGGCTTTCCGTGATGGACAAGGAAGGGCTCCGGCAAACTGGATGTTGGTTGCCCTAGCCACGAGACCCCTTCAGAGGAAATTACTGAGGCCTGAAGATGCCGGGGGGGGCCCGGAGTTTCCGCAGCTGGTCTGAGGCTGGATGGAGCGTGTCCCCCGGGTCTCCCGGCCCCCGCGCACTGCGCCTCAACAATCCCATGCAAACATCTGGATGGAAACCGTTGCACTGGCTACCAGGCGGCCCTCAGCTGCCTTCCGCCCTGTTCCTTACTACCTGCGTGAAGTTCAAGTCTACTGGAGTTCAAAAGATGGCTTGAGAGCAACATCTGAAAAGCCTTCTAATAGTTCATGACTAATGGGCTGGACTTGGCGGTCCAATAAATTGTCTACTCCGTGCGGCAGTTACGCTGACGACCCTCAGGCACTCTTATCAGCACTTGATGCTCGTGTAAACCAACCCTCACTAATGACAGGATAAAGGCGGTGACGCTGTGCAGGCCTCCGCCTGCTGTCCTCGCCGTGCTTTGAAGTCCAGCTGCTAATCGCGCCGCCGACCCCGCACATAAAAACGGGTGGCAGACGTGCCTGATTTCAAACAGTTGGTGCTGCTTGTCACTTCTGCTCTTGCTGGTCATGGCAGAGCAGGCTCACGGGCACAGTGACGTCCTGCACGAGCGATCTTTATGTTTTGGGGCTGAGCTCAGTCCGTCCGTTGATGGGTTTGAATTTTCACAAGTTGCTCAGATGCTTAAAAATGGGATATTTTCATTTGAAAACCTAGATCTCCTGCTTTCCTTAAATTGTTTTAATGGGTATTCATTTTTGAGACGCAGAGAGGGAGAGAGAGGGAGAATGAGCGGGGGAGGGGCAGAGAGAGGGAGACACAGAATCGGAAGCAGGCTCCAGGCTCCGAGCTGTCAGCACAGGGCCCG
This sequence comes from Neofelis nebulosa, assembly GCF_028018385.1. Taxonomy (NCBI): domain Eukaryota; kingdom Metazoa; phylum Chordata; class Mammalia; order Carnivora; family Felidae; genus Neofelis; species Neofelis nebulosa. The sequence goes on along the minus strand of NC_080798.1, from coordinate 59,753,737 downwards.
ACGCGGGGCTCGAACTCATGGAGTGTGAGATCATGACCCGAGCTGAAGTCGGATGCTCAACGACTGAGCCACCCAGGTGTCCCTGTCCCCTCTTTTCTTGATAAATTGGAAGACCTCCCCACACATAGCTGGACGTTTCGTGTGTTGATGGCTGGCTGGATGTGGGCAGGGCTGTCCCCAGTCCACGCGTGCCCTGTCGTCCCGCACCGGCCCTCTGGGTCTGTAAGTCCCACACCTGTCTGCTGTGGATGTTGGAATGTGGAGCCGGGTTCAGGGTCTCTCAGTAGGAGAAAAGAGACGGGTAGGTCGGTACGAGGGGTGGGGAAAGAACTCGCAGCTGGAAGTCATGTCAGGCTCTGTGTCTGGGCTCCACTGTGGACATTGAGTAGGCATTGCCGGCCCCCCTGATGCCTGGCCTCCTCCCTTGTGTGAGTTCGAGGTGAGAACGGCCTCCAGGGTCCTTGCAATGCTTAGCCCCTCTTTTCTCTGCCATAAAGTTTGGACTTTTCTGTTCCTCACCTCCCTCCCAGGGTGTGGAAATTTACACCAACAGAAAACAACGGAAGAAAAGGTGACTCGAGGGGTTCTGGATCTGGTGGCACCCATGTAGGACTCAGAACAAGCCACCAAGCCTTTCTGGGCCTCAGTTGACAAAGCGAGAGGGTTGGGACAGTCCGTCCACGTGAACCTGGAGTCCTTGGAGATGCCTTCCCCTCATCCAGTTGACACAGCCAGTGTTCAGAGACTGCAAAGTCTGGAGGTGTCCCCGTGGCCTCAGGAGGAGACAAAGCATTCAGTGTGGTGGGGAGAACGGGAGCTGGGATGTGCTCACTGGGATTTCCACCGCAGCCCCTCACCTCCCGGCTGGGCGATCTCAGGCAAGCTGTTCCCCTCTCTGGTGTCCAGTCTCTTTATCTGTCAGATGGGGTAACAGGACTAAGCTTGGAAAAGTTCTTGGTGAAATGTGATCCCAGATGAAAAGGACTTGTGGCCTGGTTGCCATAGTCACCAGGAGTCCCCAAGGATGCGAGGCCCTAGTTCTGTCCCAGAGATGTGTGCACAGCAGCCAGACAGGAAAACCCCACACAGATCCTACGAGTTACCTATGGTTGATGGGGAGGAACCATTGCCCGCACAAACCCAGTCGCCTCTACTCTACATGAAGTCCCTGTGGGCCGAGCATGAGCCCGGCACTGAGTGGTCTGCATGGTCACGGCCTTCAGAAAACGAACTCTTGCCAGAGCCTTGGGGGAGAGAGGAAAAGAGAAAAAGGAAGGAAGGAAGTGGGTTTTGGAGGGGAGAGGTGGTTATGTGAGCTCTCCTCTCTCTGACGGAGGTGAAAGGTGGCCTGCAGAGAGAGGGTGCTCGAGGGCAGGTGTGAAGTGTGTTGTAGGAGTTGAAAAGCTAGCTGCCTTGGGACTGAGAGAGTTTGAAGGTGGTGTTGGCTTGGAAATGCGGGGCTAAGGCAGAGGAGTCATAAACGATGCTGGAAGTTTCTGTGCAGGAAGAGGAGGGATGGTGTTGACACGAAGCAGATTGTTGGAGCCGTCAGTTTGGGCTGGGCGGAGGGGCGAGCCAAGTGCGTGAGACTGGGGGACATTTGGCTGGAGAGTCTGGTCCAGTTTCCTTTGGGAGCCCTGGTTGCCCTGGGTCTGTGTCAAAAGACATCAACCCTTTTGTTTGGGTCCAAGTCACCCCGGAATTTGGAGTAGGTGCTCAGCAAGTATTTGCGGGTGCAGTGAGTGAGTCACTGAGTCCCTCTGTGGGACCTGCTTGGGGATGTCGCCGTCGTCACACCCCGATTCAGCATGGTGAGAGGATGGCTGGGACTGTATCTGCTACCTCAGTGGCCTTGGGTGCCGCGAACAAAGGCTGGATTCGGGCTCTGGGAACGTGTTTTAATAAGGACATCAAAAGGGAGGGGATGTCGTGTGGCGATCTGGGTAAGGAGCGGGACTACGATTCCAGTGCAGGGAACAGCCCTTGTTTCGAGTCTGTGGACACAGCCCCTCGGGCAATGACGTGGTGGGAACGAGATGTTGGAGGACCAGGTGGCATGACACCTGGCTGCACACGAGGCTCACCTGGGGAGCCTGGAAAAGCCCTGTGCCCCACCCAGGGTGCGGCCTGCGTGGACGGCTAGGGCCGTAAGTGATCGCAATGCTTGTGTTGTCATTGCTGGATTGTCGGTCTACGTCCTCCACCTACAAATTCTGTCTTGTCCTCTCCTCTCGCAGGCGTGGCTTAGGGTCCAGCCCCGACGAGGCCTTTGGTAGTATTTATCGAGTGTGTGAGTGAATGAGTGGTGGGTGGACTTTGTCCCCAGCCAGCTCTCGTCCTGGGGAGGAGTAGCTGGAAATGATGAGGTGAGATGACGCTCCCAGGGCGGCTGGGGGCTCAGTCGGTCATGCGTCCGGCTCGTGAACTCGGCTCATGTCGAACCGTGAGATCACGGTTCGTGAATTCCAGCCCTGCCCCGGGCTCTGTGCTGGCAGCGCAGAGCCTGCTTGGGATTCTCTCTCTCTGCCTCTCTCTCTGCCCCTCCCCCGTTCTCTCCCTCCCTCTCTCTGCCCCTCCCCCACTCCCTCTCCCTCCCTCTCTCTGCCCCTCCCTTGCTCGCACGCATGCTCTCACTCTCTCTCAATAAATAAATAAACTTAAAAACAAGAAGAGAAGACGGTCCTTCTAGTCTTGGTTCTGCCCTTTGGGGGACCAGCCACTTCACAGCCCCGGGGCCCCACGCTCTCCAAGGCCTTGGGTCCCTGCCCGCACTCGCTTCCCCGCGGCATCTGTGGTTGCCACAGCCTCCCATTCGCAGGGCGTGATGTGCTGGCATCCTCCTCCCGGTTTTCCTCTGACTCTCACGGCAAGTGGTCCTCTCCCAGGCGTGGGTGGTCCACTGACACCGGCGACCTCAGGGAGCACGGGCTCTCACACGGCTCTGGCCTCACCTCAGGAAGACAATTCCCGGGTGAAAAGAGGGCCCACACTCGGGCTTCCGGCCACTTCGGTAACCGCACCTTCACGCGAGTGTGGCCGGGCCTGACCCAGGTCTCAAAGGTCGGTCCCCTCCTGCCTCTCCTCCCCGCGTCGTCGGCACCCGGCGACGTCGGCCCCGCCCTTAGGGTCTCGGGGTCAGGGCTGCACGTGCTGGGCTCGCACACGCACAGCCTCGGCCGCTAGCGGCCCCCGTCTCCTCTCCGCCCTTCCCTTTGCGGTCGGTGGGGCTCCGTGCACGGCTGAACACGCAGGGGTGGGCGAACATGCAGGGGTGTGCGGGCAAAGACGGTGGCTCTGGGGGTCCCGGCCGGGCCGGAGGGCACAGGCGCCAGGAGTCTCGCTGGAGAGCTGGTGGATCGCAGCCCTCAACTGCGCTTTTTCCAACGCGAGAGGTTTGGAAAGGCTTTCAGATGAACGTCCAACACCCTGGACTCAGGTCCCGGCTCAACCCGAAAGCACGGCCCGCCCACTCCGGCAGGACTTTTCCGGGCCCACAGAGCATCTTGGGTGAGCTTGCTCGGGGGCTGGGCTGGGCCTCAGACGAGGCAGAGCCTGGAGCCTTTGATGGCCGCTCACACCGTTCCAGGCCTTTCATTCAGGAGGGACTTGCAAGCAGCCGCCAGCTGGATTTGAGTTGGGACGGCTGCCTGCGGCCGTGGAGGAGTACACAGTTGCACAGGCGGGCCACCCGGTCTGGGGCTGGCCGGAGGCGGAAACGGTCGCCAGGCCAGGAGGTTGGACACGCAAGCCATCTGATGCTTTTCCGTCCCGAGGGTCAGGTGACTTGGGGAGTGACGAGAAGGCGGCCAGGGTGCCATGTTCCTCCAGAGCCCAGTGTCTTCTGAACGCTCTCGTGTCACACGGGGCCGAGGACACAGGCGAGGAAGAGAAAAGGGAAAAGGCAGATTGTGCTTTAGCCACCAGACGAGCAGGGTGCCCATGGGCAGCCCTGGGCGTGCACACCTCTCATCGTTTCTCTGTGCTGCGCGTGTGGGAGAAGGGGGGGTGGGGAGAGAGAGCAGGAGGGAGCATGGATGCGTACGTGAAACAAAGCTCAGAAGAACACATACGGTGCAGTCACCCGTTCAACAGACTGTTTTTTGAGCGTCTAACCTATGCAAGAAAAGGGTGTTGGGTCCGTGGCGGATGGAAGGAAAGAAGCAGTTCTTTCCTTCACGAGTGTTGCAGAATATAGCATATGGATATGAGTTGGGTTTCAGACACGGATGTGTGGGTCCTGGGGCAGGTAATCCGACCTCTCTGAGCCCCAGTTTCCTCCTCATGGAGGTGTTCCCGAGGGTCCAGGGACCGGATCGTAGGGACTGGCCAGCAGGGGCTGGCACGCGGGGAGCCCTGGAGCAGTGGCAGTGGCTGCTGCCTGGCGGGGCATGTAACGCACACGCACGCGTGCACCTCTGAGGCGACTCGGGCGCTTCTGTTCCCACGTCGCCTGTTCCTACCTACGTCGTGGCGTTTCCCACGCACGGTGACTACTGGGTCCCATGTTGGATGTCCCCCGGATGACCTAGGAGCTCACGTTGTTCACACTGGAACCCTCAGCCTCACGCAGAGAGGTGACACGTGGTAAGTCCGTGTGCGCACCGTACCCCCGCCGTCCTGTGCTCCCTAGCGTGCCGCACAATTCACCTCTTCACCGCCGTCACTATCCCTCTCTCTCCACTAGAGTGTCAGCTCTAGGAGAGCAGGACTCTGGGGTTTTTGATCCCCAGTGTATCCCCAGTGCCTAGATGCATCCCTTGTCCTAAACACCTGCAGTGCCTGACTCACAGGAGCTGGCAGATAAACGTCAAACGGGTTAATGCATAATGTAGTGATTCTTTGTGTAACGGGGCCGAGCAGACTAGCTCCAGGCAGGGAAGGCCGTTGAGAGAGAAGCGTGTCGAGCACAGAGGACAAACGCGCCCGGCACTCAGGCCAAGGGAGCCCCAGTGTGCATCCGTCTGCGTCCCACCTGTGGGGATTCCGAGGTTACTCAGCCTCTCGGAGCCTCTGCTAACACAGGAGCAGCGTGGGAGCAATAATCGGGCCCCTGGGGAGATGAGGGAGAATGAACTGGGATGATAGGCCAGAATCGCTCAGCCCCCTGCCTGCCACTGGGGTGTGATGATGACGTCGGCCGTTGGTGCAGCCACACTGTGCCCCGAAGCAGGTGGCCCGGGAAGAGCTGTGTCCTGTGCTTCCTCCGGAACAGCGACACCTTGTCCTCCTGTTGTAACCCTGGTTACTTTCCGTGTCGGGGTCAGGGGCAAGTGTCCTTCACATGGGTGACAGCTGCAGAACCCCAGTCCGCTTATGCTGCGAGCAGTGCGGCTTTCATCGATTCCTCCGCAGCGAAATCCCGGTGACCCATCCCCGTCCCTCTGTCCCCAGGCTGCCCACGGAGATCCGGCTCCAACCGCAAGCCATCTTTCTGAGGGCATGGTGTGCACACGGAGGGATGGGCTCTGGCCTGAGTTCAAATCCCGGGATCCCAGTTCTGCTGCCCAGGCACGTATTTATGGAGCACCTACTGTTTGCGTGGTGGCTCGGCTTGCTGTGCCCACCGTCCTCCGGCCTGGGACGGCCTGGAGGAGCCCCCACCCCTCTACCTGCCGCATCTGGGACTCATTGGTGCCGTCACGACAGTTTGTTTACGTGTAATTTCTGGCTAAGACTTGAAAGGTGAACCAGCGCCCCTTTGTCTAAACAGTCACTACTGTTATACAAAAAACAGGCCGTCTCCCGGCGTGGATGTGGGACCAGAATATCTATTCCTGGTGCACCTCGTGAGAGAAATCAAAGGGCTTTGTTTATTCCCGAATAAAAATTTGCAAAGTTCAGGGTCCCACGGGACTGGCTGTCTCCCTGGGAGGAAAATGCCTCCTCAGAGGCTCGCGGTAAGGCCCACGGGTTTGTTTATGGAGACGGTCCTCCCTGGTGAGGGGCCAGACGTCCTGAAACTGTGGGCAGGCGGGGGCGGGGCCTTCCGGCTAGGGGACAGGACCCTGCCCACACCGCAGGGTCGGTGGGTTCCCCTGTGGCCCATCCCACAGCCAGAACCTCTCTGTTTCCATGTTCTCCTCCCTCCTTCCTCCAGAGGCGGGGCAGGGTGGGTTCCCAGAGAAAGTCTCCTTTGTTTCTCCTGCAAATGTTTTCATTAGAAAGGGGCTTCTCCTGTGTGCATCGTGTCTGACCTCTCGAAGCCCCGGTCATCGGGTTTCAGGACCACGATTTGGACAGCTGCACACGCTGAGTTGACAGGTGTGTGAGCAGGACTGCGGCTCGCTGTGTTCAGGGAGGCCCGGGCCCGGCCCCGTCCCTCCTGCGGGCGTGCACCCCTCCGTGGCCAGCTGTCCATCAAAACAGGTCCAGTGGCTCCTTCACGGGTGTCCCACCTTATAATTTATTTCATTGTACCTTGGAGGGGCGACAGGGAGGGGGCCTTGGGGGCCGTCTGATCTGACTTCCATCTCTTTTTCTTGAGGGTGGCAGGGTCCCGAGGACTTTGGCCTGTCACAGTTCTCGGGGCTGGGGATGGCGAGTTGTTGGAGGGCCTAACAAACAGCGCCGCTGTTCCCAGAATGAGGCCAGGGACCCCCTCAATGCCACGGCGTCTTGTAGAGTGCGGGTGCCAGCTCTGTCCTTACAGAGTCTGACGACTTTTCTGTGAGCTGCAGTGAGGTTCCTGCAGCTGCCCACACAAAATGCCACAAACTGAGCACTTCAAACCACAGAAAGTTAGTGTCCCCAGTTCTGGAGGCCAGGGGTCCGACATCAGGGCATCGGCAGGGCTGTGCTCCCTCCAGCTGCCCTGGGGAGGCTCCTTCCTGCCTCTCTCCCTGCTTGCGGTGAGACCGGCAACCCTTGGCTTGTGGCCACATCCCTCCTGTGTCTACCTGTGTCTTCCCTCTGTGTATGTCTGTGCCAGATTTCTCCCTTGATTAGGGCACCAGGCGTTGGTTTAGGGCCCACCCTGATCCAGCATGACCTCGTTGTAACTTGATGATGTGTGCAAAGCCCCTATTTTCTAATAAGGCCACATCCACAGGTCCGGGACTCAGGGCTTAAACACACCTTTCCAGGGGACACAGTTCTACCCAGTACAGAGCTATTCTTAGCAAGGGCCCATTTTACTTTGATATCTCCATTTTCTCACCTGTAAAATGGGTAACAGTCCTGCCTTCTTCACTGGGCTGATGTGGGGAGAAGTTGGTCGAGAGATATGGCGGGCGTGCACAAAGCTTGGTGCACAGTGAGCGAGACCCAAAGGGTTCTGTTCTTACCATTATGAGCCACGGGGCTCCAAAAACAACGCGGAAGGAAAGAGGGCCGGGGTCAGATGCACGTTACACTTTAGCGGCCTCCGGTCAGCCCCAGACCTCATCCTGCCCTCCAGGCTGGCCATGTGGGCCTCTCTCCCCGCCCCCCCCCCTCCCCCCCGCCATGGCCACTGGCTGCTGCCTTGGGACTTTCTCCACACCGGTCCCCCATCCCACTGCCTGGAAGGCTGTTCTCGAGCTCTATGACGGCCATGCTGCTTCTCAGCTTCCCGTCCACCCCACGGCCAGGTGGTGCTCCAGGACAGCATCCTGTCCCCCGGCTCTCTGTACCGCTAACATGGTGTGTTATTTTCTGTCACAGTGTAAGCTTAGGCTCATTATCCGAAGTGTCTAGAATGTAAACCCACGAGGACAGGAGCTGCCTGCTTCCTGCCTCTCGGTGTGTGCCTGGCACTGCGGGCCCACCGGCGTCCCGAGCGGACGGCCAGACGAGGAGGTCAGACCATCTGGGCCCTTCCAGGAGCAGACGCCGTCTTGTTGGGGGCCTCCATCCGGCCGCCCACGGGGAAGAGCGAGCTTAGTTTGGCTCACCCGGCCTCGTGTTTTCCTGTCCTCGTTCCTGTTGAAGTTTTTCCTTTGAAAAGAACTGGGGCCCACCCACAGAAAAACTCCCAGAAGTTACGATGAACTGTCACGTTGTCACCCCCTGGATTCACCTGTTTGTCAACATTTAGCTGTATCTGCACTTTTCGGCTCCCTCGCGGTCACTTCATGGTTGTCGCTTGTGTCTTTATTTTTGCTGAACTCATCGGAAGTAACCTGTGGGATGTGTCCCTTTTTGCCCCTGAAGACATTAGCATTGTCCCCTGGGAACAAGGACATTGTCCTGCACAACCACGACATCACAGTGCTTCTGCAAGTGCTCGTGTGCCTTGGTCACCGTGTGTCCCCATATTCTTTCAGCCCCCCATCCAGGCTTCAGCCTGGACTCAACGTCACCGTCGATGTCCTGCGTCCCTGGTCTCCTCAAACCTGGGAAGCTCCTCAGCCTGTCTTCATTCCCCTGGCCCCTCGAGAGAGTGCGGACCTGCCCTTGTCTCTGTCCGGGTGTGTCTGACAGGACTTCACTGAGCTTACGCATTCTGGGAAACTCAAGGTTTTTAGAAATGAGGGACTTTTCCATTATACAAAAAGACTCACGTTAGAAAAAATTAATAAATGTAGCAACATTGGGCCGAAATTCCACATGGCATGTTGTGCACAGTGTCTCCCCTCCCCCCCTCCAGCCCCAGCCTCCATCCAGTCTCAGGGGCGAAGAGTGTCCGACCCTTGCCGTCACAGTGTCAGGGAGCTGCTCCTAAGTCCCCGTGTGACCCTGGACACACCCTCGCCGCCGTGGTCTCCGAGAACAGTAACAGAGAAAACGTTTGGCCAGACAGCGCCTCGCAAGCAGTGGGGCCCAGAAGACGCGATCATTTCCCTCCAAGTCCACAAAAGGTTTGGACGGATGCTTCCTGCCAGAGGGAGGGGCGCGGGGCACCGCAAAGGAGACACCCCCGAGGGAGGGCAGCGGGCGCGCCGTGCGGGTTTGTGCAGAAGAAACAGGCGATGAGCTCGCTGTCCAGAAGTGGCCCGTAACTCACGCACCGAGGGCGTATCAGCCGCGGAGATCTTTCTCAGGAACTCCGACGCTGACAGCTGTCTGCAGTGAGAACGTCAGTGTCAAAGACAAGGAAAGTCATGCCTGCCTGCGTGGGCCGCCGTGGGCCTGGGCCAGGACAAACCGCCACCCCAGCCGTGCCTTGCTAGGACCTCACTTAACCCCTCAGTCAGAGCCGCAACCCCCCGAGTGCAGACAAGTTCCTGCTCAGTGCTGACGGCCCAGCAGCTGAGACACTCCCCTATGTTGTATAAATGCACCAATTATTGAATAAATGCAAAGTGACTGTCTTGTTCTTCTCAATTGACTCTTCGGCTCATCCTTCAAGCAAGTGCTTCTCAACTGTGTTGAATGATATCCTGAGAAGCACAGACACATGTCCTGTTTTACAGCTGATTTGCATGTCCAACTCCCCCCAACCACCACCACCAAAGGTCTGTGGAGAGTAAGTTCTGGTTAGTAATCATGATCCCCACTAAAAATCTCCATGGACCAAAACTATGTTCCAAGTTACATATTTCCAAGTTATGTTGAAAAGGCGTCCCCCCCCCACCCCATACCTTATATAATATCGTGAAGTGGAATTCTGTTTTCTGTTCTACTACATCTCTAGAGGTTATGACTCCCCATCCTGACCACCCATGCTCTGGGGAGACCTGTCTGGGGGTGCATGGGACATCTCTCCCTGGAGCATCTCTGACCTAAAGGTTTAGGACAGAGAATGTCCCATGGGGCACTGCTCTGGAGTCTTCACCAGGAGGCTGGTCTCAGGGTCTAAAGGAGCTGGTCTTCTCATAGGATCTGCTCCGTTGGGTCCCCTCACAGCCCCAGACCCCCTCCCCCCGGCTCTGCGTCCCCATTCCTCTCCCACATGGAGGAGATACTGACTGACCCGTGGACAGAAAGCCAAGAGAGCAAAGCCACCAAACACGCCCAACTCCAAATGGAATCACGCATGTTCTTAAAAAACAAACAACAAACAAGGCATCTGGGGTGCGCTGGGCTGTTTATCTCCATATCCGCAGTGTGTTTGTTGATAAAGATCTTCCCTGGAAACTTTCTTTCACAAGGATTAGGACAAATTTTCCAGCTAATAATTATAGGTATTAGAATACGGTCAGCTGATCTGGCCAGGAGACAAGACAGGAAGGGTTTTCTCTTCATGTTTAGCCATAGTAATAACAGCTTCAACCAGTTCCAAACAAGATCAAATAGAATACCTGATTCGAATTATCCAACATAATGGTCCAATGTGCTAAATTAACTGTGAAATCTTCTAATTGTATTCAGACGTATAAATAAAGTTTTTATGCCTAAGTGCCTCCGGCGGCGTGTTTTCAACTAGTTGTAAACAGGCTTCAGCCCAGCCTCAAGCAAGTTACTTGCTCTCTCTGTGCTTCATTTTGCTTCTCTGAACAATGGGGGTGAAGATCATCGTAGCCCAGGTTGGAGCCGACATCGTCATGCCCACACCACGCAAGACGAAATGATGTTCAGGGAGTTTATGTGGCTCACCTCAGTTTGCACAACTGGACTCAAGAGGGTCCCCCAACTTCGATGTTCTGGCGAACGCTGCCCATGAAGCTACGTCTCTCCCACCTCTGCGGGGAGCAGGGGCTTTGCTCAGTAGGACGGCCCCCAAAAACCCACGCACCCGGCTACAAGTGAGGTTGGCCACCATGCTGTCTGTGTTAGGATGACCAGGTGAAGCGACAGCTGATGGCTGACCCATTTGCTCAGCCTTTATGACAGGCGCAGTAAACTGATGTGTTTGAAATGGTGCAGAGACCTCATTTCAGGCAGAAACAGAGGGGCAGTTATTATATGAAAGAAAGAGCTCTGGATGGAGTTCTGGGACGGAAGCCAGGGATTCTCCCCCGGTCCCAGCTCGAGGCTCAAGGGCCTTGGCCCAGACCACACAGCCAGACTATGATGGGCCACACTGACTGCAGGACCCGTTTGACCCAAGGCTCATGCTCTTAGCTGCTTCCTCACCCCGCCTTCCTCCACCAGCTTCAGTTAGCTTCGAAGGGAACCAGTGGCTCGAGACACAAAGTCAAGATGATATGTCATGAACAGTGATTGTTAGATGCTGGCGATTAATGTTGGCCTTGGGATGACCAATTCTACATATTTGTGTCATAACTCATGTCTTTCCAGTAAGGATGAACTGCTTGATTTACCAGTGAGAAGATGAGTGTTCCGATACCACCTCCAGTCTCAGCTCGAGGCTTTGCTTACTTTACTGAGGGCTCTGTCCTAAACAACAATGGCTCCTAACACATGTTGCTTCATGAGACTCATTGTTAACTTGTCTTCTCGTGATGCTCTTTGATTATTCTGAGGGCCCCTAATAAGATCAGGTAGTTTTCAGTTACATATCTTTCATTTATTTCACTCCGATCTGTCTGCGGCCTCCTCCTGCGAAAGGGTCAGTAGTCCCTTTAAAGGAACAAACCAGTAGGTAGACATCCCCAGCCCACAAAGGCACCATCAACATTAGATTGGTCCTTGACATGTGAGACTTTGAGATCCACCCAGGGGTTATAAAATCCAGTTGTGAAATTAGTTTCATTTCTTCACTTGGAACATAAGCCATGCTTGCTAGACCAGTGAGTCACCAGAACTGGCTCTGGAATATTTTGGCTATTCTGAAGTTCACACTAACTTCTAAAGATAAAAGTTTGCTATCCCTAAAGATGATCAAAGATAAGGGCCACACACAAATATTTTTGAAGTGACAAGGGTGGGCAGTTTTCAAAGGCCCTTTCTAGAAGCATGTTGGGGACTGGCAACACCATTAAAGCCCGGGGCTAGCTTCCCTCTAAAGGGCCAGTGCCCTAGTGGTGACAGTAGTACATTTAAACAAGAACAAAAACGTAAATAAAACTACCACTTACTAAGGACGTATGGTTCACATTTGGGCCACATCTTGACTTACATATTGCTCAATCTTCGCATCAACCTGGCCCATTAGCTGCTGTTACTTCTACCCTACAGATGAGAAAGCAGGTTGCGAGGGTGCAGAAGTCCACATGACTCCGATCACACAGCCAGCAAGGGCTCGAGTCAGGATCCGAGCCAGGTGTCGGCCTCTGAAGTGTGGGCCATGGTTAATCTATGCTTGTGCCTTGTGTCCTTCCCCCCCACCCCCCATCTTATCTGACTTTTACTCCAATGGGTTCTGGACTCTGGCTGTCCATTGAATCTCTGTGGGAGCCTTTAAGAAATGTAGGTGATGGAGTCCACCCAGATCAATGCAATCATAATGTATAGGGCTAGGACACCCCCATAAATGTCAGGAAGTTTCCCACGGTGGAGTTCTGCTGTGCCGCCGGGGTTGAAATCCCCTGGGGTCGATCATGAAAGGCCATGTTGGCCGTTAGTATAAGGATTCCTAATTTAGTCTATTTTGATATACTCTCTTTTACAACTTTACTGCCAGGGAATTTGCTTTGTTCTTCCCCAAGGCTGAAAGCAGTGGGGTACCCTGCAGAGAAAAGGGCAGGGTGCAGGACTGTGGGGCTGAGTGACATCTGACAATGTCTTCCCGGTCAACCTGAGAAACAGCATAAACAAGCCATGAAGTTTTGCTTCGCCTCCGCCTGGGGGCTCTTGGTTGGCTGCCATGGAATTGTCAGCCTCTTAGAAAGTGTCTATCTGCTCTAGAAAGGCCATGGGGACACCACACACACACACACACACACACACACACAGCCCCAGCCCAGAGCCATCATACACCAGAGCCAGCAGCCCAGAACAGCAGCCCCTACTGTCAGCCATCTGGTCAACCAGCAGTCCTCCCTGGAGCCCTGGCTCCAACCTGAAGGCTGGGTGGGGTCCAGTTAGAGCTGCAAACTGTTCTTTATGAGTTTCCCTGGGAGGTAACAATCAGCGGGGTGGGGGGAAATCCCACATCTCCAAAGCAGTGGGTTCCTGTTCTCTAATCTGGTTAGTCTTCCCCCTTGTTAATCAACAAACTTAATTAACACCGAAGAGATGCTTCCCACTGAGATTGCTGTCCCCACAGAAACGTACTTCCCCTAGAGAAACGAGCTCTTTCTCTCCTCCTCCCAGGGGGCCCCTCTTCCCTAGAAGAGGCTTTTCACCACAGGCTGAGGTGTTTGGGGGTCTCTTCCAAAACAAGGTTCCCCATAACTTCATTATTGGGCTTTCGGGAAAGTAAAAACACCACCAAAATATAAATCTGGTCACTGGATATTCAAAGTAATGAAATTAAAGAAGCCCACAAGTATCATTTCTGTACTTCCCATATTAACCTGTGACATGCTAAACATTAACATTCAGTGCTTCTTTGGTTGTGGCGAAACCAGAGCTTTCACTGAATTTTCGATAGCCTCGTAAATTGTATGCAACATGAATGTTAATACAGGGAAATAACAAAGCACTGCAAAAAATGTTCATTCTCTGTAGTCAACTAATTCAATTTTTAAGATTTTATACCAGGGAAAGTTGACATTGAAAGTTAAAAGTCAACTGTACAAAGACGTTTGCTGCTGGATTGTCTAACCGCCAATACCTGGAAAATATCGAAATGTCCTAGAATAGGGCTTGGTGAACTCTTTCTTAAAGGACCAGATCATAAATATTTTGGGTCTGTGGGCCACATACATATGGTCTGTGTCACGACTCGGCTCTGCCATGACAGTGCAGAAGCAGCCACCGGCAATACGAAAGCAAATGAGCGTTGACTGTGCACCAATAAAACTTTATTTACAAAATCAGGCAGCAGGTAGGATTTGGCTCCCAGGCCACAGTTTGCTGACCCCTGTTCTATAATAAGGAATATGCTCGGGGCGCCTGGGTGATTCAGTCAGTTGAGCTACTGACTTCAGCTCAGGTCACGATCTCGCGGTCTGTGAGTTCGAGCCCCGCGTCGGGCTCTGTGCTGACGGCTCAGAGCCTGGAGCCCGCTTCGGATTCTGTGTCTCCCTTTCTCTCTGCCCCTCCCCCACTCATGGTCTGTCTCTTTCTCTCTGTCAAAAATAAATAAACATTAAAAAAAAAAAAAGGAATATGCTTATGATGCTCTGAAGCAATAAAATATGGTTATTTAGCAGTTAATTTAAGATCCTACAGAAACTTGGAAAAATGTAAATGATGGAACGTTTATATCAAAAGCAGAAAACACGCACACACTTCCATCACAGAAAGTGTGTCTACAGAGGGAAAATGGTGGAAGGAAGGGGTATAAATGGCCAAGGCGTGCAGACCACAGGGTGATGCGTGTGCTTTGAAAATTCCTTACGTGGCAGACTTTGGCTGTCAGACTGTGGGTCGTAAACCGACACATGAAGAAGACAGAAGGGTATCGTGGTGCCATCCACGGCCAGCGGGCTGCTGCTGCCACGTACCCATCGACAGTGCCCACAACATAGCATTCTCCACTGCTGTGAATTTATTACAAAGAGTTTATGGGGCGCCTGGGGGGCTCAGTCAGTTAAGTGTCTGCCTTCGGCTGAGGTCATGATCTCACCGTTCGTGAGATCGAGCCCTGCACTGGGCTCTGTGCTGACAGTGTGGGGCCTCCTTGGGATTCTCTCTCTCCTCTCTCTCTGCCCCTACCCTGCTTGTGCTCTCTTTCTCAAAATAGATAAATAAGCTTAAAAAAAATAAAAAAATAAAAAAATAAACCAAAGGGTCCTGCCTTGGGAAAGTTCTGTTCAGGTGGGACAAGACGAGGACAGGTCAGCAGGAGTCAGCCCGGCCATCCTGGGATGAGTCAACTCTTCACTGTCAAGCAATGGGTGGCCCCTGAAAAGCTGGGGCACGAGCGCTCTCCCGGATTTGAGCCCGGCCGTCTGGGGCTGCAAACTAGCAGGAAAGGTGACGGCCTAAGTCCACCTGTGCCCAGCTGGGACAGGCCAGCCCTAAAACTAGGGAGAGGAGGAGCTTGGCCACAGCCCACGAGAACATGCTTCTCCAGAGCTGGTGGGACCCACGTCCCCAGCGTCCCCACCGCGTGCCTCACCTTACATGGGTGCCCTCGTCTTGTGGATGTGGGGACGACGCGGGGCGGGTCTGTCTAACCTGTCCGTAAAGCATGCCGGGGGCTCGGGACAGGTTCAGATTTATGTCTGAGCATGCACGAGGAGCCGTGAGCATAAAACTCCAGATGTTCACGTGCAATTGGGAATTTGGGAACGCTCAAAATAGCACTTGCCCATAAAGTTGCCTGAAACGCAGTCCAAATGTGTCCGTAAAAGGTAACCAAATAGCTATTTATTGTTATTGGTTCATGTTCTCGGAGCTTCCATGCAGGGCAGGGCGTTGATCTAGTCGGGTGCCGGGCACGTTTGGGGTGACCTCGGAGGTGCCTCCCCGATGCCGCGGGTTCTGGCTTGCAGAGCGAAGCCGGCTGTCGGCAGATTCTCCCCCTCAGCCCTGACGTCCAAACAGGACACCTGGAGAAAGCCTCAGCGGGCCTTTCTTAGACGTTCTCCTCGAGGTAAATTCCTGAAAACCTCGATGGGGGTCCAAGCCTGTTCATACATAGGCCGGCAGACAGAACAAAGGCGCGGGTGACAACACAGCTGTCATCAGGCAGGGCCCCCACGGGCCATCGCTTTTGTCCTGATTGTGGTGACATACACCTAGTGTGAAGGCCACCACGTTAACCACGTTGAAGCCAGCGTTTCTGTGGCATGTAGTACATTCGCGATGTTGTATAACCACCACCTCCGTCTGATTCCAGAACATTTCCATTACCCCGAGAGGAAACCCCATCCCCACCAGCAGTCACTCCCCACTGGGGATCGTAGGCAGGAGCGTACAACGGGGCCGCTGCCCTGGAATGCAGTCGCTGCTTTTGAACAGTACTGAATTGAAACCACTGGGTTTCTTCAGATGGAAGGAGCCCCAGCTGCTCCATGTAGTGACCACGTGGCCTTACATTTCCCTGACCTTGGTGAGTCTTCACTCCTCATCACTTACCTCCCCTAATTCTGGGAGGCTCAAGTCAATGGTGCATGTGCCGGCAAATGGCCTCCATGCTGTGTCCCCTGCAGCCTCTTGTCTCTTGTTTTCTTTCTAGAACTCTCCCCCTTGCTCACTACTCCCTACACTGGCGGGCTGGCTCTCTGTTTCTCAGCAGGCATAATCCACCCCAGGGCCTTTGCACTTGCAGTTCCCACCTGAAACCTGGGTTCTTCTCTCACTTCTTGGAACTCTTATTGAAATGCCACATTTTCAGTGACACCAATGTAGAGGGCCGTCTTCATAAGGGCAATCCCTCTCCTGCCCCTGGGCTCCCTCCATCGCACTGGCAGAATAAGGCCTATTTATTTATTTATTTATTTATTTATTTATCTATCTATCTATCAATCAAGCTGGCTAACATAGCGTATACACTGTGCTCTTGGGGGTAGAATCCCGTGATTCGTCGCTTACATACAACACCCAGTGCTTATTCCAACAAGGGCCCTCCTCGATGCCCATCACCCACTTTCCCCTCCCTCCCACCCCCTATCAACCCTCAGTTTGTTCTCAGTATTTAGAGTCTCTTATGGTTTGCCTCCCTCCCTCTCTGGAACTTTTTTTTCCCCCTTCTCCTCCCCCACGGTTCTCTGTTAAGTTTCTCAGGATCCACATATGGGTGAAAACGTATGGTATCTGTCTTTCTCTGTCTGACTTATTTCACTCAGAATAATACCCTCCAGTTCTATCCACGTTGCTGCAAATGGCCAGATTTCATTCTTTCTCATTGCCAAGTAGTAGTCCATTGTATAGATAAACCACATCTTTATCCTTTCATCAGTTGATGGACATTTGGGCTCTTTCCATACTTTGGCTATTGTCGATAGTCCTGCTATAAACATTGGGTGCATGCGCCCCTTTGAAACAGCATACCTGTATCCTGTATCCCTTGGATAAATTCCTAGTAGTGCAATTGCTGGGTTGTAGGGTAGTTCTATTTCTAATTTTTTTGAGGAACCTCCATACTGTTTTCCAGAGTGGCTGCACCAGTTTGCATTCCCACCAGCAAAGTAAGAGTGTTCCGTTCCTCCACATCCTTGCCAACATCTGTTTTTTCCTGAGCTGTGAATTTTAGTCATTCGGACAGGTGTGAGGTGGTATCTCAGTGTGGTTTTGATTTGTATTTCCCTGATGATGAGTGATGTTGAACATTTTTTCATGTGTTGGTTGGCCCTCTGGATGTCTTCTTTAGAGAAGTGTCTATTCATGTCTTTTGCCCATTTCTTCACTGGATTATTTGGTTTTTAGGTGTTGAGTTTGGTAAGTTCTTTATAGATTTTGGATACTAGCCCTTTATCTGATATGTCATTTGCAAATATCTTTTCCCATTCTGTCAGTTGCCTTTCAGTTTTGTTGATTGTTTCCTTTGCAGTACAGAAGCTTTTTATCTTGATGAGGTCCCAATAATTCATTTTTGCTTCTAATTCCCTTGCCTTTGGAAACGTGTCGAGTAAGACCAATACCTCATTTTTATTTTGGGGGTTTATGAAGTCGCTCCTCTCCCAACAGAACATAAACCCCACAAGAGCTAAGAGTTTGCCTGTTTGCTCGCTGCTGTGTCCCCGGCACAAGCTGAGTGCCTCGTGCACAGAGGTGCTCAAAGGGCCTGTGGCATCAGCAGACAGGCATCCTGGTGAAGCACGTGTGCAAGCCAGGCTTCCCCGAGCACATGGAGGTCAGGGTGCTCTGCCAGGACACCCTCGTCCCCTTCCCCGCATGCAGCCCTGTGCTCCCACACTGGTGGGATGGAGGGCAGGGGGATGGGCTGAGTGAGGACGAGGAGCCCACGACCTGAGCCAGGCTCTTGCTGGCAGGGGGCACAGACCGAGGCTGCAGACAAACAAGGGGCACCTGTGAGAGCCGTAGTGGCGCTGGACGAGTCGATGGGCCCGGCCAGGTCCCGGGAAGATGCAGGAGCTCTCTGTCTCCCTCCCCTCCTTCCCCGTCCCTCTCTGTCTTGCCCGCACCGCGCCCCCCCCAAACACCCTTCTGCCCCTTTGCTCTCAATCTTGTGTTTGCCTTCATTGTTCAGCCCATTCCCTCTGCTCCTGGGAAACATCTTCACAACAGTACGTACCCGGCGGAATAACGCAGACGGATCCTTTCGAACCCAGTTCCAAATTCTGGGGAGGGATTCTGACTTCTTGGCCCGGTTCGAGTCAGGGGCTTCCTGGAGCACATGTGCTGTGGCTGGGAGCATGGGGGTTGGGCACGTCGTGTATAAGGGCTTCAGAGGCAGGCGTGGGCACTCCGGGGGCGACGGGTGGAAAGGAAAGCTGCTGTGCTCAGGGAGGCCATCGTGGAGCCGTCCCCACGGGAAACTCAGGAGAGTGCACCCTGCAGGTGCCTTGTTTCTTCCTTACCCGTCTGTTCATTCACGACAGGCTTATTGAGCTCCCGTTGTGTGCCAGGCACCATTCTAGGGCCTGGAGGTACGTCAGTGCACAAAATAAAGGAAATCCTCACCTTCGGTAAGCCTGTCGCCCAGTAGAGAAAGGGCTCCATTAGCAAGGGAGCAGAGCCGTTCCTGAAGGCTGGCAAGACGCAGGTGCCCTGAAGAGGTTTCAGCCAGCTAAGGACACGGACGGTGGTGGCGGTGGGCGTCACGATTTTGGCCCGGGTGGGCGGGAAGGCCCCTCGGGAGCACGTGGGCAGCGATCTAGCAGGAAGGAGCCGGCAGCCCTGGAGGCAGGTGGCAGGCAGGTGTGTGTGCTGGAAGACGAGAAGGCCGGCGGGACTGGGCAGGGGCCGGAGGGGCCGGTGGTGGGCACAGGTCTTGCAGGCCGTGCACTTGGGAGTCTAGGCCTTTCCGCCGGCATTGCCCACGCGCACTGTGAGACAGCTCCTGGGAGCAGCGGGCTTCTCAGGGGACTCTGGACTGAGACAGGGCTTGTGGTGTGGACCCAGAGTCCCAGGCCAGCGGTCCCCGTCTGCAGGGTGGCGCTAAGAGCTCCTCCCAGCCAGCCGGTGAGCGTCCCCTGTGACCTCGCGTGGGGAGATGGGCAGCGTGGCCCGGGCCTCCCCCACCGCCGTGTGCCATGCTTGGCTCTCGGGCTGGCCCTCCGGCGGGCAAGCGGCCGCGGGGAAACACGAGGCCACGGTTGTGTGCTCACTGACAGCACAGATCACAGGGCTCATTTCTCCCGGATCTGCGGTGACGGTCCCAGCCGGCGGTTGGGGGAGCCGAGGCCACACCCCGACCCATGGCTCACAGCCTTGTCCCCCACCGTCAGGGAGCCCCAGGGATGACAGATGACGTTCCCGGGCGGCGACGTGTGCGCCTGATGGAAGGACGGAGTCGGCTCCGAGGATGACTTCATGGCAGCCACGCGGGTGGACGGGCCCTGCTGCTCGCGGCCCGTCTGCTGTGTCCCAAGAAGGAGGTAGGCGTCCTTGACAGGACAGCCTGAGAGATTGGTCCCCGTGGGACCGTCCTGATAATCTGTTGGGGGGCCTCTAGCCCCAGAAAAGGCCAGAGCCCTGGTGGAGGCCTCGCCCCGAGGGCCCCGGGGGCCCTGTCAATCAGGGCCAAGGCAGCAGCGCTCAGACGGGTCAGGCCGGCTCTAAAGAAAGCCCTGCATTGTTTGTAAAGGGCAATCCCTCCGCATCTTGGGTTTCATGGGGAAGTGTGTGTGGCCACGCCGGTGGGAGCTGGGTGAGACAGGCCTGAGGAACGGCCCTCTGGGGCGTAGGTAGCGGTCTGGTCGTGCTGGGGGGCCGAGGAGGGGAAAGGGCACATTTTTAGCCCATATTTGGTGATGCGGTGGGCTTCGAGTCCTCCTTCTCCCGTTTGTCGGGATCTTAATGAGAAAGCCCGGAAGGACTCAGAAATTCCCTTTCCCAAGGACAGGAAATAAATGGGACGGTGCGAGGGAATTAGGGGAAAAGCCACCACGGGAGAGACAGTGTGGCCTTTGTTGTCTACGTGTGAGAGTGTGTGGGTGTGTGGGGTGCGTGGGTGTGCGAGCGTGTCACCGTGTGAGTGTGTGGGTGTGAGTGTGCGAGCGTGTGTCACCAGGGGAACGTGTGGGTGTGTGAGCGTGTCGCCATGTGGCGTGCGGGTGTGCAAGCATGTGTCGCTGGGAGTGAGCGTGCGAGTGTGCGTACATCAGCGACAGGAGAGCCCTGGCGCTCAGGCCCCCGCTCGGGAGGCTCATGGGTGTGAGCGCCCGGAGCCCCCTCAGGACAAGCACTCGTTGTTTGACGTTCTCGGCTGTGAGTAAACGGTCTGTCTCTCATTAGCCGCGTGGAGGCGAGTGAGCGAGTGTGGAAATGCCAATTAGACCGTAACAGCATGAGGAAGAAAGATTCCACGGGCCAAAGATACGGTGATCTGCTTCTTCTGCGTGCCACGCGTGTCTGGGGTGGAGGAGGAGGCGGAGGCTGAACACAGGGAACCTTCTGGCCTCCGAGCGAACTGGCTGTGCGTCCTCCGGAGCTGCCTCACTCCACAGCGCATCTGTCCCAGACGCGAGGGGCCCGTGTTGCCCCGAACCTGGCCGCTCGCTGCGGCCGAGAGCCCTGCACAGTCACCGCTCGAAGTGAAGGACGTTTCAGAGCAGAGACGCCTCTGGCAAAGCCCAACCACCAACCCCTGTGCGGACGTCACACTCATCACCAGAGAGCGGCTCCCCAGGGCGGCCGGCTCTGCGTCCTCAAGGACTGCCCAGGGGGACAGAGGTAACCGCTCTGGGCCCAGCCGCCGGCCTGCCGCCTTCGCGGGCCAGCTGACCTCGGACGGGTCGCGTCACATCCCCGAGCCGCAGGCTCCTGAGCTGGGGGGCGGGGTGCGTTTAGCATCTCATCCCACGGGTGCTGGTCGGCACCTGCCGTGTGCCCTGCGCTGGGCTGCGAGCCGCGGCCACATCCGCGAGCACGGGCGGAGCCGGGAGCCTCGCACCGCAGTGACCGGGGCTCACGGTCTCCACGAGTGACCAGAGCCGCAGCAAACCCCCAGCAGGGAAGGACGTGAGGGTGCGTGCACGGCCCGCCTCCCTCGGCACCGCTCGGCTTCCTGGGCGTCCTCTTGCTGGATCTGAGTGCGGGCGCGGAACGTCCCCTCCGTCTGCGTTTCCGCCCTTGCCCTGCTGGCACTCGGCGGTCTGTCCAGGAATCCGTCCTGTCGTGTGTTGGCGATGCCTGCTTCTTACCTGGCTGTGCGCTGCTCCACGTGTGGACATGCCCGCATTTCTGCCACCCGTCCCCTCGTACTGGACATCTGGGTTGTTTCAGGCCTGTGCTACTGTGACCAAGGCTGTGACAAAACTTTTGTCTTTGTGCAGATGCCTGATTAGATCCACCAGGCAAATCTGTGCAAGTGGAAATTATCGGCAAAGAGCCGTGCGTTCGAGGGTTTGATGAAGACTGTCCAGATGCTTTTGGAAAGAGCTAGTGCCAGAGTTACACGGCCCGGCGTGGCCCTTCCTCGTGGCCCGTCACGTCGGCACCACGCCCACCTCCCCAAGCCCCCGAGGACCCGTGCGGATGCACACTAACACAGTGAGGACCGTGGCCGGTGAGGTTCCACGGCCAAATGGTTTCACGCCCCAGGTTGGTCCAAACCTCTCCTCTGATGACTGCAAACCTGAGGCCCAGGGAGGGTGAGACGCTCCAGGCCACACACTCAGCGGTGACGGAAGCCAGGCCTCACCCAAGCGTCCCTCAACCTTGGGATACCAGCTGTCCTTGAATGTCCCCGGTCTCTGCCAAAAGCAGGGCAGAAGCAGACACACGTGGCCTGTGACACCTTTTCTCCACGTTTTCTCAGACTTCTCTCAAACGACACGGGGGACGTTGTGTTCCAGTCCTTGGATGGCCTGGGTAGCGTCG
The DNA here is from genome assembly GCF_028018385.1 of Neofelis nebulosa. Classification (NCBI taxonomy): domain Eukaryota; kingdom Metazoa; phylum Chordata; class Mammalia; order Carnivora; family Felidae; genus Neofelis; species Neofelis nebulosa. Next base: position 59,731,972 of record NC_080798.1, on the reverse strand, counting down.
TCCCCATGGCACCATTCCTGTCTCAACAGCAGGAAGGGGATCTGGGCCACTCCATGCTGCCAGGTCACCAGGCGGCGGGCTCCGCTGTTGGGGTTCCCCGCGGGGCCCCCCGCCTGCAGGCAGCACGGAGCCCCGGGCAGAGTGGAGGCGGGGCGGGGGAGGAGGGAGGGAGGCCGCGGGCTCTGGTTGTGGTTGCCTCCTGCACTTCTGGGGTCTTCGGCGAATGTGCCCTTGTCAGCTCAAAGCAACGAGTGCGGAGTTCTGCTGAGATGTGGGAACACGGGCCAGGGAAAGGGCCACTTGGTGGAGGCTGTGGGGTCCTTGCCGGGATCCTTCTGGGCCTTCGGCCTGCCCAGACAGGGGCTGCTGGCTGCTGTCCGTGGTCCCCGTGCGTCACTGGCCAGAGGCGAAGTCTCAGGAGCACCCGTGCCAGACTCGGGGCGGGGGAGGGGTGCTCCCCTGGTAAGGCCTGCACAGGGTGGGGGGGACCCCAGCACCAGGCGGAGTGGATGCGTTCTCAGAGGTGGAGCGGAGGCAGGGTCCCTGGCACACACGTCTGTCAGCGCCCTGAAGACAGAGGCCTGAACTTGCGTTCGCCTGGGTCCCTCTTGGCCCCAGCTCCTGGGGGTTCCTGCTCATTGACGCTTGCTGACTGAGGAAGGCAGGAAGGGTGAGCGGGCGGGCTCCACCCTGGCTTTCCTCCTCCCCTGGGGCCTGGTGCTGCTGTGGGCACAGTGGGGACCCTTGAGATGGCAGGGGTGTGAACTGAGGGGCTGGGGCGGGTAGGGGTGGATACAGAAGTTTGGCTGAAACGCACTTAATACCATTGAACACGGGTGTCACTCCAACGGGAATTCAGCTCTAACGTCGACACATAGGTCCCCAGTTAAGAAGAGTATAGAAACCACGCAATCATGTGTAGGTGGCGGGGCTCTGCGTGGGGTTGGGGGCGGCCACTGGCCTGCGTGCAGGGGTCGTGATGTGCACCGGCAAGCGGGGCCTCCCGCTGCCGGGCGCCGAGGGGTGAGGCCCCGGGCTCTGAGCGGCGCAGTGGGCAAAACGGCCCTCGGTTTCCCAACCCTTCTTTCTCCGTCTCTGCTTCTGTCCCTCCTGTTAGACACCATGTGCATGAAGTAATTTCGTGTGGGGAAAATTACCCCTGTCCCAGTAGAAAGCCGCTTCTCAGTTCCGCCAGCCGTGGCCACCGTGAGATGTGGGGCTGGGGTGGCCAAAGTGTCTTGTATTTTAAGAGAAGCCAAAAGTGTGAAACTGTGGGTGAAATCCCTCATTCTTGGGAATTGTGGCTCCAATTGAAAATGAAAATGAAACCAAACAAGTGATGTGGCAGAGGGTGATGGGTGGGATCTGGGGTGTGACCTCTGGAGGACAGGCTCTCCCCTGGGGAGGGTTCTGGCAGAAGCTCGTCCCTTCCAGGAAGGGGCCGTGGCTCCCCCCAAAACTGGGCCCAGAACGGGCCTCTCCCTTGCCCCATCTGTCACCCTTACCCTCCCCTTTGACACGAAGGGCAGAGGACCTCGGCCGCCCGGTCTCCAGATGCCATCGACTGCCTCGGCCATTAGCATCAGGACACAGTGAGCCTCGGACGCTGGAGGGTGGGCGGTCTGTGGGCGGTGCTGTGGGGGGTGCAATGCTCCTGTGGCCAGAGCGGATCATCCCGGCTGTGGACTTGAGATGTCCCGAGGCTGGCAGGTGGCTTCCCTTGCATTTGCTCTGTCTTTATCTTCTGCAGTGGGCGTCCCCTGAACGCATCGGCCACCACAAAACAGTGCCTCAGCAGAGCGGGACCCGCACAGGAGTGGGGGGGGAGACTTCCACGTCACCCTCGCTGGGGCGGCCCTTCGTTAAAGGATCTAAATCCCAGCACCCAAGGGTCGGCACATTCGTTGCCGCACATCTGTAACCGACCCCAGTCTGGGAAGACCCCACGATGCACAGCACAGCCTGTTTGCAGAATGGAGCCCGAAGCAGCAACAAGAAGAGTGATCCACGAATGAGTACTGTGCTGTGCAGAATCGGCCTGACACGAAGGGCCCCTGCCATCGCAGTTCACAGGTGGAGGGTCCAGAGGCAGGCACACCCAGCCCAGGTGTGGCCTTCTCTCAGCCAGGCACTGGGGTCCAAACAGAACGGGTGCCTGCCGCAGGGGAACACGGGTGCTGAATGGAGGCCAGATAGCAAGAAAGGAGGGTAAAGTGCACAGACACACGGGGAGAAAAATACGAGGGCAGGCGGGCGTGGGGAGTGCAGGTGTATTGTAAACAGAGAGGTCGCCGAGAGAAGGGAGGGTGTTTGAGACTTTGCCAGGTGGTCACGACGCCCCTTTGTCTATGCAGACCCGGGCCCAGCAGCCAGCTCCCCAGGAGCCTCTGCAGCGGGCGGACCCCCACTCTGCTTTGCCTGTGCTTCCTGCCCTGTTTTGAAAACCGTTATTATCTTGTCATCAAAGAGACACAATCGGCACTTGTGTGTCAACGCAGATATGAGCCCTCCCCGTAGGTCCCATTTCAATGTTGGAGTCACAAACCAGATACGTTTTGAAACACAGAATGTGTCTGGCCCGATAGCTGACTCCACCCGCAGTGGGAAAAGCCATAAGTAAACACTGAGCGGGGGTGACAAATGCACCATCCACGGGCACAGCCAGGGCGAGAGCCAGGGAGGGAAGGGTGCACGGCCCTGCCATGCACACGGTGCTCGGGGGGGTTTCTGCAGCGGCCACGGGGCCGGGGTCCCCCGCCACAGACACTGCCCTCCCCGGGTGCCGCGGATGTCCGCGCCCAGGGCAGACGACTCCCCAGTTCTCTGAGAACCCCGCCCTCGCTGTTGTCTGTTTGTCTGAGAACCACCGCCCATGGGCAACCTGCATCTTCCAACTTTGGTTTTTCTGTCTAGTTTTTTGTCCTGTTATCAAGGGTGGTGAGTCTCCCTCAGACGCTCTACAGGAGGAGTTTGGAAGATGACTTCGGTCTGGGCAACAAGAAGTTACAGCAATACCGAAGGCATAATACGGTCACCTAGTGATCAGAGAATTTTTGTCCTGATTTCACAGCAGGAAAGTGATGACCCCAGAGCCAGGAAGCTGGCACTGGTCCTGCACAGTAGCTCCCGTCTCCAGCTGGCCGGGTGCTGTCTTCCTAATTGTACCATCTGTGGTTACGATTTTGATTAACGTTTTCTTGGAATCAGCTTTGAACTGACACCTTCCTCTTTGTCTTTTAACACAACTCGTCCCAGACAATGTAATTATTCGTGTTGGTTATGTAAGTTTCTTTCTTCTTAAAACACATTACTACAAGCACAGACCACTTAGCATGCATCAAACGTGTCCCCTGTGCACCACAGGAAGCGATTCGTGGACCCGGCAAAGCATACGCCGTGGACCCCGGCAAAGCGTACAGGAGCTGGTGCCCTGTGCGGACGCCACAGTGTTGATGACCCTCGGGCCTTGAGGTGGAGTGGCCCTATTCCCCCTCCTCCAGGGAGTACCCCTGGACCCGCTGTCACACTTTTATTTGGAATATGGATTGCCTGAAGTGAGTCGAACATGTTACCGACATAAACACATGCACGGAAAAGAAAAGCCCCGCCTCCGCGTGTGTCCACGTGGGTTCTGTGATGACAGGGGTCTGTTTTGCTCACTGCTGTCTTCTCAGTGCCCAGAACAGTGCCGGGCACACAGTAGGTCCTCAGTAAATAATATTGAATACATGCGCGGATGAGTAGAAGGAGGAAACAGACTCTCTCCTTCTGGCCTTGTTTTCTTTTTCTATCTCCAAACCTCAGTGGGGCTAAAGTGATCCTTTAATGTGCAATGTGATTTTGTCACCGGCTCCTTAGACTATCTTGTGACCCGTCCTGGTTTGCATGAGTCTGTAGAATCGTGCCCTCACCCAGTTCCAGTGTCGAAGCCCTGACCCCCCAGTGTGATGGTGTTTGGAGAGGGGCCCTTGAGAGGTAATTAGATGGGGTCATGAGGGTGGGCCTCAAGATGGGATCACTTCCCTATCAGAGGAGAAAGAGGGGCCAAGTGAGGACACAGGGCAGAAGGTGGTTGTCTACAAGCCAGGACGAGGGACCTCACCAGCAGCCAGACTGGCAGGCACCTGGACCTCATACTTCAGGCTCCAGAGTTGCGGGAAATACGAGTCTGTCCGTTAAAGCCGCCCCGTCTGTGGTACAGTTATGGCAGCCTGAGCTGACGTAAGACATGTGACGGAGGCCAAACCCCTTAGGAGGATATTCAGGGTCCCATCTGCCTTTACTTAGAAGTCACACCTGCACCTCCAGTCCCTTCATGCTGGACCCGTCTGTGTGTTCTTAGATGCGCTAAGTTGTCTTCTCTGCAGCTTTTCCCCATGCTGTTCCCTCTGCCTGGAATGCTCTTCCTCCACTGTCCCCTGGGAAGCTCCTCAAGGACTCGGCGTCCTTCTCACATCCAAGAGATGCCTTTGCCGACCACCTTCTCCTCCGTCCACCCTTCCCTGTGTCCCAAAGTGCATGTGATTGATTTCCCCTTCGTATCAGCCAGGACAGGCAAGTAACAAATTGATCCTGAAGCCTCAGTGATTTACACAGTCAAGGTCTGTTTCTCGCTTGGGTTCACATGTTCAGAAACGTTCAGTGGGGTCCCCCTTCCCCCATCATCACTTAGGGACTCAGGCTGTTGGAGGCTCCCCTTCTGGGCACAGATAGGGGCAGAGAGTGTCCAGAACTCACTCTTGCCCCTTAACTACCCTGAACTGAAGTGCTCCATGTCACTGCTCACCATCCATTGGCCAGAGCTAGTCACCTGCCACCAACCTAATGGGAGAGAGGTGGGAAAATGTATGAATTTCTCTTGTGCGCCCAGGACAAGGAAACTAAAACAGAATCGTGTCTGCCATACCCCGTCATAGAACATTCTACATGACTTGCAACTGCCTGTTTATTTTCTGCTCATTCCCCTCCCTGACCGAAGTTCCTCTGGTCCCCAGACTTCAGTTTTTCCCCAGTTTTACCCTCGGCAGCTAGCATAGTGCTGTCCTGAGGGGCCACGGGGGTTTGAGAGGGTCCCCACGGCCCGCCCAGCCTCGTGCTCTGAGAAGGCCACCTGCTCTCCCAGGCGTGGCCCTCATCTCTCTGATGCCCTACGTGCATGTGCTGCCCGCCGTGAGCCGCTTCTTCGTCCGTCTCCTCTCACTGTCTCCCAGGACGTCAGAAGATGCTGACACTGATGGAAAATCCTCAGGCCGCTCCATCTGTCTTGTCTGGTTTTCATTGTGTATCTGCGCTGTTATCTTTTTTTTTTTTTTTTTTTTTTTGTCCAATAAACAAGAAAAAAGCAATGAAGTAAACAGTGTGAGGTTTAAAGGATTTTCAAAAAATGAACAATACCCGTGTTCTGTTTGGGGAATGTGAGTCCTTAGTTTACACGGACGGCTGACTACACAGCATTTGGGCGACAGCCAGCTTTCCAGGGTGAATAAGCACCTCAAAAGAGACAAATATTTTTCGCACACTGTCAGCGAAATAGAGGCTCAAATCCTTAGAAATAAATATATAGAAAGGGAAGAAAGAAAGAAAAGTCAAGGAGACCCTGACGACCTCCATCTCCAAAAGAGCTAAAGACAAGTTTTGTAGTACTCTTCGTTATACTGAAAAGAGTTTTATTCTAACTCCCCTGTGGCGCTGCTCCCAGGTGAATTTTTCTAAAGTATCTCTCTTGAGATTGAACCGGGGACTTCACTCCTTAGGCCTGTTTCCTCATCTGTACGATGGAGGTAACTACAGGTCCTCATCCACAGGGTAGTTATGAGAACTAAATGGGTTGATCTATGCAGAGATCCTAGACTAGGGCCTGGTACCTGTGGGTTCCATGTGCTGTTCATTGTCACCACCGTCACCACCACCATCCCCAACCCCATCATCACCCCTATCACCACCATCATCATCATCCCCATCCCCATCAGCAGCACCGTCGCCACCATTACCATCATCACTGTCACCATCACCATTACTATCGTCATCGCCGTCGTCGCCATCAACACCAGCAGCAGCAGCATTACCATCAGTAGGTACAAACTTCATCTGACGGAGGCAATGAAAGTAGGTCTCAGGGAACCACCCTCTGGTTAGTGTTAGTGGCCGTTCAGTGGGAGATAAGCTTGACTGCTGAGCATAGGCCTAAAATTTCAGGACCTTGCTGTTTACCTGGCTTTCACCCCAGTGAGGCACAGCCATGGAAGGCCATGCACCCCATACACACATGCATTTGACTTCTTTCTTGAAAACTCCCTGATTCTATTCTGCTGTAAGGACCATGACATAAATGTGGTGCTTGGCTGGACAATTCTCAAGAATTCAAGCAGTATCAGACTGGATCCTCTATTACCAGGGTTGCAGAAGAGCAAACGCCGGAATGTCAACAGTGGCCACCACCCCTGAGAGCAATATTAAAAATAAGGTGCCCGCATGTCTCGGTTGGCCCCGGTCAGCCTTGGTTTATGCCTAGCATCTGGCGTCGTTATTCACAGTGCCCCCTCCCATTGCCAAAATGTCTCAGTTTGGATAATAAATTATATGAGCACCATAATTTTGAGTGATTTCTATGTTCTTTTGGCTCATTGTTATTTTCTAAGCTTTCAACAGGAAACTTTTGTCATTGAGTACAACAACACAAGTGACACAGTCCCAGCCCAGGTGCCACTTTCCCCAGAAAGAGCTCCCTGTGCCCCCAGCATGGATCACTCGAGACAGGATGCTTGAGTCCCCGGCTGTGTTCCTTGCCAGACACATGGCAGGTGGGCATTGAATACTGGCTGTCCAAGAGCAGGTTGGGAAGCCTCACCCTCAGCTTTTGGGTAACGGCTGTCCTACTGGCAATGGTGAGAAATGGAAACAGTCCTAATGTAGACATAACACACAGCCTTCTCCCAGAATGCTGTCCCATTTGCTGGGAGGTGTAAGGCGAGGCTTGCTCATGCCCCCCGAGAACTTTGGCTCGCTCTGTCTGCCTGGTGCTTCCATCCAGTGGAGGCTCTTGATGCGGGAGCAGAAAAAAATTAGCCCAGGAACCACGCCCAGGACTGAACTGCTGTGTCTGCACCTTTATACTCTGTGGGGTTTTAATAAACTCCTGCCTGCTTTTGTAGGCATTTTTTTTCCACCCGCCTTTGAACTACCTTAGAACAATAACGTGCTCTCTTTCGACAGGTTGGCCCGGTGGGAAGATTGACCTTATTTCCATTCTCCTACTGAAAGTGACAATGCAGCCAAGTGCCACTTCTGGGCCAGGGGGACGCTGTGATCAGATGAGAGACAGGTTCACGCCGCTGCAGTGACCCTCTGGAAAAGGAAGCAACCGGGCATTTCCTCTGCACATTGTCTTTCTGCAAAATTACGAGTAAGGAATATTTGGACTGGATTGATTTTCCTTCCTTGCATGCCAGCAAAAACTTGCTAAGTTTAAGAGAAATGGAGAAAAAGTCTGCATTATTACATTTTAATGGGCAATCATGTTCAAGCAAACCAAAGTGCCTGATGACTTCCCCAGTCCCACATCTGCCCAGGGGCCATAACCACCCACACACCTAGAGGCCTGAGCTGTTCCGGGTCGCCGACTTTAGGTAAGTTGACTCTCACGCAGTGGTTTTGTAGCCGGCCGCCCCTGGGGGCCCCCCCCTTCACTTGCTGCCGTGTCTCCCCGGACGGCTCCTCCTAAGGTTTGGCTTGGTTGTGACTTTCCGGGACACCTCCCCTTGCCACCCCCAGTGCTCTGGCCACAGCCTTTAATGGTGCCTCCTGCTGTTTGACTTGTCCATTTGCTGAGTCTCCGTTTTCCCCTCTAAGGAAAACTCCGTGAGGGCTGGGACTCGTAGTACTCATCACTGTAGATTCATTTCTGAGTGAGTGAATGCATGAATGAATGAATGAATGAATGAATAGTGGACGGATTACAGCTTGAAATGCCCGGTTCTCAAAGGCACAGTGCTTGTTGCTTTGCAGGGGGCCGGGCTGGGCCGTCTCCCAAGTTTCCTTCCAGTTTGTGATTCCAACACCACCCAAGGCCCTTTCTCTCCCCCAACAGAATCCACGACATCGGCTCAAATCCACCCCCTGTGGAAACTCTCCCCAAGCCCTCTCCTATCATGCACTCAGCACACAAACATGGACTGAGCGCCAGCCGAATGCGAGCACAGCGCTTGGAGGGGGTTCCCTGTGGACAGCACGTGGAGGGGAGCAGGCTGTCCTGGGGAACAGAGGTGCGGACGCAAGGAGCGGGGGACACGTGGGCTCTGTGGGTGAGGGATCTTCCCTCCACCACCCAGTCTCCTGTGCTAGACTGAGTTGGGGGTCTTCTGACGGAACCAAAGCATCTTAGTTGTGCAGATTTCCTCGTGTTTAAGACACTGTGCTCCATGCCAACTGGAGCCCCACAGACACTCTCCGAGGCCTTTTCTCTACTCAGCGTGGGAGCCACACGGCTTAAATGGTCAACAGCTCCATCCAGCACGAGGGCAGGGAAGACTGCTGGGTCACAGCTCCCTTCAAGGAGGGCCCTGAAGAGCAGGCGGCAAGTAGATGCTTAGGAGGGAGGCCCACTAGGAAATGAGGGAGGGAACATCCATGGTGTACGTTTCTTCTTGCACTCATGGGCTATTGACCAAGGGCACGGACAGGCAGTGTTCGTAGAGATATCGGTGCTCCGAGTCAATGCCTAATACCCTGCCGGAGAGACCCATCTTCTGACTTCCTGACCCAGAACATTGTGCACACTCACACACCCACACGGTCACACACCCACATGCACACATGTGCCCACACATCCACACACTTGCACACACCCACATGCACACTTTTGCAAGCACACGCTCACACCCCCCCACAGTCCACACGCCACCCCATAGACTCACACACTTTTATAAGCACTCACACAGATACACCGACACTCACATACCACTCACATATTTTCACCCACACGCATTCACACACAAACACAATTCACACACCTGCACAAAGTCTCTCTCTCTGTCTCGCCCACTCTCTCTCTCTCATACACACACACACACACACACACACACACACACACACTCCAAGAGATATTATCAAACCTAAGTCATCCCCCTCTCCCTCTTTTTTCAGAAAAATCTCTAAAAAGCTGCGTTACCAACAACCTAAGTCATCCCCCTCTCCCTCTTTTTTCAGAAAAATCTCTAAAAAGCTGCGTTACCAACATAAGCAAAACATGGGAGGTATGGAACGCACCTTGCTGAAGGGCTGGGTTTCATTGGCCAACCGGTAAATCAAAACACATGGAAAAGTGCTACATTTAGGAACACACTGCGACTGTATTACTCCTCGTTTTACTGGTTCATCTCTAATCGGAACCAGCTGGTAATAAAGACTAGAGGTCACAGGAACCCACCCTTTGTTGAAAGCTGGGCCGGGGTGGATGCTGGAAGCTGACGAGCACAATGCAAACAGCTGTAATTGACTTGTGAGGTCAGGCTCTGGGTAGGACTCGGGGACAGAGGTGACGGTACAGCTGGTGCCTAAAATGCTGGGCTCCTGGTTACCTGTGACTGTGTAAGGAGGAGCCAAAGAGAAAGGCTCTGGTTTACGAGGTTCCCCGCTGTGCCTGCCCCTGTTGACATGTCTCAGGCAGCTTTAGAATTGCACGCTCCGGGCTACCCCTTGATATTAATTACAGTCATCGTAATGATGACGCCCTTAATGATAATGATGGTGATGGTGCTGCTGTGGCTGATGGTGATGATGGTGATGGCGATGGTGGTGTTGATGGTGGTGACGATGGTGTTGATGGTGGTGACAGTGACGGTGATGGTGGTGATGCTGGTAATGATGATGGGGATGATGGGGATGATGATAATGATGGAGGTGGTGATGATGGCGAGGACGATGGTGACGGTGGTGGTGATGGCGAGGACGATGACGACGACGGTGATAATGACAGCAACAGTTAGTGGCACAAACGCATGGAGCATCTCCTCATCAAAGTGCTGCAACGTTCATGCTGTGAGAGTTGTGAGCCTGACATCATAAATGCAATAACCTTCCCTTTTCCCTTGTGATTTATCGATTTTAAACATTTTCCCCCCAAACAAGGAAACTGACTTCTGAATTGTGAATTCTAGAAATGGAACATACATACTTGCCACCCCAGTTCCCCTTCCTGCCTCTAATCAGCTCGATGGGTCCACCCTTTGGAAAATTGTGAAACATCAGGAGGGTCTGTGGCATATTTTTAGCAGCTGACTCCATTCTACCCCTTCCTCTTCCCGCAGGGTTGTGAGATATGTACCTTGTGTAACACGCATCCTTTAACTTTATACACAGATTTCAAAAAGAATTCTGTTAGTTTGAGATCTTCTGGAGGGTTCAGCGTCGTAGGTGGCACTGCTAGTCTAGACCTGGGACCAAGACACCATCTAGTCGTTTGCCGTGTCTTCTCCAGGCCCTGGGCGGGCCTTAGTAACCTTCTCACACAGAATCTGCAGCTACAGTCACATTTCTTCTTAACGCAGGGTATCTGGGATTCAGGACTGACTGCTGGAAGTCGGTGACATGAAATGGATCTGTCATTCCGGGAGATGTTGTAAAAGAAATAACACCAGGTCCTTCCATTTAAAGCTCAATCCCTTGACTTCCACTGAGCCTGTAGTGAAAGTGTGGAGTTGATTAGAATGCACTGCATTTCTACATCATGAACGTAGAAAGATTGAACCGCTTTGGTGGTGAGTACTCTGTACTCAGCTCATTCCATCCGTTCAGGAAAACTACAGTTTGCAGTCAGACAGCTGATTCACTTTAGCTGTCAAGGTGGCCATGTGTCCGCCCTGCTTACAGCCCCTTACTGAGAAAAATGCCCCCTTCAGAGCACTGCCCCACCCCCGGCACTGTGCTCCACACCACTTTGCTGTTGGAATGTAAGCTCCACGAGGGCAGGGACTTAATCTGTCTCATTCCCTGCTGTGCCTCATTGTCTTGAACTATACCTGGTGCAAAGATGTTCAGTATATTTGTTGAATCAGTGAATGAGTGAGGGGCACCTATAGATTTCTGAGTCCCTGGATAGAAGGGTGACATTCTCTTGGGGAAAATGTCCAGCTGTGGTGTCCCCTTGGCTATCTCCTTGAATTTGGAGAGAACAGCAAGGAGAGGAAGCCCCAACTTGTATTTCCAATAAGAAATGCATGATTTTTACGTTTGTTTTTGCGACCACGGGAGCCCCCTTGTGATGAGTCACCTGCCAGCAGAGGTGCAGCTCTGGAAATCGGGGGGGCCCCTGACTGCAGTACGCATTTCCCGCCATTTTTGGAGCTGGTGCCTATGAAGGGGACACACGAGGGCTTCACGAGTGAACCCGACAGAGTGTGGGCCTGGGGGTCTGACTTGCTTTCCTGGCATGTTCCTCCTGCGTTGCTAAGGCAACGACAGGGTTCGAGCTCCTCTCTCACGAATCAGGCCTCTTGGCCTTTCCTGGCTCCGATTTCGGCCCCGTGTTGGGACCTGCCTCCACGGCAGGCTGGAAAGGGAGGGAACAGAGCTGTGTGTGTCTTTGGGGCAACAGGACAGGGATGTAAGAGTCTGAGGCTTCCAGACAGAAGAGCAACCCCCGCCCCCCCCCCCCCCCCAACTGCTGGATGTGGGCAACTGCTGGAGACCTACTTTGCAACATCTCTGGGAAGACTTTCCAAGACCTGAGGACGATAGTGGGTTTCCTTGGTGTGTCTGATGGACTCCAAAGCTGTGCATTTGCCCTATTGAAGCTTCCTTGAAGTGACAAGGGCTGTCTTCTCTCAATGAACAGGATGCGCTGGGAGATGAGAATCTCCTTCTCGTTAGGCATGATCCTTAATGCCTTAGAGGACCCATGTTGGCGAGGAATTTAGAGGGAGCATGGATCCCGAACGAGGGAAGTCTAATGAATGAAAACAGTCCTTTCCACACCCCTCACCCCTCCACCGAGCTGGTAAGGTGTCCGGGTGGATCACTGCCAAGAATTTGGACCCTCACTCTGGAATGAAAAGGACTGAGAAATTTCTCTTGCCTTCAGAAAAGACACAGCTCTCCTTCTCTCTATCCCTGGCCTTCCCTCCAGATGCGCCTTGTAATATTGTGGTCCCCACAGGGAGCGTGAGACCACGACCTAGCTCACGAAGGCCCTCAGTGGGGAAGGCTGGGCCGTAATGACGTTAGTGCAAACCGGCATCATTTTTTTCAATGTCAAAAGGAGTGTCAACACCAGCGATCTCACCTTCCTTTGTCCTAAAAGAACACAGATTTTGTGCAAAAAGGCAAAATGCCCAGCTGTCGCACTGTCACTCCCAGCCTCCCTCACCACTGTGGGGTCCAGAGCGGCCACCACCATCGCCTTCATTAACATGGTCTCGGTGAGGACGGAGGGACAGTGGGTGGTGCCGAAGGAGCCCTGAAGCCACCCGTTGGTGCCGAAACTGATAGAGAGACATCTGTGACCAAAAGTGACAGCCGCGGAGCCTGGGTTCAAATCCCAACAGGCCCAAGGTGTGCGTCCCAGGACAAGTTACTCTTTCCGTGCTTCAGTTTCTTCCCTGTCTGCAAAGCGGGGGTGATAATGGCACGTGATGGAGGGGTGACGGGAGGGGCAGAAGACTGGGGGGGGGGGGCGCTCTGCTACTGAAGGTGTCGTTATTGCCCCGATCGCCACTAGGAATCACAAAACCGCTTGATCTGCCCTTCCCAGGACTTCCTGGTGTTGCTGGCGGTCATTCCGTGTCTTTTCTCGAGTATGTCCTCGCCGTAAATCCAAGAAGACGCTGTGGAGACACTCATTTGCTTGGCACAGACCAGGGTGGGTGCCCAGGTGCAAACGAAAGAAGTCGGGCTGTTCTGGAAAAGAGGAGGACTGGCCGAGGGTGGGGGGGCGGAAGCCGGGGAACACCCTCCGTGCACGTGGGCCACGCGTCTTCCTCAGCGCGCGCATGCACACACACACCTGCCACCTGGCCTGTGGTCTGCCCGCTCTTTCTCCCGAAATGCCCCGTGCCCCCTCTGCCAAGTCAGCCCCCCGCTAATACGGGAGCAGTAGACTGCCACTGTGTGCCTAGGCGGTGTTTCATTTACTTTTCGCGACGCCTCTGCAAAGCAAGGTAGCCACATCGCCTCCATTTTACAGATGAGGAAAGTGAGGGGTAGAGAAGGGAGTTCATGGTGCCCAAAGTCACCCAACCAGTGTTCAGCAGACACCCCAGTCCCTTCTCCCCACTGGCTCCTTGAGGCGTCTTGGGGTTCCTTGGAACCTCGTTTGAAGACCACGGCCCTAGCCACTCTGTCCCGGGTCTGTCCAGTCTGCAGCGTGGTTACCAACAGGGCTTTGGTCATCTTTTGTCGTGCCGAGGTGCTAAGGGGCAAAAAATGCAGCATGCGCTGTGCCCAGCGGGGATCACCAGGTGCTTTGACGGCGAAATGCTTTCCTTCCTAAATCTGGAAGTGGCTGGTCTTCCCCACAGGCACATTCTTGCCCACCCACAAAGCCTGGGACCTAAAGTTCTCTGGTTAACAAGCCCCCGAGGGCGCCGCGCTGAGGCGAGCAGGTACTTTTCAGGCAGCTGGTTGGAGCCCGACGCGAACTTTCCGCTGGCGCGTCCCAAGGGGCGGCTTGGCTCGGTCTCCATGGCGACAGCATCAACAGGAAAAGGAGCAGGGGCCTCTGCCGTCCTTGGCGGGACGGTTCCCCATTTCCCTTTAGGTCTGGCGCTGCCTCACCGATGGAATAAAAATGGAACGCGGGATATATTTACACTTGCCGAGTTAGCAGCTGAAAAGCTCATGTGTTTGCTGAAACGTGCACGAAAATGAAATCTCAACTCTGCCACTGGCCCTGCTCCCACTCACCACAGGGTGTCTCCTGATTATTAAATGTGTGTTTGATAGAAGTTTTGACAGCTACCTGGTCTCAGGTGTGGAGATACAAGTTAATTCGGAGTCCCAGGCGATACCTTCATAGGTGTCTGTCGTCGGTTAGTGGTGACGGCCCGTCTCCCCTGGAGGAAGAGGTCCCTTCCTCACGCAGGAGGTGTAGAAAAGGTATTTGCTTGGAGACACTGGGGGTGGTCCTCCTGGGCTCCCCCTGCTTCAGGTGCCGGGGGAAGCTGGGCATTGGCCAAACCAAAGAGACTTCCAAGATGGGACTTGGGCAGCCTTCCAGGATACCCCAAGTCCCGGGGCACGGAGGAGAGCTGAAGACACGTGCACGAGAAGTAGCCAGACCCAGCTTTCCGACTGTCCTTTAATTTGCCAAAGTCTATGCTCCGAGGTGGGGTGGGAGGCATTTATTGGAACTTTTACCAGCTGTCCGTAAGCTAAGGCTCACCCAGGAAGCTGTAAGATGTGGCTCTGTCCTCCCAACTGCTGGTAAAATGTGAGATTCTTCTCCCAGCCCCTAGGCTCTGAGTCATCTGCACCAAAAAGGGGTTCAGGAATCTACATGTTCATAATATCTGGCATTTCTGATACGGCTGTGAGTGAGTCACATGTTGAAAAACAAGCCGTTGAGCTGAGGTTCTCAAACTCTAGCACACCCTGGACCCCTGCAGGTCATGTGAAAACACAGGTGTCCAACCCTCCCCGCAGCCTCTGACACAGCAGTTCTTAGATGGAGCTCTAGAATCTGTACTTTAAAATTTTTTTTTTTTTTTTTTTTAGTTTTTAAGCAAGCTCTCCACCCAGCGTGGGGCTGGAACCCACAACCCCGAGATCAAGAGTCGCACGCCCCACCGACTGAGCCAGCCGGGAGCCCCTAGAATCTGCGTTTCTTTTTTTTCTCTTTTTTTAAATGTTTATTTATATTTGAGAGACAGAGAGTGCAGGTGGGGAAAGGGCAGAGAGAGAGGGAGACACAGAATCTGAAGCGGGCTCCAGGCCCTGAGCTGTCGGCACAGAGCCCGACGCGGGGCTCGAACTCCCGAGACGTGAGATCATGACCTGAGCCCAAGTCGGACGCCCAACCGACTGAGCCACCCAGGCGCCCCTGAGAATCTGCATTTGTAACAAGTTCTCAGGTGAGGCTTTGCTGGTGTCCCTGGGACCCCACTTTGAGAAAAAAAAAATCTTTTCCTGTCTTGGCAAAAAAAAAATCAGCTGGGTCATGTGAGAGCCTCGAAGGAAAGACTACTATCCTTCCTCATGTTTGTATCCTCCAGCAAGGATGAGTGAGCTCATTCTAGGCTAATTAAATTCAGCTTGAGAACTTTTAGAAAGTTCCAGTGACGTTCTAATCTGGGTGGTTGGGGGAGGTTCCCAGCGTCAGTGTGTTTCAAACAAGCTGTCCTCCCCCAGGTGCAGCCAGAACCGAGAGCCCACACCTCAATATCCTTCACACTGAAACGAATTTCAGGTTTTATGTCGGTTCTTTGTTGAGTGCCCATTGTCTGCTTTCACTGGACACTTCTGGATAGTTACTGATGGTTATCACGTCATCAAGTGCCTACTGTCTTCCAAGTACTGTGCGAGAGGGGCAGGGCGTGACAACCTTCCGGAAAAAGGCAGAATCCGAGCTGAACGGTGCGGGCAGAGGCAAGAAGCCCATTCCAGGCTGACGCGACAGCCTCCCGGTGCTCAACCCTGGAACGGCGTAGAATATTCAGGAAACCTTAGCAGGCTCGTGTTGCTGGAGCATGGAGGGTGACGGAAGGAGAGACGTTTAGAAGCCTTTGGAGCATCAGACTGTAGTTAATTTCCCCCAGATGGGAGCTGGAGGTGTGGCCACCAGCCCTGTTGTGGCCACAGGGTGGGATGGGGCCTCACCCCTGGGGGCCAGGAAGCCGGCCCTTTGAGTTGCTTTCCTTTGAAAAGCACGGACTCTGATCTTTTCCCGTGAACCTTTGGCCAGGGTCGCTGTTAGAGCCCCGGCGTCCTTTTCTGAGAAACGAGCGGGAAGATGGACAGCTTGCTGGGAGACTTGGTCCCTGATCGCCTTCCTGTCTCGCGTGCGGGTCCCGCTGTCGGTGAAGTGACCTTGGGCGGGAAACCTGAAGGCCTCTCTAGCTCTCTCTTCAGAAAGTCATCTTCAGGGAAACCCTGGAGGCCACAGCTTTCCGCGGCTCTTCTCGGGAGCGCTTGGCGTCTCCCTGACTCTCAAGCAGCCCGCCTCCTCACCACTCCCCCCCGACCCCCCTCCCCGGACACCCTGTTGCAGAGGGAGGCGCCGGCCAGTGGGGTGGGCAAAGTCAGACTCGAAAGGAGGAACTCAGAACATCTTGGGTGTGGGGGTCCTTGGGGGGCTGGCTTGAGAAGGGACAGTGGCCGAGCAGAGCCTTGGACCCCCGAGGCCAGGACGGGGTTCTGGGCTGTGCGTTCATCTGTGGGCCGCCTCGCTGTCCTCTGGTTGGCGTCCTGTCCCATCACTTGGGCAGCCAGTGCCCTGCATTAATTCCTCTGTTTTCAATATTCAGTGCGTTTTCAACTCTCCTGTTTGGACTCTAACTTACACAGATGGCAAGTGGGTTTCCTCTTGTGTTGTGACAGGAAGAAAGGGGACACTCGGGGACCTGCAGTTTGTTCAGAGTATCCGGGAAGAGTGGCAGGGCCCGTAAGCCTCGTGGAGGACCGTGGCCGTGATCTGAGGGCCGTGGGCAGCCCCTGCCATGCTTCCAGAGGGTTTGGGGGGTGGTGTGGCATGATCAGACAGTCCCCATTGGGGGAAGCAGGAGAGCCAGAAGCGCACGGCAGATGCCGGGAGTGTCCTGAAATGAAGACCCGACTCTCACAGGCCAGCACGTGCCAGGGGCCCAGAGAAATGGGATCCCAGGGAGCTCGTGGGCACAGGCTCCCAGATTTCAAAGGCCAGTCTCCTTGGGGGCTCTTCTCACCCCTCCTGTGAAACGGAACAGTGTATCAGGGCCTGGGTGTCGAGGGGAGAGGACTCCAGGAGCCAGTGAGAGGCGGAGGGGGACGGGGGGCTACTGCAGAGCCAGCAACAAAGAGCCCAGTGACCCAGCGAAGCCTGAAGCAGCCCAGACATGAAAGGAATATGCTGGAAAAATTAACTCAGTGTTTGCTTTGGGAACCAGTCTGACGGCTCTTAATCCAGTGGGTGTGTGTGTGTGTTGCAGCTCACGGGACGTCCCAGCTCCCCGGCAGGGCGACAAAGAGCCGTTTGTGAGGTTTACATCCACACCCCAGCGGCCAGGACCACGCCCCTGCCACTGAACAGTGGTCCTGCCTGGTGGGTTTCCAGCGCTCTCCAAGTGGCCTGCTCTGAGGCTGCCTGTTTGTTGGTTCTTCCTCCTCTTCCCGCATTGATGTTCCCACCTTGGAAAGATGAATGGCCAGAGCGTGTCCATTAGATGGGGGGGGGGGGGGGGGGGAGGGATGGGGGCAGGGAGGGCTGGTGTAAATGGGGGGGATGGGGGCGGGGATGCCCTCTGGTCCGTCAGCCCTGCTGTCCAGCGGCATCATAGAGCACACGCACGCACGCGTTTCTGGGACCGGAATCTGATTACACGTGTTTGAAAAGAAGTCATGTTTCGAATTCCTTTCCCCTGTTTTAACCAGACCAGCCCCAGGGAAAGGGCCACAGCCAAAATTCATAGACAAACACAAGAAGTGACTTCTTAGATTTTCGAGCTTTCTGAGCACTCCAGTCCTACCTTTTGAGGGCGAGTTTGATGGCTTTCCAGAGTACCCTTGGCTCTTGTTTTACTGACTGAATTTAGCAGTGACCCCACTCTGTATGTTGACCCACAGACATACTGTGTATGAAGCCTCCACCTTATGGTCCAGTCTTGTGGGCAACGTAGTCATTTAGAGAAGCCAAGTTGGGCGACCAGAGCAAATTTCAAATTTAATTTTAAATTTAATTTTAAATCTAATTTTTATTTTTAAAATTTTTTAATGTTTATTTTTGAGACAGAGAGAGACAGAGCATGAACGGGGGAGGGGCAGAGAGAGAGGGAGACACAGAATGGGAAGCAGGCTCCGGGCTCCGAGCTGTCAGCACCGAGCCCGACGCGGGGCTCGACCCTACGAACCGCGAGATCATGACCTGAGCTGAAGTTGGACGTTCAACCGACTGAGCCACCCAGGTGCCCCTAAATTAAAATTAAAATTTTAAATGTTAACCCCAGTGCTAGCTCACACCTATCAGCCGACGTGAGGAGCGTAAGCGGGTCAAAGCAATCTGCCTCAGTGTCTGTCCCCTTTGCTCTCCCGTCCATCCCCCAGCTTCACTACAGACGCTCCCCTGCCTCTCTCCCAAAACAGAAAGGAGACCTGCCTCTCTCTCTGTTGATGACTGAAATGCTAGTCTGGGGAGTCAGCCTGCCGGGGGATAAAGCCAGTTGGATGCTGAATTCCCTTCGTCGGGTGTATGTGCCTCAGGGTTAGCACGAACAATCATCATCCTCCGTGCGTATCTGTCGCCGTCACCAAAAAAGAGGACACATGAAGGACACCTGTCGGGTTTTCCTTTCTCCTGACCCTCAGTCTGTGGCGGGCGCTTCCTGCTCAGGCACCGTCAGTGGGCGAACCTCATCCCGGCCCTTCGGTCTAATGTCCCGGGTGAGCCTTTGGACTCTCCTCTCCAGCCAGGCAGGACGTGCCTCGGCCCCGCTCTTGCCTGTGGGTCCCCACGCCCCCCAAGCATGTCTTTCACTCCTGCTCCCCTGTGTGCGCCCGGGTTCAAACTCCTCCATCCTGCTCGGAAACCTGGGAGCTGCCCAGGCGGGGAGAGAGAGGAGACCCTCGATTCCTGTACTCCCCTTTCATGGAAGGCTTCGGTTACCGGTGGCTCAGTGCGGTTCTAACTGAGAAGATCAGTTATGATTATCGCCTTAATATAAAAATAATACTTGGGGGCACCTGGGTGGCTCAGTCGGTTAAGTGTCTGACTCTTGGTTTCAGCTCAGGTCATGATCGCATGGTTTATGAGTTCGAGCCCCACGTCGGCCTCTGCACTGACGGTGTGGAGCCTGCTTAGGATTCTCTCTCTCCCCTGCCTCTCTCTCTGCCCCTCCCCTGCTTGCACACGCTCTCTCTCTCTCTCAGAATAAATAAATAAACTAAAACAAAATAATAATACTGGTAACAACTCACTGGAGGCCAACAGGTGCTCTGGGAGTAAGTGTCTTCATGCTCTCGGGAGCCCTGTCCCTGGCCTACCATGTCCCTCCTGGCCTGCACGGCCCACAGCGAGAAGCCAGGTGTGGTGGGCACCACGGCACGTGCACCCCGTTCAGCCCCTCCCCTGCTCTGCCATCCCGTCTCTCGATGGGATGAGCATCCTGGGTCCCCACCCAGAACTGCCTGGTGTCGTAGGGAACTGAGGCCTGGCAGTGACCTGGGTCCCCTTGGGCGCTTGGCTGCTGGTGGGCCCAGTGCCCTGCACACGTTCTTGGACCTCTTTGGGCGTCCCTGACTGCCTTCATGCATCGAGGGGGTGAAGCAGGGGCGCTCCACCTGAGACGCAAGCTCATTGGGGCCCTCGGAGGGGTGTGGCGATGAACGGGGGCTTTGTGGTCAGAGGGAGTTAGGTTCGAATCGCAACAGTACTGTTCACTTGAACTCAGGAAGGCCGCGTAACTTCTTCCATTTCTGCAGCCGTGAAGTTGTCTCTCTGGAACTGGTCTGTAAAGAAAGAAGGATAAGGGCACCACCTGCGACAACGGGAGTTGAGTTAGGTCTCCAGGGCCGCCGTGGCAAATTGCCACAACCCGGGTGGCCCACGTGACAGAGCCGTATTCCCTGACAGCTCTGGGGACCACACGTCTGAAGTGGGGGTGTCGGCAGGGTTGGCTCCTTTTGCAGGTCGTGAGGGTCACCCGGCTTCTGGTGCCTTCTGGTGTTCCCCCGGCTCATAGATGCGTCCAGCCTGTCTCTACCCTGGCTTCCCACCATGTGTGACCGTCTCCGGGTCCAAATTCCCCCTTTTTACAAGGACACCGGTCAGATTGGATCAGGGCCCACCCCGATGACCTCGTCCTAGCTCGATCGCCTGCAAAGACCCTGTCTCCAGGGTCGCATCCACAGATGCGGCGCGTTAGGACTCCGGCATCTGTGATGGGGCGAGGGACACAGTTCAGCCCGTAGCAGGAGCCGACTGAGAAAATGCATGTGGAGAAAGCCCTCTCCCGCAGCACCCGCAGACACTCGTTAGCATCGCTAACGCTGCTGTCGCGGGGCTGTCTTCCTTCATGACGCGTCACGAGACGAGCTGCCCCAGGTTTACGCTGACAGGAGCAGAGCAGTGCCCAGCCCCATTCCAGGACTTCCGTCCTGAGGGTTCAGCTGACTGTCAGTGGCCAGCCTCGGCGTCCGTTCGCGCCCTCCTGTGATCAGAGCTGGCTGCCTGGGAGCTGGAACCGACTCCTCACGGCCACCAGCTGGACAGACAGACCCAGTCAAGGGGTCAGAAGTTCCAAATCTCCCCGAATTCCTCCAGCCTCGAGGTTTTCTTTTCTTTTTTTTTTTTTTTTACCACGGAATGAAATTCATTCAAAAGCATCTTCATTTTCCATAGAATTTGCCAGCAGCAGGGAGGCGAGGCAGAAAAGCGTGGCTGGAGATTCTAGCTCCTTCCGTCCCCAGCCCTGGCTTTCTTGAAATCGGACCTTGTCTTCTCCTTCGTTCTCTCCCTCTCCTGCTGTCCGTGGCGGAGAAATGAAAATACACACCGCGTTCATCCGCGGTCCCCGGCGCGGGGTTACGTGCTCTCTGAGAGGTGCTGCGCGCGTCCCGGGTGAGGGGGACAGCAGGTGACGACTGACCGCGGGTGAGCCGAGAGCGTCCGGGCAGTTTTCTCGCTGGGATTCTCCCACTGCCCCTGATCAGTAAATCATCTTCAAAGTGAGACCAGCCTCCGCACGGCTGAGTGGTGACCTAAAAAATTAACGCTGATAGGAGATGGGAAACACACCCGCCTCTGAGTAATCAGTTCTAGTTTTTTTTTTCAAATCTGAGTGGAATCCGTGTGAAATTCCTTCCCTCGAATTATAAACAGAAACCACTGTGCTTTTCGGTTGGGCTTTTCTTTTTTTGTGAGGTTTTTCCCACAGACAAAAGGGATTTTCACTTTCGGGAGAAGGGACTGCCAGAGGCAGGAGGGTTTTAGGCGGACGTGGACCAGGCGCCCCCGCTTGTGACCCGGCCCGGGACCTGTCTCCACTCCTGTGATACCAGCTGGCTTCTCTGGCGCTGGTGCTCCAAACTGGCGGCTAGTGTGGCTTTGCACTCCGAGTCTGAATACTGCACAGTATGCAGGGAGAGAGAGAGGGGAAGAGAGAGAGAGAGAGAGAGAGAGAGCGAGCACACGTCTGCCGCTCTCAGAAGCCGGATGGAAAATCGGTAGAGATGGAGAGGGGAGGAAGTGCCCCATGCTGGAGGAGACGGGCCGCAGGCTCTGCCACGGGGCAAAGAACCCAGGCCAGTGGAGACTGGAGGTGCGGGATGTGCCTGAAAGGCTGACAGTCCCTAACAACGCAGACCTGTGATAGCTTTTTGGCAATGCCAACATCCAGAAAGCTGAAAACCTAAGTTGTAAAAACCCTCAATTGGCAACAGAATAGTTCCTGAACAGACACGTGGCTATTCCTCATCTCCATTTAACCGAATGCCCAAACCCGCTGGGGAAATGCCGTGGTGTGGGGTGTATACGCCGCATCTGAAATCCATAGAAGTTCTGACTTCTGCATACATCCGCCCCCGACGGTGTCAGTAGAAGGGACTGGGGACCTGTCACCAGCAAGCAGGTGTCCCCATGCAGTGCATCAGGGGTCGCAGATGGGCAGCTTGCCGGGAGACCTGGAGGGATTTCCCTTTGGGGACCGCCATGTTTCAAACACTCCCCTATTTCAGTGTCTTTGGTTGGGAGCAAAGTCACACCTCAACGTTTGCTGTTTCTTCCCTTTGGGTCACCTGCCTGTCCCTGCAGACGTCCAGGCTGACAACCTGCCACAGGATCATCCTCCTGAAACAGTGTCCTTGTAAGAAGAGGAGTGGTGACAGACACAGACTGTCCAGCTTGCTAGATACGCATTCATTCATTCGCTCGCTCGCTCATACATTCATTCGCCAAGTGACGGTGGACCCATGCTCCCTTACGACATTGTCGGTGACAGGGACGGTTGAGTGTGTAGGTGACAGTGTGTAGGGTTCTCCAGAAGCAAAACCAATAGGATACTGGACACATAGATGCGTAAGAGGAGATTTGTGATCGGAATTGGCTCACGTAGTTTCGGAGGCCGAGACGTCCTATGGTGTGCCGCCTGCAGGCTGGAGAGCCGGGAAAGCTGGGGTGCAATGCAGTCCGAGTGTGAAGGCCGGAGGGGGATGGCTGAGGGTGGGAGTCACCACGTGAGTCCAAATGCCTGGGAACCGGGAGCGTCAGCTGCGCAAGGACAGGAGAAGATGGTGTCCCAGCTCCTGTGGAGTCCAAATTCACCTTCCTCCACTGTTTTGTTCTGTTCCTCCCTCAGTGGACTGGGTGAGGCCCCCGCTGTCTGCGATTCCGGTGCTAACCTCCTCCAGAAACACCCTCCCACACTCCCCAGAAATAACATCTCTCCTGCTATCTGGGCCCCCGGAGGCCGGTCAGGTTGACACACAGGCTTAACCATCGCGGGGAGTAAGAACCAGGAGGCCCCGTTACTTGCACAGCTGAGACCATCCCTTAGCTGGTGTTTGCTGAGCCCTCTCTCTGGGGCGGGCTGTGGGTTGTGCCTCAGGTTTGCGTTTGGTATTCAGAGCTGCCCAGTGACGGGCCACCGCTGTTAGCCCCATGTCACAGATGGGTAAGCTGAGGCTCAAAGGTGTCTCGTCACTTGTCCCGGATTCTACAGCCAGAAAAGCACAGATCCCCACCTGGCCATCTGTCCTCGGCCCCTTCACGGCCCGTGTGTACTAATGATGCTCGAGGAGGTCACTTTATTATCAGTGCCCCATGGAAGATCTCCAGATGGCAAATGTGTCATCTGCACTTATGACACTTCTGGACGGACGCGGACGACAGAAAAGGATTCTCTCCGATCGGACCCTTCTGTCCTCCTGGAACTTAACATCCACCGGAGTGAACCAGATAGGAAGGAAGCAACAGAGGAAACAAAGGAGCTCATTTCGGGCCGTGAGGAGCAGGAACGATCAAGGTGAACGAGGAAGGCAGCAGGGCTCCTTTACGTGGGGAGGCCCGGGGAGGCCCCAGAACTCAGCACGTGACCTGAAAGGTGAGAAGGTCCTGCGGGTGGGGGTGGGGCAGCGCACGCGGAGGCCTGGGGCTCACGGGGCGCCCTCGTCCAGCTGGACACGGACATTTAGTCCCAGTCTGTATCATCTCTGCCAGGTGGGCAGGACGGGTATTATCCGTGGAACGGCCAGGCTACTCTTTCCTTGGTACTATGGCCGGGAAATTGAAAGGAAACATTGCAAGAACTTTCCAGTAGAGTCCAAACGCTGGAATGAAGACAGTGAGGCCTCTAGCCCTGTTCTGCTGCCTACTAACCAGTTTAGTAACCTGCTCACTAACTATGGCCTTGGACAAACCCCATGTGCATACAGACATACGGGTCTGTTTTCTCTCCTGTAAAGCAGACGCTGACCCTCCTTGCTGGGGTCCTCGTGAGACTAACTTCATGATGAAAGACGTTCATAAGCTGTCTCAAGTGCAAGGTGGACAGTCCTCTCAATGTTAATACTATTGTTGTCATAGATGGTGGCACCTTGAACTGTGGAAACAGTGATAAGTGTTTTCTAGAAGCCGCAGCAGTGATGAGATCGGATGACAAGCCTGAGCACCAGCTATGTGTCCATCTGACTAACACGACTGAAGGTTCCTGCGGAAAAGACAGATTTCCAGTCAACACTTTGCCGTCCAGATTTCATGGCGACTTCGGGCAAGATGCAAATGTCCTGGGGTTTCAGTGGTCTTCTCCGGGCACGTGAGAACGTCTGAAGGACCTGTGCCCGCGGTCCTGGCCTCCATGACACCTGCCGGCCTGCAGCTCAGGGTTGTCCCCAGCCGTGCCCCCGAGCCCCCTCCCTGTCTCTGAACCCCCCAGGCTCCCAGGGGACCAGCTCATGAGGCCAAGTCCTCCTCATCGCCGTGGACAGGAACGCTGACGGCCCCCTTGCCCAGCTATTCTAGGTGGACTCTTCCTTGAGGAAGGTGCCAGATCTCATAAACCCAGCTCCTTCTCTCCTGACCCTCTGCCCTTCTTCAAACGGGCTTTTAGACCCTTAAAAACCATGTGGTTTCACTTTCAACTGTATCCGAGCTTAGAGCATGTTGTTTTGGCTCAAGGACAGAGGCTGGGTGGGGGGGCTCGAGATCCCAGATGTGAGCTCAGTGATGTTAATGAGCGAGCCTCTGGCAAAGGCCCCCAGAGCTGCGATCCACCCTCCGAGCCGCGGTGGTCTGGCCGCGTCCGTCCGCCACGGCTCTGAGCCTCCTGCACGACAGCCTTTCTACTTGCCGATGGTCTTACCCCAAGGGCCCCAGGCTGGGCTAGATGTACAGAGGTATGTTCCTGCCCCCATCTGCTGACTCCAGTTTATTGGGTTCAAACCTTATACGATTTGGAGATGCTTCTTTAAGGAAAATAACTCAAGGAGAGCCTGGGTGGCTCAGTTGGTCAAGGGTCCAACTTCGGCTCAGGTCATGATCTCACGGTTTGTGAGCTTGAGCCCTGCGTCGGGCTCTGTGCTGACAGCTCGGAGCCTGGAGCCTGCTTCCCATTCTGTGTCTCCCTCTCTCTCTGCCCCTCGCCTGCTCGTGCTCTCTCTCTCAAAAATAAAAGCATTAAGAAAATAATAAAAAAATAAAAAGCATCACTGAGTCCACATTAACGTAATAGTTTTACTAATTAATAGCCCGACACACATCTGTAATACTTCTTTTTTCCGGTCTTTTCTGGGGCTGCCTTTGACCTCCTCTTATGTGACGCCAAGTTGGTCACATCATTGTCTCCAGAGGGAGAAGGAAGGTGGGTGTTTCCTTTGGCGGATCAGTCACGGTGTATTTCTGTGTGTTTTCTGGCAGTTGAGGCATACGTCGCTTCTCCCCATGATGCCCTAACTTACTTCCACCTGGGTCGTAGACCCCACCTGCAAGTGTTGCCAGAAACTCCAAGACTATTATCAACTTTAGGGAAATTCCTGTGGAATTTCTTTCATATAGGAGCTTTCGTTACGATCTGGATGTTTTGTTCTAACTCAACGTCGGGATGTTGATCTCCTGTCTCGTGAGTGTCGCTCTCTATCTCCATCTGTCCCTTGATTCTTTAATAAAGGAATTTAAACAACGACCCCACACAGGGTACCCTTCAGATATGTCCAAATTAGGAATCTGTAATTTCTCACTTGCTTTATTGAAATATCCCAAAATGCCTTTCCAAATTCCAGTGATAATGGCAAACTTAATCAAATCTACCGTTCCCACCAAGAACGACTTAAAAGGTTGTGGTGCACGCATCGTCCTGTCCACCGCGCTGTCCACGCATTCCTGGTGGAAATGGATTTCCATTTGACTGTGACCCCAAGGAAATCAAGTCCTGCGTTTACGACCCTGTTTACGATCTGTTGCATGGAATTTTCCACAGACTGGTGGCGGGTCTGTGCACCCCACAGGCATCGCGGGCATCTTTGTCTTCCGTGAAGGTTCTGCACCTTCAGTTTGCGGTGGCCGGTGAGGCAGCACCGAGCGGCCTGCGTGGCCCGGAAGACCTGCCTCCACCAGGAAGCCGGCTGTGTCCCAACCGTCCCGAGAGATGCCAGCGCCTCTGTCTGTCCTTCACAGCCCAGACCCCGCTCATCCACTTGGCCACATGCCGAGACTGCTGTGCTACCCAACAGCAGTGACAGAGGGCTGGTCAGAGTGGAAGGCAGAGAAGTCTTAGCCAATTGCAATAAAAATATCTTGCTCATGCACATTTCCTAAAAACATACGACCTTGCGAACTCACTAGAAGGGCAAGTTAGGCCCTGAAGCTTAAATTGCATTAGCACCATGAGAAACTGCCTCTGAGTGGCTCCAAGATCCCAGAGAACACACTTACGGACCCAGCTGGCAAACGGGTGTGCCCCAGGCCTGATTCCAAGTCATAGGGTCAAAGCCCTCTTTGACCCACATGTGAATTTCTCGGAACCATGCCCAACATCTGTCACTAACTTGCCTTGACAGCTGTCTAATGGGAATCCTTGCCACGAGATGGTGTCAGCCCTTTCCAAGTGCCAAGGTCACCAGAGAGAGGACAATGCCACCCATCAAGTTGTGCAGTGCCCAACCTACACAGCCACACATGGCATCCAGCCACCTCTCTTCCCAATCCATCCTTCCCACTGAGGCCAGAGTGACGTTTTGGAAATGGAGACCTGACAACACCACTTCCTACTTCAAACAAACAAACAAACAAACAAACATCCCCTCTAGGTATCCCCACTGCTCCCAGCGCAAAGCCTAAACTTTGTAACAGAGACTCCAGGCCCTTCCCTACCTGTCCAACCTCATCTGTCACCGTCCTCTCAACTCCAGTTTAGGAGGCAGAGTTCCTCACTGCTCCACACTCTCCACTCTGCCTAGAACACTCTTGCCCACTTCTACGTGACAGACCCCAGCTCATCTTTCAGCTTGCCCATCACCTCCTCCAGGAAGCCTTCCCTGACCTGCGCATCCCCCACACTTGGTCGGCAATCCCTTTTATCTGCTTCCACTGGATCCTGGCCTTGCCAAAGGCTTTGAGCAAAAGCCTATCCCAGCTTGTTAACAGGGGCAATCTGTGCACGTTGGAGATGCCCTCCACCGCCGCAGCCTTCCTCCTGATGTCATAGGGTAGTCAGGAGAGCAGCACCAGGTGCCCAGTAACGTCATCTCGTGGGTAGGATGCGTCCAGGCTGGGCGGCACTGGCTGGAACTTCTCGGGGCCTCCGTTGGGAGCTGTCAGGCCGGTGGTGCCCAGTGGGCATCTGCTGGCTGTGTTCACGGGCGAAATCAGCCACACCGCCCTGCCCTGTCCGCTTGGGAAGTCCTGTCAGCTCCCCTCCTGCCCCAGGGACTGCGGCGAAAATGTAGCTTTCGGCTCCCGAAGTAGGAAGAGCTGGACAAGCCCCGACCTTCTGGTCGCCCGGCTTGGGTTCTGTCCGGCGGCCACCCTGTGTTCGTCTCCGAGAGGGAGAGAAACATCCCGAAGATGAAGGGAAGGCAGGGCGGTGGGAAGGTGTGGCCGGGAACAGGGGCGGGAGGGGCCCAGGTGGTGGGACAGTAGACGCCCTTTCCTGCTCGTGCAAAGTCTTGTGTCACATGAAAAAACATGCTCCTGGCGGCCGCAAGATATCTGATTTCTGATTCTCTAAGTGGATGTGTTAGTGCTCGCGGAGGACTTTTTCCTTCTTCCTTCATAGAAGATGCAGGGCTAATCCGCTGACTGCGCCCACGGGGTGTGGCGCTGACACGGCTGTGTTCCTGAGCCGCTGTCGTGAGGTCCGGGGACGCCCTCCCCAGGCTGGAGCCAGGCCGAGGCCTTCCTGCCGAGCGGGTTTGCCTCACGTGCCTGGTTTTGTTGGGAGTCGGCAGGGGCCATCACCAGGGCCAGGGCACCGAGCACGGGGCTCGTTCTGGTGTCGGCTGGCTGGCGTCGGCCAGGTCCCCGCCGCGAGTGGAGGCAGGTGCCGTGTGGCCAGCCTGCCTGGGAAGAGGGGGAGGCTGAGAGAGAGGGCCGTTGCCTCTGGCACGTGCACCGTGGCTCGGGCAGGGCTGAGCAGGCATTCGCAGAGCGTCGTATTCCCAACGAAGACGGTGCTCCAGCCGTTCTTGGGGTCATCGTGCTGCTGGTGAGGAAGGGAGAGCATCACTAATGTCTGGCCAAACTGAAGCAAAATCATTCGGAGGCGAAGCCATCAGGCAGCTGGTCTGCAGAAAGCCCTTCCCGGCTAGGAGACGGCCGTCACCCTCGCTGTCCCCACTCGGCAATGGTAATGAGACCTCTGCTGCACACGTTGCTTTATTTCCATTTTCCGGTTGGGGAGGGGCTCCCCCAAGATGCTCACACGGTGGAGAGGTTGGAGAAGGAGCATCAACCCGACCCGAGAACGTGCCTCCCCGCCAGGCCCCGCCATTCCACAGGAGCATGGCTCTCTGGCGGTGGACGGGGAGCCGCAGACAGCACTCGGGGGCCCTGGGGCTGCATGCTGCGGTTCGGGGGCTGGGAGACGCCGGGGAGGAGGGGGCCTGCCTGCCCCCTGCACTTGCAGGTTCGAGAGCCTTCGATGTCACAGGGCAGTGGAGGACATCCGGACACGCGTCCAGCTACCTGGCCAGGAAAATCCCCAGCGGAGCGCGCCCTGTGCGCATGATGACCTGATGCTGTATTCCCCTGGGCCGAGCTTGCTGCTGGGCACTGGCTGGGGCTCAGACCCGGCCTGGCCCAGCTGTGCCCCCTCGCAGCTGGGGAGCCTGGGGGTGGTGCTGGGGTGTTTGGCCCTCCTGGGGTCCCCGTGTGTCGTGCACAGAACGCACTGCCTGTAGTGAGCATCAAACCAGCAGCATCCAAGCGTCCCCGGTCTCTTCGTGTCCCGCTCCTGAGGGGCACGTCTCCCAACGCTGCCGCGGGAGGCTGAGGTGTGTGAGGCACCTGCCTCGGAAGGAAGCAGCCTGGGAGGTGGGCCGGGCTGGGGCAGCGGCGGCCTACTTTCCATCCCTGCCGTCTGGCACTGGCCTCCGAGTCCCGATACCATCTCCTGGAGACGTCAGAGGCGAGCTGGGCATCGAAGCTGGCCACGGGGCCTCCAGGCCCGATCCTGGCCCTCCCGGCGCACGGGAGAGAGATCCGCAGACGAACTTCCCTTCTGCACAGCTTCTGAGGTGAGCTCTGTTGTCTGCGGCCATCAGCCGTGACTCAGGCGCTGTCTCCCAGGGTTGTTCCAAGGACCGGACGGGATGGTGATTGGACACTGCTCAGCGTGACACACAGCGCACAGTAGGCACTCGGTGTGCAACTGCTGAGCGAATGAAAGAATGATTTCACGGCACACGCGACAAGGGGTTTCGCACTAACATCCACTGGCTGGCAACTAGTATTTAAACCAGCACTAATGTGACCGTGAAAATAGCCACCCACCTGTGTGCATCCGGGAAGCCGCAGAAAACGAGAGGGGATCTGCTGCTCGCGGGGTCGGGCCCCAGCTTCCAGGCGCGTCCAGAAATACGTCTCTGCGTCTTTGAGGTGAGGCCAAAGGTGCACACTTACCTGTGTGCAGAAGTGATGTATCTTCTGGCTGGAAGCTGTGAAATCCGGGGTACAGGTTTCCGAGGCTCCTTCTGCCCAAGCCATGGAGGCTGGTAACAAAGGTGGTGGGGGGCTCCTAGCCAACCCCCCGGAGGTTACACCACTGGGAAGAGAAGCAAGCCTTTATTGTCTGACGCCACTGGGCTGTGCTATCGCAGCACCCCTAGTCCGTCCCGACGGACGGAGAGACCAGAAAGGCAGCCAGCACGTCAGCTGGAGGGGCGCAAGCCTTGTCCACAACCTGCTTTCCCGTGCCTCTGGTCTACGTGGGTTTTGAACGGGAATCTGTTTCCCGTTTGCCTCTAGCTTGATGTCTGTGTTCTCTCTGATGAGCAGGATGAATGCTGGGGGGACATCCCTGGCGACAGCAAAGCCCTAAGCCGGCTTGGCCGGTCTGCCTCTCACAGCCCCTAGAAAGCTCCCACGATAAACCTTCTTCTGCTGTGTCCATCTTTTTTCATCTGCAAAGAGGGTTTTTTGTGGCTTGTGTGACGCTCAGGGCAGCACCAAGGAGGGCCGGTGTCCCTTTAACCTACTCGTGTTATTTTTGGGGTGTGTGTAAGGATTTGCTCGTGAGAAACAGAACTATTGAAAACAGGTGGTGCAGATAAGTGAGCTGCTGTCTCCACTGGGTGCTTTGGGCACATTCCAAAGCGTTGTGTTGTAAACAAACAGGGTGTTCCGTCCCGCACCGGGGACTGTGTGGGCAGTGGGGTGGCGGCTTTTGCCATTGCCGGGCAGAGACTTTGCAAGGCGATGTCGTATGGATGCTGGCAGGGCCATTTGTGACTGTCACTCGCCATGGACAAGGTTCCCGTGGGGAGAGCGGGACTCAATGAGCATGTTGGTCAGTCTGTTCACTTCGGGCCTCGGAGGCGCCATGACCAGACTGGCCATGAGTAATGGTGAGGGCTCCGACCGGGTGCATTTATCGAATGGCCGTAGGGATCTGAGGAACTGGATGTCAACCTCATCTGGGAAAACGTTTGGAAATTCTCCAGACAAACCCCATGGCCAGTGGGCAATTGCCTTCATTGTGCTACGGCCCCTGAAGCCTGAGAGTGGGTCCGAGGCAGAAATCTCATTATCAAAGGTAGAGAACGTACCCTGGCCGATGGAAGAGCCTGTCACCTCCTGTCAGCACCCGTATCCGCGTCCGTCTGGTTTCTCCCGCCCACCTGCCCCAGCCCAGTCTTTCTCCTCTTAGAAAATAGCACCTTCCCTCCTCCCGCTGTGTCAGGAGCCCTTCAGACTCCGCCTGGAACGCTCGCGTCTCGTCACCGACGCCGCCACACCTGGATCAAGGCCACCCACGTCCCCTGGGCTGTTGCCGTCACCTCCTCACTGACTCTCTGGCCCCGTTTAACCTCCTCCTCCCCTGCATTCCCGCCTGGCAGCAAGAGATCGTGGGAGAACGCTAGGTAGGTCCTGGTCCCGCTCTCTTTTCAGTCCCTCAAAGACACCACCTTGCAGAGTCAGCCCCAGCTGCCTACGTGGTCTACGCCAGGGGGTCCCGTGTGCCTCCCCCAGGGCGCATGGCAATGTCTAGGGACGTTTTCGGTTGTCACACCGGGCAGAACTGCTACTGGCATCTCGTGGGCGGAGGCCAGAGATGCTGCTTAAGATCTCGCCACGCACAGGACGACCCCCCATAGAACCATTCACCCCCGCATCACAAGCGCCAAGCCTGAGAAACCTCGGCACACGAGAACATTGACGTCCCTGCTGTTTGCTGTCTGCCTGGAATAGCGAAGGGGGCAGGGCACTTTTGTATCGTGAGAAAGATGACACGAACGTGGCCACTTAGCTGGTCTTGTCTCTGCCATCGGGTCGGAGGGGCCCACGTAGGCCACAGCTCTCCGTTAGGCGTGCAAATCTGTGTTCACACGCATTCCTTTGTTGGGTTGTTTCCCGCACGAATGTCTGCAGGTGGGTACCCCGGGGCCATAGTCCTAACCTCAGAATGCTGTCGTGGTGCCGGGCACGTGGGTCTTCCTGTCCTGCCACCCTTTGTGAGTGACCGTCATCACCGCTGTCACTGCGCGGCTCCTGAAATTTCCAGGCATCCGGAAAGGAAAATGGTGGCTTGAAAGGCCCTTCTTTTTTTTTTTTTTTTTTTTTTTTTTTACAATTTTTAAACATTTTCTTCACGTTTATTTATTTTTGAGACAGAGAGACAGAGCATGAGCAGGGGAGGGGCAGAGAGAGAGGGAGACACAGAATCCGAAACAGGCTCCAGGCTCTGAGCGGTCAGCACAGAGCCTGACGCGGGGCTCGAACTCACGGACCGCGAGATCGTGACCCGAGCCGAAGTCGGACGCTTAACCGACTGAGCCACCAGGCGCCCCTGACTGTGCACTTATAACAGGCAGAGGTTATGCCGAGTGAATTCTACCTCAATAGAGATGCTTTTAAAAGCATCTCCCCTTGAGATTTTTGTCTCTGGGCCAAATTTGGCGATTGCCCAGACAACCCAGGCTGTTCAGCTCATTTGGTCTCACACGGCAACACTCGCACCCCAGGCTCGGAGCTCCGCCCGTCTCTCCCCCGTCAACAGGGACTCGGCCATCGCGTCTCTGAGCCCCTCCCCCCGCCCCACACCTGTCGGCCTCACGCAGTACTTGGGGGCAGTGCTGGAGGCACCCAAGCAGCAGTCTCCCAGCCTTGCCACTCAGAATGTGGTCCCCAGACTGGCAGTTCCAGCATCCCTGAAGGGTGTCGGGAACACAGAACTCAGGCCCCACCTGAGATGTACTGAGTCAGGATCTGCATTTTAACCAGATCCCCAGGCGGTCAGAGACTGGGATCGAAGGTGCCCAGGTGATTCTGATGTGCGGCCAAGGCTGAGAAGCCCGGGTCCCGTGACATAGAGGCTCTGCTTCATGTGGCTGTTTGTCCAGAGCCAAACTGGTCCATCGGTCCACACTTTGTCCCTAGCTGCCGAGGCCCAGCCTGATAATCCCGAGGTGGACCTCCCTCGTTCGCGGCGCTGGCCTTGCCGATTCTGTTTCATCCTTAGCGAGCCGTCGCTGCGGTCTCTGTGGCCCTCGTTAAACTTGGCCCCGACCACGCTGGGGCTCGCAGCGATTGTCCAAACACTGAACTTCAAACAAACAGAGAGAAAATAACATCTGCTTAATCCTTTGTGATAAGCCGCCTTTATCAGACCCCACTGCTCTCAGCTGGCATCGGCCTGTCAGATGGCCCCCTTTTACACGCTGTAAATAAACATCACCTGTTTGTGCAGGGTGACACGGGGGCAGCTCCTGCTACTGGTGTTATCGGGGAGGAAGCACTAGGTTGGGCGTGTGAGTGTCTGGACGTGAACTGCCAGAGGATAATCACCGCCGCGCGGGACGGGCTCCGGGGTAACCAGATGGCAGCCGAGGCCGGCTTTGTTGAGACCTGCGTGGTTATTGCTTCCTGGAAGGTGCACTGCTGAGAAAGGGGACTTTCACCTCTTCCTGCCTCGGTGGCCCCCTTGTCAGCGTCTAGACTTCGTGCTCACAATGGCAGGGGCTTCCGGATCCCGCCGTCTGTCTGTTGCCAGTTTCCAAGGCCGCCTATCTAAATCGGGATTTCCTGGATTCCCAGAGTCTTAGGGTTGGAAGGGCCCAGAGTGCAGCAAGGCCGGCCTTCTCTCTCTCTACAGAAGGGAGGACAAAAGGGCAGGTCAGGACGTGCCAGGCCAGCATTGTTCTAGACCGAGCTGCCCCCCGCCCCCCGTCCTGCTGGATGTGAGCAGGGGCCCTGCATCCCGGGTCGGGTCTGATATCAGGGTGCGTCTCATGAGCAGTGTGGACAGTGGCGGCCGGGCTCTCGCCTTGACTCTGGTTTCCGTGCAGACCTAGCTGTGAGTCCTCTAAGTGCGGAATCCGGCACGGTCTTTCTCGTGCCTGATGGTGCATCCGTGTCCCCCGAGGGTCTTGTTAAAATGCTGCTCCTGGTTCACCGGGTCTGGGAGGCTCATTTCTAACCAGTCTGCAATCGATGCGGACCTTTCCGCCACAGGGCTGGTAGTTTGAGTAGGGGCCCCCAAATCCATTGTGTTGAGGCCAGAGAGTGAAAGGTGGGGGGGTAGTGTGTCCTTTTCCCCCACTGAGCCCACAACGCTGGCCTGAGGCGACCGATGCTCTTGTCTGGGCTCCAGCCAACAGGTGGACAGGAGGGCCACCTTGATGGTGCCCTACGTGGGGGACACACAAAGCCACACCTGCAGAGCTCCACAGCCCTGTCCGTCCCCTCTCCTTCAGCCTTGGCTGGGACTGTGGCCACCTGAGCTAAAAGAAGGTGGAAGGGGGGCTGTGGCCATCGTGGGCCTGCCAACTTATCCTTCTCACCACCGGGAGCCCAGAGCTGGCACAGAAGAGGTCCGACCACCTGCTGGAGGGTCACATGGAGAGAGGTACGGCCATCCCAGCGTCCCGGTCGTGGAAAGCCACCACCGTGCAAATGTCACCACACAGATGACCACCCTCAAGAGAGCAGACAGCTCCCAGCTGAGCCCAGCCCAGCTCGCAGAATTGTGTGCAAATACGACAGTGGCTGGGCTTGGCCACCGCGTTTGGGCTGGTTTGTTCTGCCGTGACAGATGACTGAAACGGCGGCCATATAATTTATCGTGCAACCAGGATATTGTGAGAGGTAAAGGGCACCACGGCCATACCACGTCTGCCCCCAGAAAGCGAAGGTGCCTGGTCGCTCTGGTGACAAACAGCCCCATGACCAATCAGTGAGCACTTCCTACGTGAGGGGTGTCCCCGAGATTCTTACTGATGCAAGTGGTAGAAACCAAACTCTTGACAGTTTAAGGCACGATGACTGTCTGTGGACTCAGAAAGCCCCAGGCGGTGCTCACACTGTGTCCAGGGGCTCACTTTCTCTTCATCTCTGCCTTGCTTTTTTCTTTTTAATTACATAATTTTATTTAATGTTTTATTTTTGAGAGAAAGAGACAGAGCATAAGTGTCACTTTAGTTTTAAATGTGTCTTGAGACTTCTTGGCCCGCAAGTGACCTAGAAAAGCTGGGTCTACGAGGACTCCCTGGGGGGCACACGTGTTCAGAACCCAATGGCCATGAGGCAGGGAGTGTGGACCAGCTGGCCACTCAGCTGAGCCCCTCCCCCACCCACCCGACAATGGGTCACTCAGCCATGTGATTGGGCCCCGGATGGCCCACACTCGCCCCTGTGACTGAGCCCCCGACGGCCCACACTCACCCCTGTGACTGAGCCCCCGACGGCCCACACTCACCCCTGTGACTGAGCCCCCGACGGCCCACACTCACCCCTGTGACTGAGCCCCCGACGGCCCACACTCACCCCTGTGACTGAGCCCCCGACGGCCCACACTCACCCCTGTGACTGAGCCCCCGACGGCCCACACTCAGCCGTGTTACCGAGGACCCCGGACGGCCGCAGTTGAGGCCTCAGGCCACACAGCCCCAGCCACGCTGGCCGCAATCCTGAGCCACGCAGCTGAACGCAGCCCATCTCCAGAGCCAAGGTCGTAGTCAGGTGCTGCTTTAAGCAGCTGAGTTAACCACTAAGCGATGCAACAAGGAACGGAAGCAGGAGTGGAGACCCGCACGTGGGGCCAGTGAGAATCATTCAGTTGAAGGGGACGGCGAGGGGGTCGGCGAGGGACGCCGAGGGCACGTCCCAGAGCCTCCGTGGGCCAAGGGCAGCCGGCCTGACTGGAGCACGGGGGCCAGGAGAAGGCCCCTGCGAACGAAACACCACTCATTCTACTATAAAGCAGCAAAATTAGGGGCAGAAGCTCGCCGTTCCGATGCCTCAACATGGTGCCTGGGCCAAATGCCTCAGCGGGTGGGAACATGACACCCGGCAGGGCTGCAGGCCCGAGTGAGTGCCTCCTGGCCGTCGTGGGCCCCCTCCCCTTGCCCCAGGAGGGCCTCGGGACTTCCCCTGTACGTCCGTGGGGAGCTTGAGAACCCAGTCAGCTACCCCTCGGGTCTGGGCTCTGAGTGAGGCTGGGGTCAGCTTTGCACTAGAAGGTGTCAGGACACAGCTTCTAAAGGTCATTTCTCCCTCTTCTGATTCGGTGACGCTCCGGCGATGACAGTCTCCCTTCCAAGTAGCCCCACCGTGAGCTGCTTTCCAGCCGGGCCCCAACGGTGTGCTGGCACGTTAGGACCTTCCCCAGAACCATCTATGGGCCTACGGCCACGTCCACGGCTGGGGTCCTCGTAGAAATTCTGCAGGAATAGTCTATTCGCCGAAATGCAGCCACACGGGACTCGGGATGGGGGCCCTCTGCACCCGCACCACCTCCATTCCTGTGTTCCAGAACACAGCCCAGGTTCTCCTCGGTGGCCCCCTCTCTGCCCTAAAGGGAAGGATGGAGTTGGCCCCACCCTGATGTGAGGTGTCCTTGAGACTCAGGTCTGGCCCAGCAGGGTATCACCGTTCCTGCCAGAGTGATTGGTTCATGGCACGTGCCCAACGTGGCCGATCGGTGCCACAGCACAGACTCCACTCCGTCCCAGGCCTTTGGGAGAGCTCAGTGTTGCTAGGGGTTCGCCTTGCTGCTTCTGGGGAGAGCCGGAAAAAGAAGGAAACCCAAAGAAGCAAAGCAGAGGGGCGCCTGGGTGGCTCAGTCGGTGAAGCGTCCGACTTTGGCTCAGGTCACGATCTCGTGGTCCGTGAGTTCGAGCCCCGCGTCGGGACCTGTGCTGACAGCTCAGAGTCTGGAGCCTGTTTCGGATTCTGTGTCTCCCTCTGTCTCTGGCCCTCCCCTGTTCATGCTCTCTCTCTGTCTCAAAAATAAATAAAAATGTTAAAAATAATTTTTTAAACTACAGTGACCTAAGTGCGAATGGAAACACACCTTATCCGAAAGGGTGGAGGCGGGGAGACCAGTGCCTGCAGGACAGGAGTGGAGGCTGAGGCTTCAGAGAGAAAGGGCCAACAGCAGCCACCCAGCTCCCACCTTGGGAAACCAGCCAAGGAGGAGGAATTCAGGCCTAAAGCAACTAGAAGAAAATGAGTAATTTAAAAAAGTTGAGCAGAAATCCATGAGATTTAAAAGGGGAAGACAAGAGAGAAAATCAGCAAGACCTAAAAAAAAAAAAAAAAAAAAAAAAAAAAAGGCTGGTCCTGTCAGCAGCTGGGTATGATCTGCAAGCCCGGAGCCAGGTTACCCAAGAAAGCAAGAGGGAGAACAGAAATGCCCGACATCTGAGAGGAGAGCACTGCTCCTTCGGACTCCGGTGGACGTTAAGAGGAGAAAAAAGGGACTCTGAGCCACGCTGGGCTCACCGGCTTGGTGACTGGGATGCACTGGGCCCATCGCTTGACAGAGTGCGGCTGCCAGAGGAAGCGGAGAGGGCGGGGTTAGGAGGAGCTCCACCCCCATGGCTCTGCGGGTCAGGGCGCTCACAGGGCCCGCCCAGGCTCCAGGAGGGGAGCTCCGTGAATGTTTCTTCCAGGAGGAGCCTGTGGGATGGGTGCTGCTGTTGAGCCCTGGGAAATGCAGCCTGCTGCACTCCATGCCACCTCTTCCGGGAAGGCTTCCTTGTCACCCCCCTAGACAGCCCCACCTTGGTGCACAGAGGGGTTTAGTTAGTACCTATGAAATCCTCATTTCTCAACCCTGGCTGCAGAGCAGTGTCATCTGGGAAGCTTGTGACAAACAGCCAGCTCTGGGCCCCAGAGGTTTGGACTTGAGTGGTCTGTGCTGGGGCCTGGGTATCTTTTGGAGTGTCTTCTGGGTGATTCTACTCACAGCAGGGCTGAGAACCGCTGTGGAGAATGAATGAATTTCCAAGTGATTTGTCGGGATGAAGTGTTCTGGCTAAACAGTACAAGACCAGCAATTATTTAGAAACTAAATATTGATAGAGCAGCATAGCAAAGAGAAGCAAACGGGAAAACATGAGTATAAAAGAGATTAAAAACATGGAAGAAGGGGGAGGGAGGAGGGAAGCAGTGGGGGTGGGGGGCGTGTGGTCAGCTGGGATGATTGACGTGAGCACCCAGCGTGGGGTGTCCGAGCCCCCGGTGCAGACCTGAGGCCAGGTGAGAGTAAGGAGGGAAAGCGTTTGCCTGGCGGAAGTTGGGCCCAGGCTCCCGATTCTTCCTGTCACTCAGGTTTCGGAACAGACACAGGACCATGCATGCTCAACCAAGTTTGTTTTTTTTTCCCTTCTCCTAACTCAGTTGTCGTTTTGTTTTTTTTCCCCTTCTACTAATTCAGCACTTGAAAAGTGTTTCAAGGAGCACCCGGGTGGCTCAGTCGGTTAAGTGACTTCAGCTCAGGTCACGATCTCACGGTTCGTGAGTTCAAGCCTCGCATCAGGCTCTGTGCTGACAGTGTGGAGCTTGCTTGGGATTCTCGCTCTCTCCTCTCTCTCTGGCCTCCCCCGCTCGTGCTGCCTCTCTCTCAAAATAAGTAAACTTAAAAAAAATGTTTTTCTAAATAAATAAAAATGTTGTGGGATGTTTCAAGGTATTTTTCTTCCTGGACTGACCGTTTAAAACTCGGGCTACATTTCTGTGTGTGAAAAGTCATGTGCACAGACACATACAAGTGCACACACGTGCACACATTCAAATAGGACGGCAAAGTTACTGTGGAGAGAAGTCTCTAGAGGCCTGCCACAGGGCTCTGCACTTAGCCCTGCCCTACTCGCCGTTCTTTTCTGTTGTGGTAAAAAGCACACACCATGAAATCCATTTTATCCATTTTAAATGCACAGTCCAGTGATGCTAACCATGTGTACATTGTTGTGCGGCAGACCCACTCATTATTTTTATGTATACTTGGCTGAAGACCATTTCGTCAGACCGTGGGGTTCACAAAGCTCAGAAATAATTCTCATGAGATGCTTCAGGAAGTAATAGTTCAAAAGATAGTAGACAGTTATGTCCAGAGCATCTCTAAAACCTCTCAACTTAGGACCTGGCATTTAGCAGGTGCTTAAAGAAATGTCTGTGAACTAAATTAATGGTAGGCAGTTGGAATGAAGGACCCAAAGTGATGATATTCAACAGAAGCATGTAAAATCCTCGTGTAGATGTAAAACCAGAAAGATCTAGAATCTAAAGTCTGGCTCAGGAAGCAAGAAATGTTGCCCAGCCTTTTAAAAATTTGAAATACCATGGGGTGTCCAGGTGGCTCCGCCGGTTAAGCGTCCGCCTTCGGCTCAGGTCATGATCTCACGGTCCGTGAGTTCAAGCCCCGCATTGGTCTCTGTGCTGACGGCTCAGAGCCTGGAGCCTGCTTCCGATCCTGTGTCTCCCTCTCTCTCTGCCCCTCCCCGTCTCATGCTCTGTCTCTGTCTCTCAAAAGTAAATAAACATTAAAAATTTTTTTTAATAAAAATAAACAAATAAATAAACATTTGAAATACTTCGAGCCTCCGGGTGAGTGCAGAGAAGAAAGAAACCAATAACAATGTACTGACGACCCAGGCTTAACCCACATGAGCATTTCTCATTGCATATCTGGATGCTATTTTCATGAAAGAAAATGTTACGGATGCCCTGGAATCTTCCACGTACCTGTCCCTGGTCCACTCACTCCATGTTCCTTCTCTAGACTTGGCCCCCACCTCGATGTTGGCATTTGTCATTCCCAGGCATGTTTTTGTATCTGGCTGCACATGGATTCATCCAGGACACAACACAAAGGTGGCTTCGCATGTCCTTACGCTGCGTATAAATGGTTTCCTATTGGACGTTTCCTTCTGCAAGTTGCTTTGCTGGCTGCACACGAGGCTTCGAGATTCTTCTGTGGCAATGATGGAGCTGTCTCGTTTGAGGTGGCCGCTGTGGAGCGCGTTCCCGGATGAGTGTCCTCCCCGCTGAGGGACGGGCACGTCCTTGCAGAGCATTGGTGACTCTCCCGCCGGGTGAAGGTCCATACGGACGAGAGCCAGCCGGTGCTCCCGGTGACTCATCTACTCGAATCTCTGCCATTGAGGGTTGGAGGCCACTGGTGGTTTGTTTGGCCTTTGTGGGTCAAGCTCCCTCTGGATAAAATTTTTATTATTTTTTTGGTTAGAATATGATTTTATCAAATGACTGATTTGGTTGACTCATTTCTTTTTTTAAACTTTTTAAATGTTTATTTATTTTTGAGATAGAGACAGAGAGCAAGCGGGGGAGGGGCAGAGAGGAAGGGAGACACAGAATCCGAAGCAGGCTCCAGGCTCTGAGCTGTCAGCACAGACCCCGACGTGGGGCTCGAACCCCAACCGCGAGGTCAGGACCTGAGCCACAGTCGGACGCTGAACCGACGGAGACGCCCGGGCGCCCCTGGTTGACTCATTTCTCCCTGACTTGAACAGGCAAGTTGGTTGACCTGAGTCATTGATTAACCGGCTACTTCTCAGTCGTGGCTGCGCCTCAGAATGACCCACGAAGCTTCCAGCAGACACCACGGCCTGCCTCCCGTGCCCAGATCCGCCCCCGTGTCTCCGGGATGGGGCCTGGATGTGGTGCCTTTTCAAAACCTCCCCAGGTGCTTTTCGAGTGAGACAAGCCGGGGTGGAAGACGACTGCCTTGGCCTGAACAGCTGCCACGGGGGGGTGAGCAGTGTGCCGGGGGCAGCGTTTGGCTCTGACTGTTCCAGGGCCATTTGGTCTTCTCAGCGAGGAGAAGGGTCGGCTGCCACAGTTGTTGAGTGTGACGTGGGCGAAGCCACTGATGGATTGGGCCATTTGCAGTGGGTCAGATGCTCCAGCCTGGGGCAGGGCAGCTGCGCTGAGACACTGGCAGGGTGAGACAGGGCGGATGCTCACGGAAGCCCCAGGGCGCCCGACAACAGAGGGACCCTTCTCAAAGGCCCGATCAGGGCAGAGCCTCAGTGCACGTCGTCAGGGGCGCACAGCACTTAGCAGACTGCCTGCTTTCCTGGACTGTCTCAGCTGGTCTTTGTCCCCAAGGAGAGGGGCTGTGAGGTTGGAAAGCCTATACTCATGTTGCTCGTGACGGAACGGGAGCTCCGGGTGAAGCGGGTCCAGCAATGCGTCACCGTTAGCAAGCAGCATGTGGACGAGAACACACTTATCTGCTCAAGATCCCACGTGCTGGACATCCAGATCCGACTTGCCAAACAGTCTGGAAACCAAAGCCAATTCTGGCCTGTTCTCACCCCGAATGGCCACCGTCACCTTCCTGCCTCCCCTCGTCTGTTTCCATTTTCTCTGCTGGGACGGATCAATGGGGGTGGCGGGGGGAGGGGAACAAAAGAAAAAGGAACCCAAGCCTCTCTGATGGCTCCTCTTTGCAAATTCCACCCCGAGCACGCCAGGAGAGAGGTGAGATTTTAGATCAGAGTTTCCCGTCCTTTTCACGTACGACGTCAAAACGTGCCGCAGACCTCTCCGGTAGCCCTCGTCCTTTTAATATCAGCGCGTTAAGGAATACACTCCTACCAACAATGCCGCTTGTGAATTTGTAGCACTCTTAATTTAGAAAATCCATCATTGCAATAACATGCACTTTGACAAATACTGGTCCAATTCATATGGGCAAGATATTTTCTGTAAAGATGCTTTTGCTATTATCCTAAGGAAGCACCTGCGTTTTTTAGAGGTGCATAATTATGTAGGAAAGCAGTGGCCCAAAGTCAGGGGTGCGTGGTGGGGTCACACACCATGGAACGTACTTGGTAGGTGTACAGGAGCTCGTCAGACTGTTTGCCTACTGCCATACGTAAATTTTCGTAACACAATGAAAGTAAAGAGCATAGTTGGCCCAGTATGAATTTGCAGACCCCTTAAAATAATTTTGTCCCTTCCTTACTCTAACATCAGTAGCCGGTGGATCGGAACCAGTGGTTTCAGATTACTGGTGAATCCTGTCAACCAGGCTTCGGTTTCGTTTTGTTCTTCATCTCTTAGGTCAAAAAGGCACAGAGCGATGATGGTGCCCGTATTTGCTCACAAACCCAGATTTTCCCGTTCCGTTCTGCATGGACCGATCGATCCCTACCACTTGTTAGGCTCTGGGGTGGGGTTAGTGAGATCCAGAGACGCAGTCCCTCCTCCAGCAGGGCCACATCACACGGGACATGGGTGCTGAACAGGTCAAACAGGTGGTTAATAAAGTCGTTGGGAGAATACAGAACGTTGGAAGAAAAGGAGCAGGTTCCGCCTGAGGGTGCATGATGGGGGAGTCTCATCTGGCCCCGGGCAGGGAGGCTTCCTGGAAGAAGTGACATTTCAGTTGAGAACTGAACGGCCAGTAGGAGCTTGTCAAGCCCAGAGAGCCCTGCATTCCAGAGAGCCCCAGGCTCCCCGCTCCCTGCTGTCCGTGGCCCAGGCGCTAGGGTGGAGGAACTCACCGCTCAGCATAATCCGCCAGCCCCCGGAGAACAGCAGGAATCCCTGCCCGCCGCCCTCCACCCTTCCTTGTCAACAGCTGGCCCCTAACAAGTGACTAATCTTTAGCATGTTTGATACAAAGCGGGACAGCCAAAATAATCACCTGTCAGGGATTCTCTCTTCGTAAAGACACGGCAACGATCAGGTTTCAGAGTGCGCGGGCAGCGTGAACCCCGGGAGCTCACCCTTCAAACAGGGCATTGACCTTCCCCGACTGCCTGGGATGGGCCGCATCGAGCCACAGCTCATATTTCCTGGGCCTTTCGTTGTGAGATGAAATGCAAGGAGGCCGACAGTGATAAAAAGATAGCGCTGAGCGGGCTGCGTGGTGCGGAGCCCTGCCCGCCGCAAGGTGTTCCGGAACCGGCCAGGGAGTTCATGTGTTTGAGAATTTTCTAGGTGCCAGGCACCACGCTCTGCACTCTGTCTGTGTCGTCAGCTTGACTCCTTCAGATTCTTGGATTTGGAGATTTCTCACGTCGAAGCCTGAACTCTGGATCCCCCGCCCCAACGTCCGCTCTCCCTGCATTCTTGCCAAATCACTTGGGCCGATACCGCGGTGGCCGCCTCCAGAGCTCGCTCGACCCTCCCAGCCCTCACCCAGTCTGTGAGCAAATCCCGTGGATGTGCATCCACTCCTGGGTGGGCGGCTACCACGCTGGACCCAACCTACGCCACCCCTCCCCCGCCTTGTTGCCTTCATCTCCCCTGCTGGCTTCCTGGTGCCCGCCCACACCCGCCACAGCCTGCTTCCAGCCCAGAAGTCGGTGGCGCTGCCCACAGCAGCAGCGTGGTCTCTCCAGGGTCCACAGGGCCCTCCTCCTCTCCTTCAATCCTACCTCAGCTCGTCCGTACCCCTGCCCCCTTTCCTTCTAGATTTTTCTCCATAGTCATATTGTTGGGTTATGTAATCAGTAGCTCAGTGCTTGTTTTCCTCTCTGGCTCCTGTGTTTTGCCTGTGTCGCCCTTTGCTGAGAGCGCAGTGCTAGGCCCTCGACTACGACCTGGAACAGAAGGACTGTGGCTCCAAGCCAGACCACCTGGGTTTGCGCTCCAGTGCTGCCACTTCCTGGCTGGGGAATCCTCGCCAAAAGCTTCCTGGTGTTTTATGCGGGAGGCTGGCTGGCCCACGGTATCCAATACCCGTGACCCCACTTTCCTAGCACACCCCAGCACCACCCCCGTGGCCTTCAGGGCGCCAGGCACAGGTGGGTTCTGGCCGAGGGGGTTCGGGCAGAGACGACGTGGCCAGCGCGGGCGGGAGCCAATGACCCCGGCGATCTGCAGCGGCCACGCTCAGAGATGGTGAGATTCAAGGCAAGCAGAGCCACCCGGCCCTGAGCACGAATCCCCAGGACTCACCATCGGGGACCTGGACCCAGAGACTTAAATCTCTGTCCCCTGGATCCAGTAATTCTGCCTCTAGGGGCTGAGCCCGGAAACTATCTGAGATCCACACAGAGGTTTGTGCACGAACGTGGGCTGTTTCTCACCGCAGTTATGACGAGGGTAAACTTAGGGGTAATGTCAGTGTCTGAAATGAGGGGATCTGATCATAAGTTGTGAATGAAAAGCCAAGCGAGGGAAAGTTGTGCAGCCGTTGACTGGAATTTGCCTCGTGAGGACCCTGAAGACCGCCCCCCCCCCCACCTCTCAGCAGCTGTGAACAGCGTTCCATGTGCTATTCCAGGAATGTGTGCTCTGTACGTGTGTGCAGAGGGTGAGACTCCCGTGTAATTTAAAAATAGATCAAACTATGCAGTGGTCACACCTTAGCAGTGACCTCACTGGTGATTCCTATTTTCTACGTATTGTGCATTTTCCACATTTTCTAACGTAACAAGCT
Organism: Neofelis nebulosa; assembly: GCF_028018385.1. Lineage (NCBI taxonomy): Eukaryota > Metazoa > Chordata > Mammalia > Carnivora > Felidae > Neofelis > Neofelis nebulosa. The sequence continues at coordinate 59,688,506 of NC_080798.1, read as the reverse complement.
CATTACTTTTGTAATTGATAGATAATACTTACCACTTTGTGCCCTCTGCGAGACATGGGTCACTGTGGCTCAAACGCAGCAAGTTCAACCAGCCCTCTTATCTGGTATCTCCCAAGAGCCTTGAAAGGCATGATTATGTCACCTTTTAATTTTTTTTTTTTTTCAACGTTTTTAGTTTATTTTTGGGACAGAGAGAGACAGAGCATGAACGGGGGAGGGGCAGAGAGAGAGGGAGACACAGAATCGGAAACAGGCTCCAGGCTCCGAGCCATCAGCCCAGAGCCTGACGCGGGGCTCGAACTCACGGACTGCGAGATCGTGACCTGGCTGAAGTCGGACGCTTAACCGACTGCGCCACCCAGGCGCCCCTATGTCACCTTTTAAAGTAACCCCATGGGGCGCCCGGGTGGCTCAGTCGGTTGAGCGGCCAACTTCAGCTCAGGTCATGATCTCGCGGTCCGTGAGTCCGAGCCCCGCGTCGGGCTCTGTGCTGACGGCTCAGAGCCTGGAGCCTGTTTCAGATTCTGTGTCTCCCTCTCTCTCTGACCCTCCCCCGTTGATGCTCTGTCTCTCTCTGTCTCAAAAATAAATAAATGGTAAAAAAAAATTAAAAAAAAAATAACCCCATGGATGGACGAGACCCACTGACATGTTGAATGACAGTTCTTTTTAATGTTTGTTTTTGAGAGACAAGGAGACAGAGAGCGAGTGGGGAGGGGCAGAGAGAGAGAGGGAGACACGGCATCCAAAGCAGGTTCCAGGCTCTGAGCTGTCAGCACAGAGCCCGATGCGGGGCTCGAACTCGGGAACAGCAAGATCATGACCTGAGCTGAAGTTGGACGCTTAACCCACTGAGCCACCCAGGCGCCCCTAATGACAGCTCTTTAGCAAATGACTCATGCCTGGGGTTCCCGAGAGGAGAGTAGGAATAAACACGTGAGCAAAGGAACGAGCTACAACAAAGAGCTCTTGGGGGCAGAGGTCCTCCTTCAAGATTGGCTGCGACCCCAGCTTGGGCTAGTGGGCCAGGAAGGATGCACCCCACTGCCTTCACCGTGGAAATGTTAAAAGGGGCCCTCGGAGAGGTGAGGCCACTCACCCAGAATCACTCGTCTTGTAAGTGGCATCTTCCTGGGCCCTTGAATCTGTGCCTTCCTGGGACATCACACCCCAGGGTGGGTATTGACTGGGGAGAGAGGGGTGTTGCCAGCCAGAGGGGCAGCAGGGGTAGGGGGTGCCCGAGCACTGGGAAAGCCGGGATTTGCAAAAGTGAGGTTGCGAGCCCTCCCGTGATGGGGGTGCTGTGTCCTGGCACGCCCCAGAGCTCCAGGGGGGCTGACCAGACACTCTCAGTGGCTCCCTCAGAGACGTCACTCCTGCTCAGCCCGACGCCCCCACTCTGAGCCCTCCCGTGCCCCCCTGCCAGCACAGCGGGCCCTCCTGTCTATGCTGCCACCTCCTTGGCCTCTCGACTCCCGTTGGCACGGCCACCACGTGCAGGACATTCTGCCTGCAGACCGGGTCTAAGCGGATGGCACCAGGTCACGCATATCCCACCGTCTGTGCCAGGTGACGCCAGCTGATGGCTCTGGCTGATGCCAGTGTGTGCGCCCAGGGCCCACCTCCACAGCCCAAATTGCTTATCATTCCCAGTGCCGGTTCCCCTCCTATGGAATCAATTGTTACCCGCCCCCCACCCCCCACACACATAGGTTCATAGGTAGAAGCTCCAACCAACAATGAGACCGTTATTTTGAGTCGGGGCCTTTAAGTAGGTGATTCAGGGTAAGTGACGTCATAGAGGTGGGGCCCTTTCTGATGAAGTCGGCGTCCCCCAAGCAGAGGGGGAGACACCTGAGAGCTCTCTCTGTCTCTGAGTGTATGCACAGAGGAAAAGCCACGTAAAGCCCAGCGAGCAGGGAGCCTATCTCCAAGCCAAGGAGAGAGGCCTCACCAGGAAGTACCTTGCTGACATCTGTACCTTGGATTTGGGGTCTCCAGAATTGTGAGAAAAGAAATGTCTGTGATCCTCGGTGGCATTGTTGTCACGGCAGCCTGAGCAGACTCGGGCATCCCCTGTGGCCAACGGGGGGGCATGTCACGTACCCTCAGGGGCCTCCCCCCCCCCCCCCCCCCGACAAGCTCTGTCCTGCCCGGATTTCAGATCAGTGTTGCGTGACCCTCTGGCTAGAAATGGCTGACGCTCCCTCACTCGACAGCCGGTGTCTGAGGACAGGCCGCCCACCGGCCCCTCGGGCTGTGGGGCTTCCCCACCACTCTGGGGCCTGTTCTAAAACTCCTTTCGAGCCCATGGGCGACCCCACAACAATGGATGCATTCCTTTTTTCCTTGAGTTAGAGGTGTTTTCACTGCAGTGAAAAAAACCCCAGGTAATGGAACGGCATTCTTATCTTTCCTGGTGTTGGAGTAGTTTGGCCCTTAAGATGGCAAAATGCTTTTGCTCTTCCTGTGTCTGGATGAGAGAAGCAGCGACACATGGGGGTCCCCCAAGTGTTACTTTTCGCCTTTTACCCCCCCCCCCGCCCCCCTTCGCTCATGGAGATGGGAAGAGAAGTGGGGGAACGATTCATTCTCCAGCTTAGCCTGGTTCCAGCCTCAATGGCAAATGCATGGATCTTATCCAAAACGAGATGAACGGGAGGGCCTCGCGTTTGGGAGGCGGCCAGAAACGCTGTTGGAATGGGGCCCTTCTGCCACTGTCCCTGGGTTGTGGGGAAATGACCATCGTTTTTATTTTGCCAAGGGCCGGTCGCTTATCGCAAGGGCTGGAGGGCCAGGGGAAGTTCATTCCTCGTTGCCGTTTTGCTCTGCGGTGCTAAATTAGTAATGGAACAGCTTGGTCCGAAGGGTTTCTTCCCAGGATTTAATAAAAGGCACAGGTGTGGCTGAAAGGCACTCAGCCATGTGCAGCCGGGGGCAGCAGGAGAGCCGGCTCCAAGAGCTCCTATCTAGGTGCAATCAGCCTTGTTCTGATTTAGGGTGAGCTCGTTGCCAGGGAGCAAAACACAAGGAACCCCTTTCTTTTGCAGTTTGGATGCTTTCTCGGGCTATGCGTGTGTGTTGCTTCCCAGTAAAGGTCTAGTCGAATCCTCACTCCAAAACCTCTGGCCAAACCTAAGAGAAGGAGTTGACGTGGGGAAAAGAAAAAGTAGGCCCAGTTTTGGCATCCATACACTCCCATTACGATCGTTAAAGGTTGCTTCCCAGAAGAGAAATAAATGAAGGAAGGGATCTGGGGTGCCAAGAGAGTTTCAGGAATCACCACGCTCACCAGTGACATCGCCGCCATCATCAACGCCATCACCATCATGATTACCGTCATCATCACCATCATCATCACCATCATCACCACCACCATCAACGCCATCGTCATCATCACTAACTTTATTTGACCACTTATGTGCCAGGAACCCTGCTCATGCCTCAATGTCTTTGGCACCTCCCTCTTATTTTTTTTCCGTGCGCTCTATTCAGTTTTTCTTCATGGCGCTTACCTCTCCTGGGCATTACGTCATAGATTTATTTGTTGACGTGTGTTTCCTCTGCCCTCTTTTGCCCAGAATGTGAACTCCACAAGGGCTTTTGTTTTATTGGCAATGGGACTCCCAGGATCTAGCCCGGGGCTTGTGACGTGATAGGCGACCAGTAAATAGTAGTTGAATGAAAGGACATTAAGGACACTTCTGTGAGCTGATGCTGTCACACTGTCACCACAGAAGTGAGGGGAGTCAAGCTCACTGCAGCTACGTAGCTTGCCCGAGCGCGTCGGTATAGAATTAGAATTCAGCATCTCAGGTAGTGACCACAACCTCAGGTTCTTTAACCTCTAGAACAAGCTGTACCTTACTCTTTGCCCGCGAATTAATGGCACATAGATCCTTTAAGACTTTTAAATCCCTACATCTCTGGTTATTTTTTCTAAAGCAAATGAAATGCATCTCCGTTCCCCAAAAGGAGGAAAAAGCGTTCTCTAGGAGTGGACAACCACCCACATCTGCTTCTCTGCGTGACATAAAAACCTGAGCTTGTGTTCTCCAAAAGACTTAATTAATGAGTTGACCAAGTCAGAACCATTTGCCCAAACCAAGGCAGGGATAAAAGTTGATTGACAAGGGTCTAATTAACCCCCCATTTATAATCTAACAGCCTGAGATCTTTCAGGTCGTAAAGGACTTTGATCCTAGAAATTGTGCTAATCATAGTCCCCCACCCCCACCTCCTCCATTTCTGTCTGGCTTCCCTAACTTGAGGGTGGGTGCTGCAGAGGCAGGGCTTCAGGCCTTGTTGAAAAGAAATTAGTTCCCTGCAGTGGCCGAATGAGCTGTCTGTAAAAATAACAACAACCCCACATGGGGTCTTGAGATAGCAATCTGGCCATGGGCTCCCTCAGTGGGGACATCGTTTGCATAGTGATGCATGCCAGATGGTTCTGAGACAAATTCCAGTATCTGTGATGATGGAGGAGCTGCCACTCCTTGGGGTGGGCTCGTGGGGGTGGGGTGCGCTGCTCTTGTGGGACTCAGGGAATGACCCTCGTTAGTGGTGTGTGGGGCGGGGATCCAAGTTAAACACTGGTGACAGACAATAGGGCGGAAATGATGCAGCGTGGTTGGAGAAGTGGGTTCTGAGAATGGTGTGGGCGTCGTCGAGGGGCCAACAGGCAACACCCCGGGGTGTCCTCTCCCTGCTCCGCCTGAGAGGTCCAGAGAAGTGGGTCCAGATTTGGTGATTCCGGAGACCAGGGCATACTTTGTTTTGAATCAGGTGTATTGACATAGGCTTACCGACTTTTATTGTGTCTGTTAAGTTACTTACAAAACAAGGGAACAAAGAGGTTGACAGAAGCAGCAAAAATCCCTACGACCTACCTCCAAAACCAATTAACTTTTTTGAAAAGAACATCTTAACACCCACAAAAAGTGGGAAGAATGTCGTCACAGATGCAACATAGGCCTTCTCAAGGAAGGGCGGTAGACGACCACGGGCAAATTTGTACATACTCACATCGCCCTTATTTCTCTCATTCATCCTTTGGTGAAAATTGGTTGCAGATCCACCGAGCCCAAGGCCTGGTGTTTGTAGGGTGACAGTAAGTCCCTTTGGTCTGGGACAGTTAGGTTGAGGCGATTGCTAATTAATTAATGTTTACTAATTGGTTTTAATGTTTCCTCTCCCTCTCAAATGGGCTCCAGTTTATACGGTCACCCTGAGACTTTGGGGGCCTCTAGTGCAGACAGGGATCAAGACTTTAATTCTGCTCCATGACCCTGGGGACATATTTTTAGTGCTCTTTGAAAATGCTTTCCTTGTGTATTTTAGTGAAGGAAGGGAAAACCTGATACGCTAAAATTTGTTCTTTCCCTCTCTCTCTCTCTCTCTCAACAGCTTTGTTGAGACATCACTAACACGTAGAAAGTATAGATATTTATAGTGTATAACTTGATCTTTTGATATACGTATACATTGTGAAATTTCTTCCCCCTTCCTTTTCTTATTCTACATGATGGTCTGAAATGTCCTTGTGTAGATGAGCAAGCAGTGGAAGAGAGATTTTAATGAAACACGATGCATATAATTCTGTCCAAATTAGTCATGTGACTTAGAAAAGAGGAAGATCTCGAACTTTCCCCACTTGCCTGCCATTGTGCTGGAAACTCACTGGATACTTAGCACCTCATCTCAGCAAATGGGGACACAGCACCAACAGACAACAGGATGTGGCCAAAACAGGGCATCTACTTGTCTCTTCCCCGACTGAATTTTATTACTTACATGTTGCGTCTTGCTTACAGAGTCTAAATGACGGAAGAGACGCCTCGTTCCATCACCATCTCCCACGCTGCTCGTAGTCTGTGTGTACCCGTGTGCTAATGGAGAAGGGATGGGGACTTTGATGCAAAGGGGGGTTGTCAAGACGAAAACCCAAATAGTCACCATTGAACACAATCTTTATGTTCACGGAGTGAGAGATGGTGTGTCCCCTCGAAAGGGACCATGAACCATCCTGAACGTTAGCTACATCTAAATGTCCCCAAGTGCTAGGTGATGACAGTGCTGGGGCTGCTGGCAACAACTGAGGCAGCCTCCCGAGCGCCTGCAGGCATCCCTGCCTGAGCAGCTCCATCTCCCCTGCACACTGGGTCCACACACTGTCCAGGAGAGTGAAGGAAGCAGACACGGGCTGGTGCCCATCCCCCCACCCCCAGTAACCCACTTGACTCTAAAAATATTGGGTTTGATGGGGATTTTCGAGATTTTCTGGTCCAGGCTACTCACCTACAGATGAGAAAATTCTGCAAGGCCCAAGAAGGGGCGCCCCAGGCACTCGTGTTCTTGCCCAAGACTGTAGGTATTCAGTAATTTTTTTTTAACCTAGGGTGGTCCTTGGGTTTGGCCAATCAAACGAGTTCCCCAGTGATGTGTTCTTCATCCCCCTCTGCCCTGCTCTGCCCTGCATGGGGTTGGGACTCAGTATGCCTGCCTCAAGCTGAGCGAAGCCTGTCCTCTGCCAGAACGTTACGTGGGCCAGGCCTTTGGCCTCGGGACCCCCATGGCGGCCACTGGTGCTGGGTGGTTGGTGGAGTCAGGCCCTCCTCAAGGGAAACATCTGGGCGCACAGGCCTGAATTCTCCTTTCTGAGTGACCAGATTGTTGAACAAAAACAAATACCTGCTTTGTGCATATTTCTTTCCTTTTGGGGGGTTCAAGAAGAGTTGACGTTGGAGCCACAGTCAAAGACGTTGCCAAAACAATCAGAAGCTCTCTGAAGGAAAGGGTAGCCAGTTGCCAGCATTGAAAGCAGCAGCCAAGATTTAGGAAGCTTAAATACCTAACCTGCCTTGATTTAGAACCCTTTTAGGCTGACATTTAATATCGACTTGCCTGGTGGGCAGGTTTCTCGCAGTGTTTGGGGAAGGCTAAATGGGACTGGAACAGTGATGACCTCACCCAGAGCTCGGCGCCCCTCGGGTCTGGTGCCTTTTTGAGCTCAGAGCGGCTCAGTCTGTGGAGCTCCCAGGCTGGCCCCACGTTCCCGGTGGGATTTGGAAAGCCCTGTGTTTATCCCTAGGGCGGAAGGGGGTGCTTTTGGTGGGGGGGACGGTGCAGGCCCACCAAGGGAGATCGATGCAGACTACACAGCAGTCGTTGGTCTGATCATGGAGAAGGCAGATGCAGGCCAGCTAGAGGCAGACCCAGGACCGAGGGGTGGATATTCTGGGGAGTCACCTTCCATGTATTGTTTGAATGATGACAGCCATCCAAAATGGAATACCCTGGTTAAAGAAAGGTCTGTCCCCACGGGAATCGTTCTGAGGCTTAGATGACCACTTGGCTGGAAACATTGTTAAAGGGTTTCAAAGGCTGGAAAGGGCGGGTGTGGGCTAAATGAAGTCTAAGGTCTGACAGCCAATCAATCCGCGAGAAAGAGGACATACTCACCAGCTTCTATTTAGGGGTCTCTGGTATATAGGAATCCCTCACTTAACTGGGGTTTCAAATAGGGATCTTAGCTAGCTGAAAAGCAACCAGGATCAGCAAGGAAATACCAAATGAGAATTGGGGACCTGTTGCTGCAGACGTTTGCATGGTTTCTAAGAGGGCACACAGGGTCTCATTTGTGACCCGGTGACTCCTACTTTAGACACAACTCTAACAGACTCGGTGGATTCCTCAGCAGTAGCTGGTAGAGAGAAGTACATTGAGGAAACTGGGAAGAACATACTTTTGAATACCAAGAGAAAAGGAATCAGAAGTATGGCAAAGTGAGGCCATTTAATGAGAAGGCAAACATTTGGACAAACTTTGGGAGCACACAAAGAAGGGCCAGGCTGTGGGTCATCGATAAGAAGGTAAATTGTGTTCGATGGCCTCTGTGAAAGAAGACGGAGTAATCTACACCATATTTTATGGAGATGGGTAATAGAAGATTGAGAGGTAGCTCCGTACCTGGGAATTTGCAATACACGTGGCGGAGGATGTATGAGTAAGAGGCACATTATGAAATTATGTCTCCGTATCCGTATGAAAGTATAAACGACTTAAAAAAACGAGCATGGGGGCGCCTGGGTGGCTCAGTCGGCTGAGCGTCCGACTTCAGCTCAGGTCACGATCTCACGGTTCGAGAGTTCGAGCCCCGCGTTGATGGGGCTGACGGCTCAGAGCCTGGAGCCTGCTTCCGATTCTGTGTCTCCTTCTCTCTCTGCCCCTCCCCCATTCATGCTCTGTCTCTCTCTGTCTCAAAAATAAATAAACATTAAAAAAAATTTTAAAAATGAGCATGGGACAGGACATAAGCATTTCACAGAAACACTGTACACATGGCCAATCTACATGCAAAATGTGCCGACCGTCATTAGTAATCAAACACAGGCGCACGGTTGAAAAAGGAGACTTGATTTTTGTCTGCCAGACTGTCCAAGATTTAGAAGATATTCCAAGTTAGTTGGGGTGTCGGGACGAAGATTGGTATGCGTTTTGAAGAGCCAGTCTGGCACTTTTTATCACATTGTCATCTTATCCATTTATCGGTTTTACCTAGAAATTCCACTCCCAGCAATTGCCACCCCCCCACCACCACCAAAATGAATCTGAAGATATGTGTTCAGGGATCATCATTGAATCTAGAATTACAAGATGTTGGAAACAGCCTGGAGTCCAGTGATCTTGTGGAATACTCATGCGGTGAAATATTAAGAAAACATCTACAAATGACATATGCTTGTGAAATGATGAGGACAATAGATTGTGAATAAGATAGTGTGGGTGAAATGTACCGTTAAGGAACAAAGAAAGCTGTAGAACTGTATACGAAATATGATCCTTTTGGTATAAAAAATTATCATTATTGTTTAAACCATATTTATACCGAACTCTGAAGCTATTCGTGGGTCTTTCAGCTTGGAAAACTGGTCATTTCCTTTGGGTCAGGCACTCTGCTGGACTCTTATGAAGATGATCTAATTAAATCTTCACCAACATCCTCTAAAGTTGAGCCTCCTCACCCAAGGCTCAGATCATTGTGGAATCTATCACCAGTTAGTAAAGTCAGTGGCTCAATCAGGATTCAAATCCAGATCCGTGTGCCCTCGGAATGTAGGCTCTCAGGAATTTACCCATCCGTCTGTCCATCCAGCCATCCGGCCAGCCAGTATTTACTGAGGGTCTTTTTTGAGCCACAGTATGCTACACGCTTTTGTTCGAAGCCGTGACTAAGGGTAGAGAATTTGTATGGGGAGCACACGTAGAATGCACAGGAACCAGTTCCTATTTGAATATTCACAGGGATAAATAATGAAAACTCTATTTACCAAACCATAGACATGGAACTGTTGTGCCTTTCTGACATCTGTTTCATAATGTAGGGAAAGTCCTAGGATTGAAAACAATCAGGAAATGGAAATCCAAACTGGGGGTGGGGAGGGGCTCAGAGGGCTTTGCCATCACTGAGAAGCCTAGATGGCATGGAGGAAGGTCAGCACGAAGGTCTGAAAGAAGCTAGGGGAGCCAGGGGGGCGCCAGGGGCCTTTGGGTGGGGACAGGGGACCGATTCAGGGGGTGGGGAAGGGACCGGTCTGGGAGTGGGGCAGGGGGAGGGGGTGTCGGGGGCCCAGGGCTTTACTTGTAGACCCAGAGGACAGAGAGCTGTGCTCCCCACTGGGGCGCTGCTCAGAGGCCAGGTGACCAGAGGGCCTGGGACTTGTCTTCGGCCCAGAGCAAACCCTTGTTGGAGCTCTCTGGGTCACTGGTCAGCCTGTACCCCATCGTGGCCACCAGGCTCGTGGGGAACTCTTGAGAAGGACCAGTGTGTAAACGCCAGCTCCAAGTGGTTCTGCCTCGATCCATCTGGAAAGAGGACAGGCACCTCCTTCGTTTTATTTATTTATTTTTTCTTTAAAGCCCTCCAGGTAATTCCAAGGTGCAGGCAGGAGGAGAAACGAGTCTGAAATACAACCCTTTTAAATACAATTACCCATTCACCCATCTTGCAGTCCTGGGTGCCCATTTCTCAGGTGGGGTGCCATTGGGGAAACCCTGTATGATGGGGGTTGTCTCTGGGCCTCAGGAAACAAGATGCTCATCCAGACACAGCTGCACACTTGGGTGTGATCTCGGCTGAGTCACTGTCCTCCCCGGACCCGCGTGCTGTCCCGGGAGGACTTTGAATTGCTCACCCCTGATATCGCACCCAGTGACCTCACCAATAGCATTGAGTGCTTGTGGAACGAACGAACGAACGAACGAACGAACGAACGATGTGAGGGCTATTTCAAATAACCTAACTTAATCCTGGAAAGGCAATATCCCTGCCCACTCTCACCCTTTACAGCTCTAAGTATTTAAATCCAGACTCCCTAGAAGGTCTATGCCTCCACCCTTCCCATTTCCTAGGGCTGCGATAGGGTTAGAGGGTCAGAATGTGCTGCTGCCATATTTCCAAAACTCTATTTCATTTGCAAAAACCTCAGAATTTACAACCCTAAAGCCACCCTTTTCACCACTGGCTTGGAACATCACCAACCCGCCTGTGTCAACCCCTATTTAACCCGCCGGTTAGACCAGCACACAACAGTAGACATCTCCAAAAGGTCGGCCTTCCCAGACCGGCGACCCTTCTGCTGTTTTGCAATTTTGCAAGGGACCTGGGGCCTGACCAAGTCACAAACTGTCTGATTTGAGCTTTTTCCCACTAATTAAATTCAAACCATTAATCAGATGAGAGACTGTTTTCTTTTTGCCTTCGACCTCAAGCAGCTTTTGTCCTTTGGATCTGTCACTCTGGGAATTTTACCCCTTCAAGAGGATTCGCTCGAGCTTTTGAAGTTGGCGGGGGGAAAGAGAAGGCAAAGGAGGCATGTGAGACTTGCTTTATGCAAAGTGGCCACGAGGCATGCCTGTAGAGCCGGCTGACCTAGATCCGTTATCCCCGAAGCCAAAGAGATGGGATGCTGCTGTCCTATTTTGTTTGCTTAGCTGCACGGTTTTCGTGTCACGTGCCCGAGGATGGGTGTAATCGGTCTTTTAAAAAAGCATGTTACAGGGGCGCCTGGGTGGCTCAGTCGGTTAAGCGTCCGACTTCGGCTCAGGTCACGATCTCGCGGTCCGTGAGTTCGAGCCCCGCGTCAGGCTCTGGGCTGCTGGCTCGGAGCCTGGAGCCCGCTTCCGATTCTGTGTCTCCCTCTCTCTCTGCCCTTCCCCCGTTCATGCTCCATCTCTCTCTGTCCCAAAAATAAAAACAAATAAAAAATACTCTGGAGGGGCGCCTGGGTGGCGCCGTCGGTGAAGCGTCCGACCTCAGCCAGGTCACGATCTCGCGGTCCGTGGGTTCGAGCCCCGCGTCAGGCTCTGGGCTGACGGCCCGGAGCCTGGAGCCTGCTTCCGATTCTGTGTCTCCCTCTCTCTCTGCCCTTCCCCCGTTCATGCTCTGTCTCTCTCTGTCCCAAAAATAAATAAACATTAAAAAAGCATGTTACTCCGCACTTCACACCCCTGACTCTCTTACCCTGACTGGTGTTTTCTCTGGGGAAAAAAAAAAAATCCTGGAAAGAGTTAAGTACTGTTCGTTCCTTCCTTTAAGATCAAGTTTTGCGAAGTAAACTGGAAACGACAACAGGAAAATAAATAGCAGCCACTTGCACTGTGTCCTCTGTCTTGCTGAAAGGTGACCCTGGCCTTAAGGGGACGAGGCAGAGTGGAGGTTAGACTGTGTGCCACCACAAAGTGAAAAAAGAAAAATCTAGAACAAGAATCAGCCTGTGGGATTTGAGCCCAGGGACTGGGGAGAGGTCAGGCCACAACCTGCCGCTTGACATTGCTGTGTAATGATCTACGGCGTCTGGTTTCCAGAACGTCATGGTCGTCAACCACTGCGGCTTACGCGGATTAACTTCTGAACGCCAAGGCCGGTCCCGTTACTTGGGTTTGCTCTGTTTGCTGATGCATCAGGAAGTGGCTGGAGCCCGTACCCAGTGGCAGATGTTTCCACTCTGGCGAGTGCAGTCTTTTTCTACGGCGAGAGGACCCCGCCCTAGTCCGGCCCCTTCTGCACCCGTGTGGGTTCCGGGTTCGGGCCTCTCTGGAGGGAGAGCCCGTTAGCTCATTAACCCGGCAGCCGACCGACGGTTCCCACCTCACGAGAGCTCCAGGCTGGTGACCCTGGTCACTCTGAGAGTGGAGGCCCCGTCACCAACGTTCCCTGAACCATATGCTGTTGGAGGTGCTGAAATGTGGTCCCTGACCTCAAGGGGTCATCTCTAATTGACTTTGTTTTGGTCCCGAGTATCAAATGAGCAGAAACAAAGCGATATCTTGAGGGGGGTGTGCTGGTCGGCTAAGGGGATTTCACGGAGGTGCCCGAGTTTGAGGGCCAGTGATCTCAGCAGGAGCTTCGTGAATGCTCCCACAGTCAGAGCATCACCCCTGTATCACCTTCGCCAGGTGAGTCTGTGTCGAGAACGGTGCTTTAGGTCGAAGGCGTCAACCTCGGAAAGTTAATGACCGTATCGTCTGGCACACAAAGGGCAGGGGCCACCTCCTCGTTCGTGAATGAGGGAAGCCACCACGGGGAAGGGCCAGACGCGGGAATGCTGAGCTCTTTGGCGGGTGGGCCGGCTGGCAGCCAGGCCCAAACCCTACTCGCACAGCCACGGACACGCTCCTCACAAATCGGGAAGACCACCTCCCTCGTGACCTTGAACTCCACTTGCATTTGGCGAGGGTCAGGGACAGCCTCCTGGAATGAGGCACAGACCAGGCAAAGGTGTAGCGGTTGGACGCTCTTGGGCCCAGCTAGAAGGCGCCACTGGGCAGGCCACATGCCTGTATTTTGCCCAGCACCGAAGGCCACCCTTCATGGGGGAAGAGGGGCTGTAGTCCATGCGTAGAGAGAAATCACTTCATTTCCTGTGACTTTAGTACAGGACCTTCAACGGCAGCAGGCTGCTTCTCCTTTTTTTTTTTTTTCCTTTTTTTGGCCCGTGATGCTTTGAAAATGGGACATTTCACGTATAAATGCTGGTATCCTGTGGCTTTTGATAAACTCAGCAGATCTGGCCACCCTGGGCCCGTGTTCCTGTGTATAAATGAGGGTCTGGAGCTCAGCCACGACTGTCGCTTCGGGCAAGGTCTGGGCTCTCAGTTTGCCGCAGACCCCACCACCCCCTATTGCCTGCTCCTTAGCCGCTTCACGAGTGCACAGCGTCCGCCTGGGTCCTGGGGGCCACGCGTTTGCAATGCTTCCGAGGGTTGGGGAAAATGCGTCCCCTGTGACAGAGTCACAAATGATGTTGAGTAAAGTCATGCACAGTTGAAATTCCTTGCAGAGAGACTGGAGCAGGTCACTGATGGGGGAAGCCGATAGCCAGTCACAGGTTAACGAGCCTTCTGCTCTGGGGAGGATATATAAATATACCCCAGAGGGGATCTGAACTTTCCCCCACCTATCTGATCTGTCTCTAATTGTTACCAATTGGTATTCCCTTACGCCCATGCTTTCTTTGTAATAGAGACCTTGTTCTCATTCCCCCGCTGAGAGTGACCCTGTTTTCCAGCTGCCCGTCCACAGGGGTCACTGATTTCCTGGGACAAGAATTTGGGGGGTTTTGGTGTTTAAAACATCCAATTTTCTTTCTTCCCTAAACTGGTTCCATTTATCTTAAATCATTAAGCGCACTGGCGTCCTTGAAAGCTGCTCTCACTGGATTCATATCACTAAGCAAAGTGACAAGAATTTTACCAGGCGTGAGACACGCTTTTTACATTGTTTATGCTTTTCTTAAAAAACAAAACAGAACAGAACGACACTTTAGCAGACGTGCGTGGAGGCTGGCTCCTGTCTTGGCTGGCCTCTCAGCCCGCACGGTGCGCAGTTGTCTGTGGGATTGTGAGCCGGGGGTTGCTCTAAGTCCCGTGCCGTGCCCTCCGACCTCGGATGCGGTGAACACGTCGTGGGTGAGGCTGAGTTCGCCGCCCGGGACTGTCCTGAAGTCTGGGCTGGAGCGAGGGTCTGAGGCACGACTGCTCCCAGACGGAGATGTGGCCCCGGGTCGGAGCGGGTCGGAGCCCTCCTCCCTGGTGCCTCTTGGCCCGCGGGTCCAGGGGGAGCGGGTGGCGGGTGTGGGGGGCCTGCGGAGGGGAGCGCCAGCGGTGAATGTGCGTGATGCCCCTGGATCACACACCCTTATGGCCAAAAAGGCAAATTTTATGGCGTGGATATTTTACCACAGTGACAAAAAAGGCAATGGGAAGGAAAAAAAGACTCTTCGATGAGAAACCTTTAAAATGAAAAACAACCATGAGGGGCCCAGAAAGACGAGGGAAAACCTCGTGTTCGTGAAACAAGGTCGTGGCCTGTGTCGCTTTCCTCGTGGGGGACAACTGTGTGCGTTCTCATACACACTCTTACACACGAGTGTGTCTGAGACACATGCACGCTCATACACTCTTGTACACACGTCTCACACACATACACACAGACATGCACACACACTCACCTACACACACGCACACACACGTGTCTGTCACACACATGTGCCGGTCTCACACACACTCCTGCATACACTCGCACACATTGCCCATCTCTCACACACACACACACACACACTCACACACGTATCTGTCTCTCACACACACACAGTGACACACACACTTGTCTATCTCACACAGACATACACTCATTTGTACACACTCACACATCTGTCTCACACACACACACCTACATACTGTCGCACACATACACACAGATGTGCACACACACATACATGCATAGCAATCACACACGTCTGTCTCATACACACACTCACACATTCACCTGCCTACACACTCACAGACAAACTCATCTGTCTTACACCCACTTGTACACACTCACCTGCACACTGTCACACACAGGTGTGCACACTCATGCACACGTGTGCTCGTCTCTCACACGTGCAGGCGTGCTCACACCTGCACACACCCTGGAACCTTTGAGCCCATGTATTGTAACCATTGCTGCCAGCTTGTCACCAAGCCACGGACATCCTGGTGAGACCCGGACCCCCCACGGCTTCGGGGAGCGCTGAGCCGGTGTGTTAGTGTGCGAGCAGCACAAACCCGCCGTCTGAGACAACACACGCTCGCAGTCTCACGTTCCGGAAGCCGGGAATCGAGGTGCCGGCAGGGCCATCCATCCCTGTCTCTGTGTCTCTGTCCTCCCCAGCAGCCCCCCGCATATGGACCCCAGTCGTATTCGATTAGGGTCCGCCCTGCCCCCGTGTGACCTCATCCTAACTAATAACATCTGTAACGACTCTGTTTCCAAGAACGTGTGCGTTCTGAGGTACCCATCCGGCACCTAATGCCCCGAGTCCCTCCTGCCCCAGCACCCCTGAGAACCTCTCGATTCCTTCTGGAAACCCACGACTGTTTCTCCCGAGCATCTGTGACTCGGAAGGGGCCGCTCCAAAGCCCCGGCTGTCACGGTTTAAAGGGAGCGAACGTTGCAGCCATGGTTTTAATTAAGGGTTGATGGGCCATGTCATGACATCATCAATAAAATGAGCATAATAAAAGAAATAATTTGGTAGGAGGCATGGGAGGGCAGCCCAGACCTCGTCACGAGCCTGCACTCTGCAGCAGTGAAAGGCCATCCCGGCGCTGGCACGCCTCGGGCTGCCCAGGGCGACCCTTGTCCGCTAAGCAGTTCCGCTCGTGCCCGTCGACTCTGCGTGGCCCCGCCAGCCCGAGGGCTGCCTACGGGTGTCGACTCCGCTCTGCTGCCGAGCTGGGTGAACCGAGCCGGTTAACTGCCAGCTGCTGGCTCAAATCCTGTCTTCTGGAAATGGCGTGCCAGGGTTGCGGTGTTTCTGCAGCGGGGGGCTCTGGGGGGACTGGGTCTTCGTGGAGCTGTGTGTCGCTGTGCGGCCAGCCTGGGAAGCTGGCCGGAGCCTCCAGAACAGAAGCCAGAAGGGGGTGCCGGGGTTTAGAATTAAGCTCAGCCTTAAGTGCAGGGTCAGGGACGTCCTTGGCTGGATTTGTCCACGGCTGTCGTTTCCTTAAAGCACACAGATGAACCAGAGTCTCGTATGATTTTTAAACTCCGTGTCCCTGTCCCTGTGGTTTAGAAAACTTGCTTCCTTGGGAACTGGGAAGATTTTGAGCATTACACTACTTCTAGGTGTTGCTATTTGAATGAGGAACGTTGATGAACGGAATGAGCCCGGAGATCACAGGGGGCAGGTGACTGTGGGGCCTCTGCTCAGGGCTGTACCCAGGTGAGTACTTGACCAGGGCGCCGGGCCAGGGGGGGCCGATGCCAGCCTGGGACCACTGCGTCTGGAATGGGGTGACTTTCCGCAACTTGCCCACCCAGAGGAGGTGTTGTCTTACCGAATTTACATGAAGACGCCTCGCTCGGTAGCGGGGCTCTGGCCGGAAGAATTCGAGCATCCGTTTC
Organism: Neofelis nebulosa; assembly: GCF_028018385.1. Taxonomy (NCBI): domain Eukaryota; kingdom Metazoa; phylum Chordata; class Mammalia; order Carnivora; family Felidae; genus Neofelis; species Neofelis nebulosa. The sequence goes on along the minus strand of NC_080798.1, from coordinate 59,672,056 downwards.
AAGAGGAGAACGGACACACTCCTTTCAAACTGAAGTCCTCCGTCAGTGCGTGCGGCAGATGTCTTGTCGTGCACCTGTGACGCTCCGGATGCTCTTCCATCTGTGGGGGAGGAGGGTGGGGACGGAAGCGTCTCTGGGTCTGAGGACACAAATTGAACCGACGGGTAGACGTCACACGGAGGCTGATTGCAGCACAGAGATGGAGATATGCTGACCAGGGTGGCTCTCGGAGAAGCGGTTTTGAACTGTCCAGATGTGGAAGCTGGGCTCATCCTGTGACTGGGTCCCTCGGTTCCTAGGTGTGTCCCAGCAGCATTGTGTCTAAGTGCCCCGAGCTGGAACAGTAACACGAGGCGATGGCACTGGCACCATCTTATGAGAGTGAAGCTGGTGAACACAGAAGCTAGCGCTGAGCGAAAGGAGCCAGTCCCAAAAACAGATGCGCCAACACTGTGCTCTGGTGGAGTTCAAAAGCCGGCAGGACCTCCTTACTCGTGGCCGTACCAACGCGTGCCAGGTGCAGAGAGGAGCCGGCCACGGTCAGCTCCCGGGCTGAGAGGACGCCGCGTGGGGGGAGCTAGGGCTGGGGGCTTGGGGCGCCACCGTATTGATGACCCCGGCGCTTGCCTCCGGGAGCAGCCCGGACCCGCCCTGAGACCACCTGCACCTTTGCTTCCTGAGGGAAGTGTCTGTGAAGTCAGGTGCCTCTTGGCTTTCTCGAGTCTGTCCCGTCTTCTGTAAAGGGGAATAACAGACCCACTGGACAAGGGTGTAGAAAAGCCCACGTGCAGCCTGGTGGTGTGACCCGGGCACAGATGGGCATCTGGGGGGTGCTCCCGGGCACTGCAACAGCGCTTCGGGTGACACAGGCGTGCTCTTAAACCTGCACTGACTCCCAGCCGTGTGGCAGGCGTCAGATGCCTTCAAAGAAGGACTTAGGCTGAGACAGAGAGAGACGCACAGAGACAGAGACAGACAGGTGGAGAGAGGGAGAGGGGGTCCCGCCGCGCATGGATGACACCGCTCTGGCCCGGGGACTTACGGCTGTCAGAGGCCACTTCCTGTCCACCCGTCCGGTGAACCCCAGACTAGCTTAGCCAGTCCTCACAGTTACGGAAGCCAGTTCCCAAGTCCTTGCAATAAATCCCCTTACAAAGCCATACTTACCCCCCACTTATCAATTAGATCATCTCGGGCCCATCATTCAGCCTCCCAGACTGGAAATATCGCTTCACGGAGAATTAAATGAGAGGATATAGTATAAACTTCTCAGCCCTTGGCTGTTTCCATTAAAAAATCTCCCAGAAATGTTAGGTATTCTCTTCATTACCCTTGCTCATCACAGGAGTTCTGCAGAACGCTCTGATCCTGTGGGAGGGTGTGGCAGAGCTCCGGGCAGAGGGCTGTGCCCTCCCGCACACCCCGGGAAAGGGCGAGGGGGCCAGGGGCAACCGCAGCTGGGGGCAGGTCAGTGGGGGCCAGGCGGTATTTCCAAAGGAATTAGTTTTCACCTGACACGACAGATCACGCTGAAAATGCAAAATGTCCTGAGGAGGGGGACACGCTGGCACATTCCATCTTCCTTTTTTTTTTTTTTAAGTTTATTAATTTATTTCGAGAGAGAGCGCATGAGTGGGGAGTGGGCAGAGAGAGAGAGGGAGAGAGAGAATCCCAAGCAGGCTCCATGCTGTCAGCACAGAGCTCGACGCGGGAGTCGATCTCACCACTGTGACAAAATGACCTGAGCCAACACCAAGAGTCGGACGCCTGATCGACTACCCCCGAGGTGCCCCGTCGTCTTCCTTTTCAGACAGACTGGGCCATGGCGTGCCTCCCTCCCGCACGCTCCTCCCGCAGAGCGGCGCCTGCTATCCCGGTCCCCCTGCTCCTGAGCCTGGGCTGGCCTGGGTGCCGCACCTGACCAGTGGACGGCTGCAGGAGTGACCTGTGGTTCACGAGAATAGGTCACAGGGGAGCTGGTGCTTCCTCCTGGGTCTCCGAGGACGCTCCCCCGTGGGAGGCGCCCCCCACGCAGCACAGAGTCCCGGCCGCACGGACGGGCCGCGTGCAGGCTCCCAAGCACAGCCCTGCCGAGGTTCCAGGTGACACCGTGTGCGTGTGACATCTTGGGCGCCCGTCCGCCAGCTGTGGACATTTGACGGCATCCAGAGGAGAGCCCCTAGCGAGAACCACCCGGCTGAGCCCTTCCTAAATTCCTGGCCCACGAAATCCTGCCCCCGCTGCATGTGCCGCCCCCAGAAGCAGAGCTGGCCGGAACGGGGGGTGGGGGGCTCCGGGCGATGTTCAGGAGGGGTGCACGGGTGGTGTCCCGCCCCCTCGGCTCCCTAGGTGAGGACCCTAGGCAAGTTGTTTATCTCATCTGTTTACAGTTTCAGTAACAGTGGCCGCGTCTACTGGGGCTGCCCTGAGGCACGAACGTGGAAATGCAGAGCCCTCACCGGCTGAGCCTCCAGCGATCTGTGGACGCAGGGCAGACACGGGGGCCGGTGATGTGGCAGGAAAGTCTGAAGCTGCCTCCTTGGCTTTTCACACAAGGGAGGGCCCTTGGCCAGCCTGGTCAGGGACAGGCAGGGCTGTGACTCACAGTGTCCTTCTCTTCAGCCTGGCTTGGGAAGGGAAAGTGTGACGCCATTGCAATCCGGGGAATTTTCTGCTGCGTCCAGACCCGGGCTTCCTCATGTCTGTCCGGGGGTGGGGAAGGGGACCACGTGGAACAAAGGAGGATTCAGATGGGAGGAAGGGGGGTGGGAGAGGGGCAGAGCCGTGGCCGACGCGCCCGCTCCTCCGCGTCCCCAAGAAGAGAAAACTCACACAGAAGACGCTCTGTTCTGGTCCCGACGTCCCATGTGAACCCACAGCCTGGACCAACTTGCACGGTTGGTCCGGCGAGCCCCCTCCTCCCGAGAGTCCTTCCTTACCTGCAGCCCAAGCCCACTGCTCCAAAGATGTTCCTGGAGATGGTGAGCACAACAGACGCACAGACCAGGCCCCCGACGCACGCGACGCGGACAGCACCCGGGAGCCCTGGGACCCGAGTGCATCACTTCGCGAGCACCCACGGTTATTCGCTGACAGCAAGGTGTGATAAACCTCCAAACACCTTCTCTCACCGAGCCTTCGTCGTGCCTCAAGTCCACTCTCACTTGGGGCATTGGAGTCTTGAAGCCCCCAACCGGAAATGAATACCCCGCGGTGGAGTCACGGCCACCATCCCTCCGAGGTAATCCAAGATGGTGGCTGACATTTATACGGTGTCCGTGGCCAGGCTCCCTCTAGAGTGCTTTGTGTATTCCAGCTTTGTGTATCCGTGCTGTCCTCAAAATCATCTATGAGATGATGGATGCTAGATGCCGTTCAACAGACGGGGAAACTGAGGTACAAGGCCCTCAGGGAGTCTGGTCACGGTCACAGATGGGACTGGAACCCAGGCCTCTGACTGCAGGATCCGGGCTGTGAACAACTATGCCATCATCCTGGTGAGGCTCAACAGCTACAGCCTGGCAGCCATGGTGGCCACCTACATCTAAATAGATGAAGATCAAACAATTAAAATTCAGTTCCTCGGTTGCGCTAGCTCGTTCGGGCCCAGCAGGCGGGGGTGGCTTCCCTGAGGTGGCGACACGGGGGTGATGCCTGAATGGCAAGTGTGAGCCACTTCTGTGAATCACGCTGGAAGAGTGAGTGGCCAGCATTTTTGGAAACCCGCGGCTGGAAAGGAGCTGGGGGGGTGGGTGGTGGTGGTGGGGGTCAGAGTCAGGCCACGCAGGTGGACAGGACCAGGCCCCAGAGGGCATGTGGGCTGCAGGGAGAAGCGTCACATTTATTCCAAGTGCAAAGGCAAGGTGCGTTTGTCTCGCTAGCAGTGAGTGCGTGGGAGACACTGTTCTTTCCCCCTCCTTTTCCAGGTCCAAGCGGGGCCACAGGTAAGCGCTCTAGACAAACACAATCAAAGATGCTGCGGCCCTGTCTACCAGCTCCTTCTCTGGGACGTGGGGAGGTCCCGTGGGGTCTGAGCCCTTCACCGGCCTCGGTCCTCGGAGCGGGGCTCGGGTTCCAGACAGAGTGTGAGGGGGACGCGGGCACGGGTGTCTCTTTAAGACAGGCGGGAACATCCCCAGGAAGGTGGTTCAGTGCAGACGGCTGGGGTACCCTCTGGCCCCGTCCGGGCCACACGCGGCACGTACACCCGAGCGTATCAGCTGCTTTTATGTGTGCGGGCTCACTTTGCAAGGAGCCCCAGAAAGTGGGGGCTGCGTCCATCTCCTCAAAGGGAAACTGGGTGGCTGGGCGACAGTTTGTCACTGAAGGCTGTTTTGTGCCTTGGACGCTCTGCTCTGGGTGCGTGTGTTACCTATTCGAAACACAGGTAAAGAGAAACCAAGTCGTTTTGGGTAGAGGCTGGCGGGCGTCTCGAATGGGGTCCGCCTCCGTGGGAATGTGCCGTTTCATGGTGAGACTGTGTAATCTCAGAGGCTCCTGTATCTAAAAGAGAATGTTAAAGGTCTGGCCCAACCCCCACAGCACAGAGAAACGCGCCGAGACCCACGGCCACACAGCTGCCTTGGGGCGTCTGGCTCTTTTGTGACCTGCCTCCTGCCCCCCAGGAGATGCTCTCTTGGGCCGGACCCTCTCCCTGGAAACCACCATTTCTACATTTTTTATAATCCTGTGGTGCAAGAGAAAACTCTGCCCACGTGGTGGCTTCTATGTTTTCCAAAGGAACTTTATCATCCGACTGGGGGCTGTGGGCGGGCTCGGCACACCGGAAGCCCGGGGACTCTGTGCTCTGACGGGTGAGGCGGTGTTGTCTGAGGCCCGGGGATGGTATCTAGCAAGACTGGGGGCGAAGAGGCTTTTTGGCAAATCCCAAACAGCCAAATATGGAAGATTTCATGCAAAATAATGGACTGGGATCTGATGTGTGTCTAATTCAGTGTCTGTGTGTTCATGAGTGCAAAGAGTACAAAGTATTTTCATAATTTGTTCTTATTGAACCTGGCTTCATAGCAGTCACCTTAGGTCAAGACCCATTGTAAGCACTGCACAAACATTAGAAGCACCACCTGACGACATCTCCGAGTGTGCACCTTGGAGTTGTGTACATGCAGCTTTAAGTCCCAGTTCTGCCATCACCAGCTGTGGGACCGAGGCCAAGTTACCGGACTCTGAGGATCGGTGTATTCACCTGCACAATGGGTATGTCTCCAACTATCACAGACCTGTAAGAAATGGACTTCTGTCTTAGTTTGGACCACAGGCGATCACTGACTTTTGACCTGTTTTTACACGCAGCACAGGCAGGCTTCATACGGTTCAAGTGTACAAAGAGCTTAGCCCATGCCAGCCCTCGGAAAGCACTCAATAAATAATCGTTATTTTCTTTCCAATTTCTTTAGCCAGAGAGGGGCTTAGCCTGCAAGAACCTTCCCGCCGGAAAGATCCTGTGTCTCTCCGTTCCCTATCCTGAGGCCTTTGGCTCCCTTGCTCCACACTACTCTTCAGCGGGACTCACTCAGATAACTAAAAGGCTTTTGCTGGGCTCCAGCCTTTTAAAAGAAAGAAAATTGTGATAATGATTCTTTGTCTCCATAAAGTCTTATTTCCAGTGGCCTCAGCATCAGTGCAATACGGTTGCCCCACACAGGCGCCTTGAGGTCAGTTTAAGTAATGAATCCGGGAGCAGAGAGCTCCCAAGGCAGGCTCCCGGCGATGCGAATTCCTCAGCCATATGTCGCCCCTGCAAGGTGGGGGGCCCCATCACAGCTCCTGACAAATGCACGGCTCCTGAGCCAGAGAACCGCAGGAGGTGAGGTTCACATGGGCCGATCGTATCAGAAGATACCCTCACCCGGGGAGGCACCCTTTCTAGTCCCTTTCCTGCCCAAACACCACGGCAACCAACATGGAAATGCTATTCTGCCTCTGGGGTCCGGCCCCTCGGATGTCAGCGCCTTTCTCCAGGAGGGAGGCCAGATGTGTTTGCAAATTGCTAACTCCTCTCCACATGCGAGGTGACCCACAGGCCCAAGTCCCACCGTTCACTTTGTGGAAAAGATGTCAAAGAGCACCGACATGTGGGGCTCTGGAGGGAACCAAACGGGTGGCCACAGGAGCCCAATTACCGCTGGTCAGAAAGGAAATCAGACACCTTCAGCCCCTGCAGAAAACGGCTGTGGGCTGCCATGCCGGGAACCCACCGCTTCGTCATCAGCCCCAATTGTTTCTACGTGTCTCGAGCAACAGCATGGGTCCAAATCATCATCGATGACTTTTTTTAATTTTAAAATGTTTTTATTTATTTCAGAGACAGAGACAGTGAGAGAGAGAGAGAGGGAGGGAGAGCATGAGCAGGGGAGGGGCAGAGAGAGAGAGGGAGACACAGAATCCGAAGCAGGCTCCAGGCTCCCAGCTGTCGGCACAGAGCCCGACGCGGGGCTGGAACGCACGCACCGCGAGATCGTGACCTGAGCTGAAGTCGGACTCTCAACTGACCTAGCCCCCCAGGCGCCCCTTATTTATTGAAACATCCATGCGATGTGGCGACTCCGTTGAGCATGCTGTAGAGACGGTTTAGTGAGTGGAATCCCTAGGCGCTCGTATTTGAGAGCCCAATGAGGAAAACAGCAAGATTGCGTGGCTGTCGCCGAGGCAGTGACCTGGTCAACACACATCAATCACACACTGGCGGAAATGCCTGCACACTCAGCCACCGCCGCCGCCCCCACCCCGCCAACCCCTTGCCGGCCCCAGGGTTACAGGTCCCCCATCACAGGGTGTGTCCACCATGTAGCAATTTATAAAGTGGGTACTTTATAAATAAGCATCATCAGGAAAGAACGTCGCCCAGAAAACAGATGCTTGGTTTTCTTGCAAAGATCCAGCATCAAACACACACTCAGCATGTTGTGGAACAAAACATTCCACATTTCCCTTCGGAAATCAGAATATCCTGGACAGCATTCCCCACTTGCACGAAATCAATGGAAGCATAAAGAAGGCTGGAAAGAAACCCGGTTCAAACTCCTTGGGATGTTGATTCGAAGGCTGGGCAGGCAAGATACAAGAAGAGCCTTGAGTGTCTTGTGGTGCCGGGAAGCGAGAACGTATTGAAACAAAGAGAAATCAAAGGGATGGGCCACACCAAAAGGACACAAGAGCTAATCGGGAAGATCTTCCAGTGGCCAGCCCGGGACACTTTGAACAACAAGATAAGTAACCGGAGTGTTAGGCTATTACCCAAATGATGAAATAAATATCCATGAGCCCATCCTGATATAAACAGGTATGGGGAAGGGATAAATCGTCCTTGCGGAAGAGTTCCACATAATGTACAAGGAATGAGGACGAGGAGAAGTCGCCATTAGTAAGAGTCACTGTGGCGGGATCCAGGGTTGGAGGCTGACGTTAGCAGGCGGAGCTCTGGAGGAGCGGAATGGCCGCAGCGCCTCAGAATCTCTCCCTGGAAAGACTTCCTGGTGCGGGGTGCTGTTGACCTATGCCCACGCGCTCTCCAGTACTGTGTCCCGCGGGGGTACGGCTGAAGGCAGCTGGACGCAGTGACTCCCTTCTGACCAGAGTACAGGAGGGGAGAAACGGGGACCTTCCCACGGAGGATGCTGGCCGCCACCCGCCTAAGTGACCAGGGCTGCCATCGCCCGAGACAGCTGTGTGGGCAGCGTGCGCCCCCTGGTAGGCTGGGGCGAGGGCACGGCACTGCTCTGACCTTGAGCAGACATTAGCCAAACCCAGTTCGAGGTCTGGCTCAAACCGATCAGACTCTTGAGAAGGAAAGTCCGAGAAGCTGTCACGGACGGGGGAGCCTAAGGTGACATGGCACCAAACGTGCTGTGGGACCCTGGATGGGGGCCTGGGGCCAGAGCCGAAGGATGGAATCCAAGCGGGAAATCCAAGCGCAGGCTGTCTCTTGGGCACTGCTGTGGTGGCTCTGGTGGTCTCTCATGGCTGACAGCTGTCCCTGGGTCGGGGACGGCGCCATCGCTAGTGGGCGAGGTGCGTTCAGAAACTCTGTGTCCTGGCCTTGCAACTCTTTGAAAGTCTAAAATCATTTCAAAGTAGGAGGTTTTGAAAAGTTCCGGTTTCCTCGATTTTCTTCCCCTCCTGGCGACTCTCTGTGCCGAGATGGGGTCCGTCACTTTCATGGAAGGGTAGAAAGAGGAGCCAGACCCTCACTCGCTGCTGCTGCTGCTGCTGCTGCTGCTGTGGTACCACTCGGAACAGCCCTGTTGGAAAACAGCTTGGAAAACAGATCGGTTAAACCTAAATATGCAGCTTCCCTGTGGTGCACTAATGCCGCTTCTGTGTACGTACCCGACGAAACTGCCGTGTGTGTGTGTGTGTGTGCGTGCGCGTGTGTGCACCTAATACCACTTCTGGGTACGTACTCGACAGAACCGCCTGTGAGCATGTGTGCACGCATGTACATGTGTGTGTACACACCTATGTGTGTGTACTAGTATGCACGGGCATGTGTGCACACATGTGTGTGCATTGCATGCCTATATGTGTGCGTGCTGTGTATGTGTGTGTGCACATGTGTGTATATGTGTGCGTGTTGTGTGTTCTGTGTGTATGCATGTATATATGTGTGCATGCGCGTGTGTATGTGTGTGCATGTGTGCGTGTGTATGTGTGTGCATGCGTGTATATGATGTATGCCCGTGTGTGCATGCCTGTGTATAGGTGTGCATGCACATAAGTGTGTATATGTGTCTACGGCATGTGCGCATTGCTTGCCTATATGTATATATGTGTGTGTGCTGTGCGTGCGTAAGTGTACACGTGTATTTGTGTGTAGACGTGTGTGCATGTGTGCTCCTGTGTGTGCATGTGCGCGCGCATGTGTATATGTGTGCATGGGCATGTGTGCATGTGCATTGAATGCCTATATGTGTGCTTGCTGTGTGTGCATGTATGTGCGTGCACGTGTGTGCATGTGTATATGTGTGCATGTGTGTGTATGTATACTTTTGTATGCATGCCTGTGTATATGTGTGCATGGGCATGTGTGCATGTGTGTGTGCGTTGCATGCCTATATGTGTATATATATGTGTGCCGTGCATGCATATGTGTGCACATGTGTATTTGTGTGCATCCATGTGTGTGCATGTGTGCCTGTGTGCTCCTGTGTGTGCATGCATGTGTGTGCAGGTGTATATGTGTGTGAGCACCTGTGGGTATACATGTGTGAGCACACGTGTGTGCATGTATGTATGCCTGTGTGTGCATGTCTGTGTATGTGTGTGCATGTGTGTGCATGCGTGTCTATTTGTGTGTGTACCCAAAGTCATATACAAAAATGTCCGTAGCAAATGCACTCATCATAGCCAAAAACTAGGAACAGCCCCCAGGCCCATCAACATGAGCCTGGAGGAAGGGTGATGCACTCCCACGCTGGAACAGTATCCAGCAGCCACTCTCCGAGGGATGTCCAGGCACCGCCAGGGTCCCCGAGCCTCTTTCAGGGGATCTGAGAGATCAAAGCAATGTCTGTAATGTCACCAAGATGCTATTTGCTTTTCCTCTCGTCACATGATCTTCTGGAGGAGAATTCCAGAAGTTACATGACATGACACCGCCACAGACAGAATGAAGGAGCAGATGGGAGCCGCCAGCTCTCCTCCGTTAAGTGAGACACAAAGAGATTTGTAGAAAGGCGAAACAAAGCCACTCCCTTCGTTTAGAACATGTAGTTATTTTTCATTAAAAACATATCGGTCGTAGTGACACGAGTGACTGTATTATCATTCCAAGTGAACCAACAAGCAAGTGCGTTTCTAGATTTCTGTTTTGTTTGGTATTTCGGTAAATACTCATAGAACGAAACAAAGTACGTGAACGAAGCCGTTTGGAGTCCTCAGGAATTTGGGGGGCAGTGGGGATGCTGAGATGCTGGCGTCTGAGGATCAGTGTGACCGCGTCTGAGCCGCCATTCAGGCCGGGTGGGCCTTGCAGACCAATGCATCGAGCAGGCTGGATGGGAGTGGGGGTGTTATCGGAGCCGTGTGCGGATGGCTCGTCCACGGCCAGAACCGTCTCCCTCCTCCATGGGGGTAGCCGCTGGGAGGGGGCACAGGGCAGCTTCTGGGGTCTGGACAAGGTCTAGTGCTCGGGATGGGTAATGACAACAGAGATAGAACTTCTGGTTTCCACACTTCACCCTCTGTCTGTCGTCCTTCCATCAAAAGTTCCCCCAGGACGCTCTTGTCTTGATAGTTAAGGTCCCTGCACCGTTGGACAGTCAGCCCCAGTGTCAGGGTTTGCAACCAGCGGGCCCCGAGTTCAAATTCTGGCTCTGTCACTCACTAACCTTAGCTGCCTTGCTTGTGAAATGGACATGTGCACCTGTCACTACCTGGGAAGGGTTAGGTGCAATCACGTCCATACCCCGCTTAGCACAGGCCTGGCACAGAGTTTGCACGGCCTAAGCGCTTCTGTGGATTTTAAACCCCAGTGTTCACCTCGGCCCCTACGGCACAAGGCAAGCACACCCCGATACAAACAACGCGTCCTCGTGTTCCCCGTGCAAGCCCTGGCTTGTTGTAGATGTGCGCGTGAATACGTGTGCGGGGAGCCAGGCACCTCTCATTGGCATCTGGGTTCTGTGGAGGAGGAAGCTGAGACACAGACCTGCTAAGTCACTGCCCAAGGCCCTGGGCTGGTGAGTGGGCCCGTGGGCGCTGACCACAAGAATGAAATCCTGGCCTCCTGCCCCCCTCACCCTCCGCTCCTTCCTCTACATCGTGAGTAAACATCTTGCCTGTGGCTGTCCCTTAACCGACTGCGGGGACCAGGGTTCCTGTCCCGTCACCTCACCTGATCATGCCAGCCCTTAGCGTCCACGTGTCCAGATTGTCAGGGCTCTTACTGTCCCAGAACAAACTCTGCCTGACTCCCAAGACCTGCATGTAATCAACCGGCCTGGTCCCCTGGATGAACCATGCCCCTCACTTAACCTTGTGCTCGCTGAGTTCAGGAAATGCGCTCCTGGATCTTTTCTCCCCCTTCTTGAAAAATGCCCCAAACCGTCTGTGGGCCCCCCTGCTCCCCTCTCCAGAGGCAGCTCTGGGCACCCCTTCGTGTCAGGAGGGTGCAATCCGCTCATCAGCACACGACAGTCACCTCTCGCTGCTGGGGGTGACGCGGGGGTGCTCAGCCAGGGGCCGTATTTCACGTAGCAATTAATTGACGACAAATAGTAATTAATGGGCCACATTCCTACTTCGGTGAAGTGCAGAATTCCATGCTTCTCAAGCTGGGGATGGGCCACGTTCTTGTTTTCTTTTAATCTGCTTTGAAAGACAGCGCTCTCCCGGGCGGCAGGGATGGCGCCCAGTCCCCCGTGAGCTCATTGGTGTGGCATGTGAGGCCTCACTGCTCAGAGATATGAAGCGCTAACTGTCACCGCGCCTCAGGGCCTCGGGGCGTGGGTGAGGAGCCTAATTAGTCGTGGTCCCCATTAATTAAAAATCATAAATATTCTCGGAGGTAAGGTGGGAGTCGGAGCAGGAAGGAGGCGGCTTCTGGCTGATTTCTGTGTGCGTGTGCCTACGTTTGTGTGCACGTGCCTGTGTGTGTACGTATGTGCGTGAGTGTGCACGTGTGCACGCACATGCGTGTATACGTGGGATTGATTTTCAAAAAGTACGATCGAGCAGGCAAACCCCGCTTGCGGGAGGAGGTGTGGCTGTGGTCCGTGTGTAAGAGCAGGCCTCGGCGTCTCGAGAGAGGGAGACAGACCTGTGTCTTTGCCTTTCCGGGGAGAGGAGCGTCAGAAAAAGTGCTGAACATCACCCTTGTTCACGTGAGCCACTGGGTGGAGGTTCCCCACTGGATTCGCAACCCTGTGCGCAATGCTAGAAACATGGATGGAGCACACAGGGTCCTTGTCACCAAGAAGTGCATAGTCCACCTGGGGACACCGTCGGGGAAATGGACATTTGGGGCCCCGATAATAGAAACAGCAACCGGCACGTTAGGGCCCAGAGCACGTAAACATCGGTGACATGGTGACGCATGCCTTTCCTTACCCACGCGTTCAATAGCGGTCGGCTCCGGTCAGAGCCACCGTAAGCTCAAGTGTGCACCTACAAAATTGCGAGATACCCGTTAACACCTGGGATGTGATCTGAAAATACCTGATTTCTACAGGCTGGAGGTCCCACGGGCGCCACTAATGCTACTGCCCTTTGTCACCTGCGTCTGTGACAGAAGCCAAACCTGTACTTGGGCTAGAAACTCGACTGTCTTTCCCATCCTGGATCGTGACTGTGCTGAGCTCCACGGGGCCCCCCGCGACGCAGGGAGCGCGCTCGGGCGGCCGCGTGTGAGAGCCGCGGGGGGTGGGGGGGACACGCCTGGCTCCCTGAAGCACCCTGTCGGGGGGAGAGCTGCCTGCCCACCTAAGAGAAAAGCGGCTGGACTCCCCGCCTTTGCTCCGCAAGTCCCCAGCTGCACGTGCAACGTGGAAAAGCAAGTCTTAAAATCTCAGCTGAACATAACCAGCTCCCGGTTCTAAACTCAAGCCTGCAGCTAACATTCAAGAGCCTTCCCGCATTCCAAGTGGGTTAGTGTGTCGCGTAGCCGGCCTCAAGGGAGAAATAAAGGCATTGTATTAATATTTCCCAAGGCATGCAATTACTTGAAAAAGCCCCAAACAGTCCAGACTAATGACTATGTTTATCCGTGAGCGGTCTGGAAATCTAATTTCTGATGGTGCGGTTGAAATTGCTTTGAATACAGTAAAGAAGGAAGGAAGGAAGGCAAAACTATTAATTTTTATGGAGTGCCTGAATGTGTTAAATGCTGCCTGTGAGGCTTTTCATACATTCATCTCATTTAGCTAGAAGGCTAAGGATGCTGAGCTCTGGCGCTGTGTGGCCTTAGAATAGCAATTCTGTGAATTAGTTAGGGTACAGGTAGCAGGTATCCAAAGTGGCTTAGACAATAAGGGGAATATATTGCCTCACATAACTGAAAAATCTAGAGATGTTTCTGGATCCTAGGTGGGCTTCAGGCTCAGTTTGTTCCAGCAGGGCTGTGTTTTCCTTTTCTGCCAGGTCTCACAGGGAACTGGGTCCTCCTGCAGAGCTTCTGACTCCATCACCAAGCCAAACTGCTTCCCTGGGAGGTCCAGCCCTCTCCCAGCCCCGTTTCCCCATCTTTCAAATGGGCCGGGATGACTTTATCACCTCCAAGGGCCTTTACTGTTCTGAGGTTCTAGGCTGCTTGGATGTCATCCTTCCTGGGAGTCGGGAATCCTCACCTCTTCTCTAGCTTTCCACGTAACCTTCCGCATCCGTGCCCCTCTGGGTCCCGGCTTCCTGCTGAGGAGGTCAGGAGGGCAGGAGGTGGAGGCTGAGGCTCTCGGGCGCATGCATGGCATATTTGGGGTGCCTTGTTGGCAGGAGGGGAATATCCGCACCCCTTCCCAAGGGCAGGGGTGAGGAAAAGACCCCCCCATCTCAGGAGAGAAGGCCCGGGTCTGACGCGGGAGGGAAGACCAGGTTGCAGGCCGCCCTTGTCTGTGGCCTCCCACACGTGGGTCATTTGGTGGCCCTTTCGGAGACAGGCATCTGAATCAAGTGACCCGGTCACCCGGGGGCCCTGTGGGACAGCTGGCAGCGACCAAACCTGGTAGCTCTTTCTGCGAGAGCATCTGTGTCCCACAGGGGCTGGGCCAACCCACCCGCACCCACGACAAAGCAGAGAATCGCCTTCAGAGCTGGGGACTCTGCTCCCCAGTCACCACAGGCGCCGAAGCCCCGCGCAGACACGCGGCTCAGAGGACTTGGTTACTGTTCAGTCTCTGGAAGAATGTGGGTATGCACTGAACTGTCACCAAAAAGAGCTTTTCAGAGTAGGCTCTGTGGCCCAAGCTCACTCGCCGACAGCCTGGCGGGTCGTCAGACGCGTGTGCAGAGCGGGAGCCGACGGTGACAGCCGGGTTCTGGGGGGTGCTGTGGGTGCTGGCCACCCGCTCCGGGGGCACGGCCGCTCGTCGCTGGGCTGGGAGCCCTCCCGCCGGGGCTGAGCTCAGCCGCCCCCCTCCCCCTGCTCCGCCCGCTGGAAGGACGCGTGCACCTTCGCGTGCACACCGGCCATCGCGGAGGGTGGAGGGGAATGCGGTCAGTGTACCCCCGGCCACGGCCACGCACGGGGACCCTCCCAAGGCACGGGTCGTCCTCGTCAGAGACCAGCGAGGCCTCACAGGTGACCTGCCCGGCCCTCTCCTTCTCCGATGACAAAACCGGGACCCTGGCAGGGACGGAGCTTTTCCAAGGTGTTGAGTCTCATTACCTAATTGTCGCTACTGCAATGCCTCTGTCACGTGCAACCTCAGATGGCGAAAACGAGAAAATGATCTCAGTACCAGCTGCTTGCGTTACGGGAAAAGGCACAGTGTCTGCCGGGAGCCACAGAGACCAGGGGCCGCCTCCTCTGTAGGTCCGTCTGCAAATGCCTTCGCTGTTCGGGAAAGAAAACATGCTCTGAGAATCTGCATTTGACCCTGCGGGGCCGTTCACCCCCTGCCCTTTGCCCTTTCGAAGGTGGGTCGGTGTCTGGCGTGCGCCCAGCCTCCCAGGGTAACACAGTGGTAGGGACGCTGGCCTGGGGGTGAGGAAACATGGGCTCTGGGTCCATCTGGGCCTGAACCTACTGGGGCCCTTGGGCTCGCTGCCTCCCCTGCGGCATTCAGCTTCTTAACATAAAAGTGTCATTTTAGAAGATGTGTTTTGTTTTGCACACAAAGTGATTTATGTCTTTTTTTATAAGTTTATTTATTTTTGAGAGAGAGAGAAAGAAAGAGCACGAGCAGGAGAGGGGCAGACAGAGGGACACACACAGAACCCGAAGCAGACTCCAGGCTCCGCGCTGTCAGCACAGAGTCTGACGCGGGGCTCGAACCCACAAACCGTGAGATCGTGACCTGAGCCGAAGTCGGACGCTCAACCCACAGAGCCCCCCAGGTGCCCCTCTTTTTTTTTTGAAATGCATTTGGGACCTGTGCTCACCTGTCTTCAACTTTCCCCACTCCCCACCACCCCTTATTGTCTTGGGGCTTGTTTACTCGATTTAAATTCTGTGACCGGCACTGGTCCTACAGCTGGGTTGTCACCTTTAGCAAAGTGCGTATCCCTGGGTCCCACGTAGTATTTGGGGTGTAATTGTACAAAAAAAGAAAAGGTATCCATTTTTAACCTGAGATTCAAACGCAACTGGGCATGTTACCTCTTACCTAGAAATTTCAGAGGGCAGGTAGGCAGCGGAGCCCCAGACCAGAGGGTCTCCAGGCAGGTTCTAGTTCTGACTGACACCCATGAATTCATTCGATGGCCTTTACTGGTTGCTGATGGGAGCCCTCAGGAGCCCAGAATTTCTGTGGTTCAGTCTCACAGAAACTGTTGGAACCAAACGTACACAGTATGGTCATCAACGCTAATTTCAGAACAGCTCCAATCCTTTACGTGCATTTCCGCACAACCAGAGGGCTCCGGGCTCCACGTTCCATCATTGTGCCGTAGACGTGGCTGCTGGTCGGCTGAAGACTTCCCTCTAGGAAGAGGAAGGAGTGAATTTTGCAATATTCTGCGGTGGCCCAAAGGGACACAAGAAACACATGGGTATGTCTATGTCCCTACTTTGTGTCCCATCTTCTGAGCATCTGGGAAACCACATTCCCGTCTTTAAGAGAATGCAGCGTGGACACAGGCCACGGGACCCACCGGGACAGCAAGTAGAAAACACAGTCGCAGGGCAACGGCATGTTTCGCTTTAGACGCCGGGCCGTAAAAGACAAAAGGAGTACAGGCAGAGGAAGAAGCCAAGGCAGGCTGGAGGATTCCAGAACGTCTTTCTTGCGTGGCCTCCCAGCGGATGTGTTAGGCCCTGCCCTCGCTCCAACCTCTTCCAGCTCCCGGCACCAGGTCTGTCCTGCCTGCACACGTGGCCGGCCCGAGGCGCAGGGAGTTAACGCCCCAGGAGCAGCCCCAGCCGACGACCATGAGAGCTGGCATATAAAAACTTCAGCTTGTTCTCCTCGGGTGGGAGAATTCTCAGGCCTGTGCTCTACGCCGTTTCCCAGACTAACTCGCTTGATAGGACACCCCAGTCCCCTCCCCAGCTGGCCCTTTCCTTTCTCTGGGTCACCTCCCTGCGTGCCCACCACCCTACTGTGCTCCTGGGGTCACGTCCCAAATCAACGCCTCTTGCTAGCATCCTTGTCTCAGGGGACCCCAAACGAGGCAGACTCGAACATCCCAGAGGAATGGGAACGCCGGAGGTCAGGAGGGGATACCAGCCCAGGCAGGGAGCGGCCTGGGGGGCTTGCCTGGAGAGCGCATTTCCTGCGTCAGGGCCCCAGGGCCTCTGGAGGCGGAACAGCCCGATTAGATCAGATGCACCCAGTTACACAGAAAGACCTAGGATATTTTCCCATGAATTCCTCTTCCTGGTTTTGCCTCCTCCTACTTTGGGCTCTTTCTGTCCCACAAGGAAACTGGGATCACAGTAGGGCAGCCCTCCAGCACTGCTCCTGGTGGGGACTATCTGCTTAGCGATAACGACGTCCTCGTCCTCGTCACAGAGCATGCCCGTAAGGCCTGCTTTCTCTGGCTGGCACCCACCCCTGTTATCTTCATAACCACAGGGCAAGGGGCTTTCAGAAAGCCTCGCTTTACATATGAAGGACCCGAGATACAGAGAGGTCAGCTGACTTCTTGAGGACACACAGCAGGGAGGTGCAGAGCCGGCCCCCACACCCAGGCAGCCTGGCTCCAGAATCCACACCTTTAAGACGCCAGCCCCACAGGGACCACTGGTCCCCGATCCAGAATAAAACAGAGGCAACCGGAGGGAGCCCACTCCAGCCCTCCCTGGACCCGGCCCCGCACGCGGCCCGCCAAAGGCCGGATACAAGCCTGCTTGCTCCTCGTCTGATGGGTGAATTGGCCTCAAGTTATTCGGAGGGTTCCAAACAGGGAAACAACACGTTTCAAACCCTCCAGTCTCCCATCGATTCCCAGCTTCTCCTGGACGGAAAGCCGGTGAATGAGGACAGTGGTATGCGTCCGCCCCCAGCATCCAGAAACGGCAGCGGGAAGGAGCCCCTCCTGGGACCTTTCGTGGCCCGGATTCAAGCTGCTTCTCATTTCATCCCCCGTCTTTCCACCCACAGCTGGTAGGGAACGCGGCACGGTGCATTTTAAACCCTGGGACCCTGTAATCCACTGATGATGCATCTGTGAGCCGTGCCCACTGCACGCCAGCCAGGCTCTGCTCAGTTTCCCAGCCGCCACATCGGCTGCCCCGCGGCTCCTGCCTCCGAAGGAGACGATCCCAAGGCGAGAAGCGAACTGGGGACCTGGTGAGCATTTTGCTCACACAGCTTGGCCTCCTGGTGACCCCAAGCTGGCTTGCGTCACCGGGACATGCTGAGGGCGGCTCACAGCCACAACCTACCGCACACCGAGTCCTGGCCGCGTTACCGGGGCATGTGCAGAGAAGCCCTGAATGCCGACAAGAGTGGGCGGCCAGCCCGGCTTCCCGTTCAGCGGAGGGGCACGTGGGAGCGGAAGATCCGAGGGGGGGGTTTGCCTCCGTTTGCCCTAAGAGGACGGCCACAGGTCATCAGGACCCACGGAGCCTCCTGGTCGGAGCCCCGTGCGGAGCTCACACAACGAGGGAGAGCCCGCATGCCATGGCTTGCGTGTCACTGGTAACAGTGACAGTGGTAGACCAACAATGATGATTGTTAGGCATGCGTCCTGCGGTTTGCCTGGGCCGTCTCATCTCAGTGTGCCAGCAGTGACTGTGAGGCAGGCGGGGAGCCCGGCACGTGAGTTACGAGCTGGGATGGGAACCAGGTGATTAAACCCCAGCCCTGCATTCCCGGCCACTTGGCCGCGCCTCCCTTGTCCCCTGGGGCTGGGGGAGGCTGTCAGTGGGTCCCTGGATGTACACAGGCATTTCTCCCCGTTTGCAGACTGCATCGAGCCCTCCGAGGGGGTCCCGACCCCAGATATGGTCACCAACCAAGAACCACGGGCTCGCGATCTGTGAGCATAGAACGCCCTCACCCGCCAGAGATGCGTGGCTTCACGTTGTGGCCGTGGTCGCCGTCCCCCAGCCCCGCTGGCATCCAGCTCCGTGCCCCCGCCCCGGCTCAGCAAGCTTGGCCCAAAGCGAGTCTGTCACTGTCCCCACCCTCATGTCCACCGTGGAGCTGGGGACTCGGAAGCCCAGGTTCTCACGAGAACAGTGACATCGCAGGCACGTGTGTGGCCGCCCCGTCACTGTGCTCAGCGCCTGGCTGGCGGGCTGTTGGCCGGGGACAGCGGCAGAGTCCCGGGTGCGCACGCACCTGCTCTCTCTCTGCCACTGCCACGTCTTTGTCGGCCTCTACTCTCTGGGCTGTGAGGCGGGCCATGCCAGTGCCGCCTCAGGGGGCTGGGGGGTGAGAGGAGGGAGCCACGCTCCATGGCTCATTCCTCCTGCTCTGTCTACACCCGCCTGGCGCCTTCAGGCAGTAGCTCTCACCCTGTTCTCCAGGGAGGAGCACGGAGAGAAGAACCACAGGCTTGGAGAAGCCGCCACTGAGCGTGTCGCCCCGGGTGCACTTCCCGCCGTCCTTGTGGGCGCAGCCCGAGCCGTGCGGACCCGAGGCCGACACTCGGATTCCCGCGAGGGAGGAGGAGCTGCTTGGTCTGGGAAAGCAGACCCCTTCCCGGAGACGCGGCGGCAGTCCCGGTCCTGAGGCCCGCGGTCTAGGAGGCTCGCGGAGGAAGCCCTGACCTCGAGGCCGTCCCGTCCCCCCTGTGAGGCCCCGCGGAGCGTCCCCTCCTTGTCCGGGCGATGACGCCCCAGACTCCTGGTTCCGACTGACAATGTGCTCGCCATATGCACAGCCCCCAACGCGGGACGCCGGGCAAATGTTATTACAAGGCCAGCAGTGACTCCGCTTAGGATAACAATGATGAAAATCTGCATTAACCGACTTTAAGCTGGGGGAGCCTCCCGTCCCCGCCCCGAAGAGAAGAAAGGGACGCGGGTTTGTCGCGGGAACCGGCAGCTGCGGATCACCTGGACTTCATCTTCTCTGCTCGCGTCTTTATTAGCGGGATTTTTTCTTTTAATGAGTAAGTGTCGAACTACCAGGTGTTTTGAATTTTTGTCTTGTTCGCTTGCTTACATGAGGAAATTCAAATAGAGACTCTGTATTCATAAAAACCCGGCGGGAGGAGAAAGGCCTCTCCCCGCCAAGGGGGCCCTCCGCCCTCCCCTGGGCACCCCCCCCCCCCCCCAGTGCTGGCTGCAGTTCACAGCTCAGCCACCAGGGGCCCATCTCAGGGGGGCAGCCCCCCCAGACCTCTGAGGGCCCAGGCAGCCTCAGGGCCTCTGCCCCAACGCCGTTAATTCCCCCTGGGGTGGCCTCCGTTCCCGCGCCATGGCCGGACGGGGGGGGGGGCCCCCGACAGGTGTCGCCAACACACAGGGCACATGTGGAAGGTACAGAGAGGGGACGGGACGGTATCTCTGCGCACCCGGAGGAAAAGGTGAGGAAAGCAGCCTTCCCCGGGGAGGACCCCACCCCCTCCCCTGTGGCTCTGGAGGTTGAAGCGAGGTCCAGGGAGTCTCGCCTCTCGTTGGGGGAGACGGTGTGTGCAGGGCTTGAGTTAACGAAAACGAGGCAGGGGTTCTGCGGGCTCCGCTCCTGCCGCAAATCCTGGGAAACGCAGGGCGATCTCGGTGTGCGGGGCAGGCCGCACCTTCTCTCGGGGCGCAATTAGTCTTAAGCAGCTGCCGCTGGCAAGGGCTAATCCCTTAGCGGTACCAGAGACAATTGACATCCCTTGACTCCGTTTCCCTCTGGCCGCACCGCACTTCAATGAGCAAAACTCCCCACTTGTCATGAACGCGCCAGCCTCAGTGTTTCCGTTCAGCGCTGTGTCCACGGGGCTTGTGTGGCTCGCGTGGCTGGTTTAAGCTGCGGGGTTAGCACGCTGCACAGCGGAGTCTGGGCGAAGCGCCCGCCCGCCCTCCTGCCCGCCCATCTTCCTGCCCTGAAACACTTCATCCTGAGCAAATCGGCAGGATGCAGTGTTAAAGGACTTTCTCCAAAACAAGGCCAGTAAAGAAGCCATTTAGGTGGACTGAGAATCTATGGGTTTTGAAAGGAAGACGGTTTTTCTCCCGTGTTTTGCTTTATCAGTCGTGGCAGGATTTCAGCACGTGTGCGGAGCGTCTTCGCGAGGCGCTTACTCTGTGTGGGGAAGGAGAATTGGGCACAGGAGGGGCACGTGCTGGGAGTGAGCCCTTAGCGGATACGGGCGGCAAGGAGGTGGTGTGACTTTTATTGTTACAGGCCACAAGCGATCGTTTCTTTCTTTCAGATTCTGTTTAGGCCCCTCCTTTAAACGAATGAGCCTCTCACAGTGCCTGAGCCCGGACTCTTGTGATGGCGTTTTCCCGCCCTGCCATGGCTGTAACAGCCACCCCCTGTTGCAACGCCTTCTCCCTGCTCCCGTCCCCATCCCGCTGCCCAGCACCATGCCAGGGGGGGATGACAGATTGCCAGTGTTTTTCCCAGCCAGCTTCATCGGACTCACCACAGCGACTTGTCCGTATTTTCTCCCCTGCAAACCGTCTTGACATCCAGGTTGGTTTTTCCTTTGCAGGGTTCATTCCCTTCATCCTCATGATACCGCCTGGTTCCGTGGGGGTAAGCTCCCACTTTCCTGGGAGGGAAAAGGTTCTTCTGTGTGCACCCACCCGGAGCGCTTGTCAAGTCTTAATTCTGGATGGGGAACGCCATTGCAGCCGAACAGTGGCTGGTGCGTCAGGGTCAAGGGGACAAGTGAGAGACTGGCGTGGTTGAGCCAGAAACGCGGGGACCCCGGTCCTAACAGCAGACCATGTGCCCCCAGCAAAGGGGCTCAGCAGCTCGTGCACACGTGCTTTCCTTTGTCCACACCGCAGCCTGGTGAGGTGTTCACAGAGTGATCAGGCTGCCCTCCAGGGTCACTAGGTAACTGAGGTCGTGTGTCTGTGTCGAGGTCCATGTGATCAAGCGGGCAGGGCCCCTCAGGCTCAGGGGGCATCCAGGCACACCTCCGGTGACAGCCGTCTCCTTCTTGCGCAGTCTCGGGTCCCGCTTCAAGCCCGTAGCCAGGACTTGCCTTCAAGTGTCTTTTGAAACCTGGAACACTTCTTAACAAAGCTGAGCCTGTTTCCTTCCCACTTCTCATTTTTCTTCCACACTCGCACCACAGAAAACCCTTTCAGAGAGCTCTGCGGACACAGAACCACCGCCACACCAAGAGAATTCGAGATAAGGTTGAAAAACCCCATTCACAGAGGCAAGGGCTTTTGCTGTTTTCCACATCCCCTGCAGAGGCTCTGCAAACCTGTTCCTGTGTCGGGAAGCGGGCACCTCGGGCACCTCGTGCTGTTGGGCGGGGGAGGGGGGGGCTGCAGAGTGTTCCGGCACAGGAAGGGAGGAGGAAGAGCGGGCTCTGTGGAAAATGCACCTGACCGCGGCGTCTCAAATAGGCAGTCAGGACGTTCACATTCGTGAGGGGCGCGCCATGGGCCAGACCCGGCACCGAATGCTTTACATACGCTGTTGGCAACTCTCCTTACCTCGAGGACATGCTAGTCAGGGCATGCTGTGATAATGCCACGTGACGAACATCCCAGAGATCTCAGAGGCCTCCAGAAACATCTCTGTGCTTCTCACTGGTCTCTAAGTCAGGGTGGCTCTGCTGGGCCAGAGCCTGTCTCCCCTCCTAAGACCGGCAGCCACGCGGTGTGCTTTTCCCGGGAAGGGGGGCAGGAGGCTGGAGGTGGGTAGGAATCCCCGACGCCTCTCTAGATCTTGGTTGAGAGCTCTCACCGTGTCTTTTCTGCCCACGCCCCACTGGCCAGCGCAAGTCCCAAGGCCAACGCCATCACCAACAGGGCAGAGGAGTATTCTCTGGCACAGTACAGAGGGCAGGGTGTTCTGAGCAGATGACAAAGCCCGGTCCAGGCAATCCCTGCTGAGCGGTGGCAGAGCCGGCCAGGTGGCTCCGGGGCCCGGCTCCGAGGTGGGCGCTCTGAAACGGAGAGAACGGTTTTCCGAGTGTTCCAGGCGGAGTCCCAGCCTTGGCTACCTTGGGGCCACGTGGGTCCCGCCCAGGCATTTCTGACTCTGTTGCTCTGTTTTGGACTCAGGCACTGGGGCTGTGAAAGCCCAGGTGGTTCACACACACAGCTGAGCTAGAAGTAGGCTCCAAGGCCCCTGCTAGTCCCCGTTGGAAATGCAGAGTCCCGGGCCTCACACGAGACCTTCAAATGCACACCTGCATTTTAGCAAGATCACCGCACAGTCGTCCACATCGCAGTGCCGTTCGAGTGGCACGGATGTGGACGGCTTGAGTCCCCCCACACGCGACACACAGCGGGACAGAGCAGTCCCGATGGCGCGTCTTCCGTGACGGGGTCTCTGTTTTCCATTTTCCGTGACCACAGTTGCTATGCTTATGCTCCTCTCTGCAGCCGACGGAGGGGTCGTGTTGAGAGAGTACCAGGTTAGACCCTTCAAAATAAATAAATAGAAATGATTTTGTAGTTACAGATTGTATAAATTACCGACAACTAGTAAACTTCTCTCTTCACATGCTTTTAACATAAACACCGCCAAAATGTATTTATTTTTAAGCCGAGGGAGAGGGAGAAAGGGCTAACAGTTTGTCTTCAGGATCCTTTCTCCAGGAGAGTGAATTCCTCCCCCTTAAAATCTCAAGAAAACTGCTGCTTTCAGCTGGTGGTGAGCACCTTTGTTTTCAAGATGTGTCATCTTAACAGGAAGATTTTCCTTAGAACTTTTCATCCCTCAGGGGAGGTGGTGGGGTTGCCATGCAAGGAGCTGTCCTGCCGGAAAAAAACTTCACATTCCAGTTCATCCCCTCAGGAGCTGTGTGACCCTGGGCAGGTCCCATCACCTCTCTGAGCCTATTTCCTCCACGGTAAAATAGGACCAATCCCACGTATGTCGCAAGGGTGTGGTGGAATTGAAATCATGGTGTAAAAGTGTCGGGCACAGGGCTGCAGATGCGTTATTATTTTAGCCATGAAATACGAATGCAAGGGCAATGCATGTTCCATATACAGAATTTGGAGGCAAAACAAAAATAAAAAAAAAAAAACAAAAGAACGAGAGACAGCAAACAGATAAAGGCAAAGGATGAACCCAAAACTGCCACAGATCCCATTCCAGTGTTAAGATATCCAAAGATCCACCAAGTGGTAGAGAAGCGTTTGGCGCGTCCGTCTGTAGGGCGGTGGGGACGTCACGTGGCTCCGTGTCCCCCGACGCACCTGCCGCGGGCGTGCACGTGGGCGCAGTGAACTCGGCGTTGGGACTTTACGTGGCTCCGTGTCCCGCGACGCTCCTGCCGCGGGCGTGCACGTGGGCGTGGTTAACTCGCGTCGTGGGCGACTGAATTCATTAATTATGATAAATGAAATGTTGAAAATTATTCTTACGGTATATTCATTTTAAAATTAAAACGTACATGGTAAAGAAGAGAGAGAGAATAGGCATCTTCAAGTCTTATTTTCTTCGACACCTGTGAGCACGTTAACGGAAGTGTTCTGGCCTGTAGCGGATGTCCGTGGGACCTACAGCTTCACAGACGGGGCTCCGCGAGCCGCCCCGGCACCCGGTGTTCTTTCAAGGGGCGAGTCTTTGCATGGATTTCTTGAGCGGAGCGCGGCAGGGCTAAAAGTGGAGGGCGCCGTTTCCTGCGGAGATGGGGGGGCCAGCCAGAGGTCAGTGGGTCCCCAGAAGGCACCAGGCACCCGGCTGAGCACACAGCAAGAACGGCCCCGATCGCTGCTCACCGGGTTTGTGAGGAAGGGAGGAGGGTGCCGGTTTCGCGAGCAGATTTTCAGCCTGTCCAGTTAAATATCCAGCCCAGGCTTACACACGGTGGGCAACCGGGTTGTGAACACCCCAAAGTGCTGAACCCCCACGCGACACGGGCTCTCACCACGCGCCTCCCATCGGGACTTAGGCTTTCTAACTGGGAACCCTGAGACTGAAAGGTTCCACCTCACTACCCCACACTCCATCCCCCAGACCGGGCGCCCTCGAGGGAGGGGCCGCTTCTCCGTGTCCCTGGAGCCCAGCCAGCTCCGTGCACACCCAGGGGCCGAGTGAGCCCCACGCCTCTCCCGGAGGAAGCCTGGCTCTTTGGGAAGATCCCCATCAGTCGGTCTTACACACCGTTCCTTCCCTCTCTCGAGACATTGCTTTTAGCTTCTTGGTTCCTGCTGGGCTGGAGGAAAGAGTTAGGAATGAAACAGAGAGCCTTGACATTGGACCCACCATTTTTAAGGAAAAAGCGTACGACAACTTATTTTTCATGGTGGAGAGTGTCGTGCACGCGGAGATGAACACAGATCCCTATCCGTGTCCTGGCACCGAAGGGCGTGGCCCACCGTCTGGACGTTGGCTTCCGTGCCTCTTGACTAGAAGGGAAAATCAGCCCTAAGGGACGAATAGATGTGACAGCTGACATCACAGGAGTCCTTGCAGTGAACAGTTTGCTTTGGTGTCACAGTGACAGACTCCAAGGGACACCTTTGGATGAGGTAAAATGGCTGCGTTTTCAGACCCAGCCTTGTAAGACCACAGGGCTGGAGGGGCTGGGAGTGATGTAGCGGTCAGGAAAGGCCAAGCCATGCTGAAGTAACAAACAACCCCCGAACCCTGAGATTGCCTTTAGAAAAGAAAGTAGGTAAAGTCTTCTTTCTTGTCCCCGGGCCTGTCCGTTGTGGGTGAGCAGAGGCCCTGCTCAGCGGCTCGGGCCCATCGGGCGGTTTCCATCCTGATCCCCCAAGTGCCCTGCCGAGGGAAAGGAGCCACGGAGGGTCTCACTGCAGCCGTGACGTGCCCCAGCCCGGAAGAGACCCATCTCTCACTGGCTCGTGATTCCCTGGCTTGAACTAGCGACCGTCGCCGGGCCTGGATGGGAACCTACAGGACACCGTCAGGGAGCACCCCACACGTGGGCGAGACCAGCGCACGTGGCAGCTAGGGGTCTCTCTGAGTGTCAGTGCCTCCGGAGAGCCGGATTGAGAAGGGCTCAGAGAGAGGGTCCGAGAGCCTCTGTGACCAGCGAATAGAACCTGTGATGGTTGCCGGCCTGGGTCGCGTGTGCCTTCGGGCTGCCGCTCCGGCCAGACCAGCACCTTCTTGTCACTAATGAGAAAACAGGTGGCGAGCCCGAGGTCCAGGGTTCCCATCTCCCAGACTGCCTCCTCTCTGCTCCCATCACATGGGCACCTCTGCACTTGGCCAAAACACAGACCACTCCGAGGCTTAGTGTCCCCCACCCTGCTGCCAGTGAAAAAATAGAAAATGGGCCGATCTGTGGCCACCTCTCCTCTCCTCGGGAGTCTGGAGCCACTGACACACGGGGGGCCCCCCGAATGCCTGGTTAGAGCTGCTGGCGTGGGTGAGAGCAGCGAGAGAAAGAAAATCTGGCAGCGTGTCCCTTGTTTGTTCACACAAGAACTAAAGTGACCCTGTCTTTATTTTCCAGTGGAGGGTCATGTGGGTCAGCCACATGTTGGCATTTGGGTTTACAGTTCCCACCAAATGAGTCAGCAGAGAGAACACCGAGTTTTTATAGCAGGCATCTTTGAGCTGGTGCCCACTGCCATTAAAAAAAAAAAGGTGCCTGTTTATAGCACGGCCGTGTACTAATTGCAAAGCCCTACAACCAGGGTCACCAGCATCCCCGGGGGCCTTGCTTCCTCTCTCGTTAAGGGGTGACACCACCACCTTGTTCCAACATGTGAGCACACACTTGCTTCCTTTGTGGGGGGCAACCCAGGCAGAATTTCCCCATGCTGGAATACCCATGGAGACATTTGGAAAATGTGACTTGAATTCCACGCTGGAGGCCTGAAAGAGTGTGTGTGCGCGTGCGCACGCCTGTGCATGCACACACACAGACGTGCACAAGTACCCCGGACGAGTATATAGCTAGAAGAATGTTTGCATGTATCTCAGGCAGGAGCAATGTCAGCTGTAGATAGAGTGGTCCGCGGCCCCGCTGCCGGCTCAAGCCCTGAACGGGTTGGAGCTTAAATGTCACTTCCGGCCCAGAAAAGGAGCGCTTCTGCTGCTTGTTTATACCAGTGTGTAAATGACTGACACAGGTTTTTTTTGGAACAGGTGTCGGCAGTGCGGGGATGCTGAGAGGGCACAAGTTCACGTTGGGTAGGTGGACAGGAGGGTTAAAGGTGTGTTAAAGCAGGAAGGGGAGTTGCATTAATAGAAGAGAAAACGAAGAACAAATAGTCGAAGGTATAGGACTAAGGCCAGACTTGCCTCCTCTCAGACGCTCACTAAGAGGTGACTTGGAGCTCACCACGACTGGACCACACAGAAACCCACCGGGCGCCTTCTCTCCTAACCGGGCTCACTCAGCTGGATGTCTTCCAGTTCGGGGCCACCTTGGTGCGCGGTTTCCGTACGCGTTCCTGGGGTTCTCCCTTCCTCAGTCCCCAAAGCACGTCTTTGGTGACCCCTTCCAGACGCGCCTTTCCAGTCAACGCGGCTGCTGGCAAAGCCAGACAGGGTTTTGCTGTGTTCTGTTGACGCGGAAAGCCGCCTGCGGGGGACACTAGCGATGAGGCCGGCGGGGCAGGGGCGAAAGCCCCCGGGGTGAGCGTGGGCTCCGCTGTCCTCCTGGCGTCCCAGGGCGGGGGCCGGGCCCCTGGGAGGGGCGTGGTCGCAGCCCTACTCCAGGTTCCTCGCGGTGCCTTTTCCCCGAAGTACAGCACTTCACAAGACTGACGACGCACCGTTACTTTCTGGCACGGAAGAATGAAGGGGGCTTGGTCTTGGCTGCTGCGACTCCGACGCGGCCCCTCTCCTCCCCTCTGGTCGAGGGGTACACGCCCACCTCTCTGTCTGCTCCGGGAGAAAGCCTACGCCTCTGTGGGCTCCGATGCACACTGTCGCTCAAGTGCGTGCCTGTGTGTGTGTGCACACGCACGTGTGCATGCCTGGCCACGAGCCCACGCCCCAGTGTGTGCTTGTGACAGACGCCGGCAGCGTTTGCAGGGCCGGCCCCAGGTGGCGTGCCACACGTTAAGTCCGGGACCGGGGAGGGCTGAGCCTCCGTCTCCTGGCCTTCTGCTGGCCAGGGAGGCCCCTGAACCCGGTTCCCATCGCTGCACCTGCTGAGAAAGCCCTTGGGGGATCTAGGATACGGACTAGGGGATACAGTCCGGGTGGGGTTCTCCCCGGGCCCTCAGGGTCCACGGCAGAACCTGCTGCAGCACGTGGCCTGCCTGGGCCTCTCCCACCCGCTTCTCTACGCCCTGGCCCCACTCCTGCACAACTGACACGCCCTCCCCGTGCCTTGGTTTCCGAGTCTGGAGAGGCC
Source organism: Neofelis nebulosa (assembly GCF_028018385.1). Classification (NCBI taxonomy): domain Eukaryota; kingdom Metazoa; phylum Chordata; class Mammalia; order Carnivora; family Felidae; genus Neofelis; species Neofelis nebulosa. The sequence goes on along the minus strand of NC_080798.1, from coordinate 59,644,570 downwards.
GAGAACAACATGCTCGGCTCATAGGTGATTGCCGAGGGCGCCTGAGCTCCCCGCCCGGACTGCGGGGCCCCCGCCCAGGTGCCCGGCCAGACCCTCGATAAGAGAGGACGAGACCGGTGTCCGCTTTGTCAGCGACACACAAGCCTCCCTGGCCAGTCTTTCTAACTCCAGCCGTCCGGCCAGCGGTATTCCCTGGTGGAGGTGGGTAGCATTGAGCGAGGGCGAGCTTAGGACGAAATAAGATGCCGAGTCTGGACTTTAGATAGCAGACCGGGAGAGAGAAAGGAACAGGAACCTGGACCATTCGGCACCGACCTTCTCGGCAAGAGGAGTGCTGTGTGAGCCCCGAGCTGTGAGCAAGTGCGTGTGTGATGGGATAAGAACCAGAGAAGTAGCGGCTGACCGGGGAAGAAAATCCGCTCAGTGGGACCCTCTCCAGCCCGGCTCTCGTCCTGTTCGCTCCCTGGCCTCCTGGCCTCTTCTCCTCATCCACGGCTAAGGCCCCTGCCTTCCCGCATCACCTGCCTGCTCCCTGACAGGTGTCACCTGGTCCGCCTCCCACAAAATGCTTTACATGTGAACCCTTGTACAGGGCGCGTTACACAAGCCAAGACAGGACCCACCACCCATAGGAGAACAGAGTATGTGAAATGGGACCGGTCTGAAAACAACGCGCAACATGGGCTCATGTGCAAGGAAGGCACGGGATAAACGCCGACGAGCAGACGGTGGGCGCTGGCCGCGGAGGCTCGTGTGGGGAGGTCCCTGGCTCTCCAGCCGTGGTGACACATTGCATGGCGAAGCGTCCTAGCGTCGCTCGGCCAGGACGGGCCTCTGGCCTCCTTCAGGAGTAAGTGGCGGCCTCCTGCTCTAGAACCCCGTCTGAACGGAGAGCCCACTCGGTCTGCCCTGGTCACCCACAGCCCCCACATGGCATCAGGGGCTGCCTGGGCCTTCGCTGTCAGGGACACTCTCTAAAAATAGAAGCCCCGCCCCCGCGGGGTGGGGGAAACCACAGGAAACAGTTCAAAACCACTTCCAGTGGCCGTTCCCCTGCCCCCAGGAAGCTATGAATAGAAGCGGGGCCGCTGCTGGATTAATGGGCTGTTTGCCTGAGTCGTAAATCACAGGACAGTCCCGCATCTGAACAGTCTGCTGTTCTCACCGTCTCCCTCCCGAGGGGTGACCCGTGGGCTCCGGTGGCCCAGACCCCATCCGTGAGCACCGACCCCACTAGCAGCCCCTCGGGGGCGGGGTCTCCCAGGCCGTAGGACTCTGAGCCAGAACAAGAGTTGGTAGGTCCTGTAAATCACGGGAAATGAGCTCTACCTCTGTAAGCCTCTGCAGCGGTAAATGTCCTCGCGGGCCGCCCCACGCCGCTGCTCCAGGCTCCTTCCAAGCCCACCTGGGACCCTGCGTGCCCCCACCCCAGCTACTTTTATTTTATTTTTCAGCCACCTGTACAGGAGGAGAACCTATGCGGCTGGACTCGCGCAATGTGGCTTTTAATGTCGTTTCGTTTCCTTGGCTTTTGTTTTGCCGCAAGGCTGGCTGGCGACCGGCGTCTCGCCTCACGCTCTGTCAGGGTCACGGCGACCGTTGAAGAAAAGGCTGACATTGTCAGCGAGCCCTGTTCTTCATGGCAGTGACCACGGTAACGTCAGCCAGCTGGGAAGATCGCTGCTGGCCTGACACCCGTCAGGGGCTCGAGGGGCTGCGTCCGCGAGAGTGCGCCGCTCAGGCCCTGTAGACCGCACGCAGGCTTCCCGAAGGGGCAGAAACAGCAAAGTGTCCCCGCTTGCTGCCGATGTCCGCAGGACAAAATTTGGAGGGAGGAAACCTTAGGTAAAAGCAACAAAGCGAGAGCCCAGGTCCTCGCGGTGGCCTGCAGGCCCACGACGCGGGCACGCCTTCTCCCCCCAAGCCACGCGGTCCCTCCCACCCTCACCTTTCTCTGGCCTCAGATAGTGTCCGCTCTGACGTCTGGCCTCCCTGGCCCGCGGCCTCCATGACCGCCAACCCCACCCACCCACGGGCCCCCTGCCTCCCCTTCTCACATGTTCGTCACCATGGATCCGTGTGGCTCACTGTCTCCTTCCCGGATAGGACCCCAGTGGCACAATACCAGGGCTCTTGTCTGCTTTTCCACTGACAAGAAGCTGGAGAAGTATTTGGTGTTTGTTGTGGGCTGAGTTGTGGCCCCCAAATTCATGTGTTGAAGTCCCCAGAATGTGACTGTCTTTGGAGACTGGGTCTTTAAAGAGGTGATGAGGGCTGAGAAAGATCATCAGGGTGGCCTTTAAACCAGCCGGACTGGTGCCGTATAGGAAGAGGAGATCAGGACACAGACATGCACAGAATGACGACCACGTGGGGACACACGGAGAAGAGGGCCGAGTACACGCCGGGAGAGGGGCCTCGGGAGAGAGCAGCCCTGCCCGTGCCTGATCTGGGGTTTCCGGCCTCTAGAAATGTGAGAGAACCCGTCTCCATTGTTTAAGCCTCCCGGCCAGCGGTCCAATGATGCTCTGCTGTGGCCGTTCTGCAAACCAGTACCGTGTTCTAGAAATACTGTGGATGAATGAATGCGTGCATGCTGGAACTTACTGGACACACCACACACGGTTCCTGGCCACGTCTTTCTGGACCAGGGAGCACGTCACTGTGGGGGGAGGCCTCTATCTCCTTCCTCTAGTGTGTTAGCTGCTCTGCCCGTTGTTGGAGGACTTGCCACCCCAGGGACACAACATCAGGGAGCTGGCAGGTGTTCTCCAAGCAGCTGCTCTGAGTGGGGACCACAGTGCACAGCAGCCACTGCCCCAATTCTCCCATTTCGTTGAGTTCTATTGCGTTTCTCATAACATTGCCTGTGCAGCAAGCCCAGCTAGACTGGGGAGCACCTCTGGGGATCCCTCACTTTTTTTTAATGTTTGTTTATTTTTAAGAGAGAGGGAGAAAGGGAGAGAGAATCTGAAGCAGGCTCCGGGCTCCGATCCGTCAGTACAGAGCCCAATGTGGGCTTGAACTCAGCATGGTGAGATCATGACCTGAGCCAAAGTTGGATGCTTAACCAACTGAGCTACGCAGGCAACCCATGGGGCCCCCTCACTTTCAGTTCACCTCCATGGTCCTTCCGATCACAGGCTTTGGGCAACTGTGTAACTAGGTAACTGGCCACGGGCTCTACTCGTGGCCCTGGGATGCCTCAGTGGACGTGACAGCCCCTTCTCCCTGGAGCCAATGTTCCAGGGTGAGGCTGGGACACCAGAAAGAAACAGAGTCAACCTGTGTGGTAAACATAATAAAGGTCTATAAATAAAGATATAAGAATATGTTTATGTAAATATGCAAAAAAGCAATACTGCAATTAAATAGAAAAGAACTAATAATATGAAGACGCTCCGTGGGCTTTCCCAGTCTTGGGGAGGGGCTGGATCTAATGGTTTGTGAGGACAGAAGGTTGAGTACATCCATCCTGGAGGCTGTTCTGGACCCCAGGAGGAGTCTCTTGAGGACCCTAAAGCTGGAGAGACAAAGAGGGAAATGAGTACTTACTGACCCCCCCCAAGGCAAGGCCAGCATCCCCTGCCCATCGCAGCTGTCCACGTCCCCTGGCCTCCTGACATCCTGGTCCTTTTTGGTTTGGGTGTTCCCCTGACGGGGACCCTCCCCTTTGGTGTGTGAAGACCGAGCCCCTGGAAACCAGGTGTGAACGTCCCTTTGACACACAAGAGCTTTGCCTCGAAGCTGTGACTTCAAGGTGCTTGCAGCAAAGTGAGGCTGGAGACAGACACCTGCAGGTCGGTTCCAGGAACCAGACCCGAAGCAGACCCTCGCAATGGCAGGAAAGCGTCAGGCTTCCTCCCCCCTCCCGCCCCCTGCATGCAGCAGGGCCCCCGGTCATGCCTCAGTTTACTCACAATGAATACACAGCTGTATGGGGACCAAGAGTTAAGTCCTACTTGAAGCCTTGGCCCAAGTTTTCCTCAGCGTAGCGGGCGCTCAGGGACAAACCCAGCCTCTGGTAAAGGGCAGAGTCTTCTGAGGCCAGACGTGAAGCCACCATTCACCCACGAAGCGTAGGGAGCTGCAAGAGAATGCTGCCTCATCTCCCAGCACAGCCTCCGTCTTTGCCGCGACTTTCGTAGCTTCGACTACCTCTAACGATACCCTTCCAGATGGAACACTAAGCCCATATGTTCTGTGACCGTATGTCACAGATGCCGGGATGGGGCATGGTTTGGGAAGGCTAAATCTGCCCGTTGGATGAGAGCTATTTTAGGGACTCTTGTCAGACCAGGGCAGCTGACCGTTCTCCACCCACCTCGTCTGCGGGCCGCAGGGAGGTGCGGGGAGGAGGTCACAGGGCCGGGGTGTCCACAGCCTCAAGGAGGGTGGAGCCAGAACCCAGAGTGCTATCTGAAGACACTGGAAGTAAGAAAGGCTTTCTGGACACTTCCCTAACGCTCAAGGCCCAACACTCAGGGCTTGCTTTCCCGGACTTCTGGATCCAGCTGGCTGACAGGGTTCTGGCTCCTCACGGGGCAGACAGTGCAGCCCCCGGGATCCAGCTTCCTCCCGGCATCCCGGCAGGAAGTGGCTCCGTCCCGTAGGGTAATGCTGGGCATGTACTAGGGCCCAGAGGCTGGAAAGAGCCACTGCAGGGTGGCCGGGCCACCTGATGGAAGACGGCCCTAGGACCGGGCTCCAGGCGTCCAGGCAGGCCCCAGGGCTGGGCTTCAGTTGGTGTCCCCGGGAAGACCAAGGTCAAAACGAAGGTCAAGTCCCTGGGAAGAAGGAGGAAGCCATGCCTTCTGGGCTGACACACGTCTGTTGTATATCTAATCCGTCAACCCAAGAGAGAAACATCTGCACTTTTCTGCTTATACTTCCTTATCGCTGTGTTTCTGCTTCCTTCTCAGCATACTTTCTGACAGATTTTGCCTCTTATCAAAAGAGAAAGGCACATTATTTGAGGCGTGAGTATATTCATGGCAATCCCAACCATAACCTTCCTTGTAGAAGGACACTTTCTGGAAGCTTCCTTTTGACCTTCGTGATTTTAGCTTTTGTTTCTGTTTTGTCTCAGTGTCACACTGTGGCTTGTCTGTAGCCTGTTATGTGCCCAGCACAGAGTAGGTACTCAGATGCTTCGTTAAATAAATGAACAAATTAAAAAGCAGAAAAAGGGATCATTTTGACATTTGCCCTTCCAAGTAGGCTGGACTCCTGATTATTTAAGTGCACGTTGGTTTCGCGATTCAGCATTTTCTGCCTAATGATGGACTTGTTTCCCATAATTAATTAATTTAGACTTATCTTTCAGATAGCTGAAATACATACCCCACTGTGATTTTTTTCTTTAAGAAAGGGGCATAAGCGACGTCTTTTTAAGTGTTGCTTCATTGCTATTTTATAAATATCACTCATGCTTGCTTCTTTAAAAAAGGAATTTAAGGGGCGCCTGGGTGGCTCAGTCGGTTAAGCATCCGACTCTTGGTTTCAGCTCAGGTCATAATCTCACGGTTCGTGGGTTTGGGCCCCAGGTCGGACTCTGCACAGGCAGCACGGAGCCTGCTTGGGATTCTCTCTCTCCCTCTCTCTCTGCCCCTCCCCAACTCGTGCTGTCTCTGTCTCTCTCCAAATAAATAAATAAACTTTAAAAAAATTTTAAGCAGAACTTCCTGAGGAAGAAACCAATTGCCCAAAATGCGTTAACTCATTCAAAATAATATTAGCGTGGCTGGCTTTCCCAACGTCTTCCCGCGTACATATACAAGTAGAAAGCTGAAGAGGATGACCATTTGATGCACGCGAGTAACACCATCCATGCTATTTTTAAATTAAAATGTGTTCGTTTTACATCTGAATTTGATTGGACAACAGTGTAAAGTAAGATCGAGGGAATTGCTGAAATAATCCTTTAGCACAAGAGGATAATTTCTGGAAGTCGCTCTAAGCTGAGAAAGGAGCCCAGAGGCAGTGTTTCTGCCCGCTGCACCCTTAAGGTGGCGCTGTGTGACCTTCCCGTTGGAAAGAGGGGGTCCTGGGGCACCTGGGTGGCTCAGTCGGTTAAGCGTCCGACTTCAGCTCAGGTCACGATCTCACGGTCCGTGAGTTTGAGCCCTGCGTCGGGCTCTGGGCTGACAGCTCAGAGCCTGGAGCCTGCTTCCGATTCTGTGTCTCCCTCTCTCTCTGCCCCTCCCTCGCTCATTCTCTGTCTCTGTCTTAAATAAACATTAAAAAAATTAAAAAAAAAAAAAAAGGGGGCCTGGGGCCGCTGACCACCTGTGTCTGTGCCCCCGGGCAGGGTCACGCCAAGGAAGCTGTATTCTGACACGGCAGTGCCCCGTGTGTGGGGCCCCATATTCAGCGTTCGTACTGAGTAACGTTCTGTTCCGCAACAACGGCCCCAAGTGTGCAAAATCCCATATTCAGATGGATTTCATTTTTTCTGCAATCATTTATAATGGTCTCTCTGTTCTTTTTTATTCTGCTTCAGTTTCTCATTTATAGCTGCATTTCGTCCAGGAGTTCTCCGCGCCCTACGTGGGACTCGTGAGCGGGACGTCCAGTGTTTTCTCGTGTTGTTTTAGAACTCACCTGCGTCTGTCGTCTTCCTACTGAAAGGCAACTTGTCTGGACTTCGTAATCTTTGTCCCATTTTCTTTCCCTCGGAGCCCTGGAGAACCTCCTGGGTCATCTGCCCTACGAGCGGCAGATGCGTTTCAGACCAGCTTTCCCTCTCCCCTTGGCGTGTGCTCTCCAGGAACGCGGTCGGGCCCTGTCGTGTTGTCTGTGGCTTCCTGACGTGCGGGGGGCGCTTCTGGCCCACCTGGCTTTCGTGGGGGGTGGGTGGCCTGAATGTGCTCACCGCTCATCCGGCGGCATCCCCGGTGCCTGCCCTCCGTGTCCACCGCCTTCTCCCCGCTAGCCAGGAGCTCTTCTAGCCTCTCCCTTCCCGTTAGCCGCGACCATCTCAGGGTTTCCCGCTGTCTCACGTGTCGCCCTCTGCCACTCCGTTCCTTGCTCCCCAGAGCCACGCTGGGAGCCCTGTGTCCCTGCTGTCCCTGTGCTTCAGCCAAAGTGAGTCCACGGCCACGCGGCCCGAGCTGTGGCTCTGCTCCTGGACCGTCCAACGCAGAGCCTGGGCTCTCCGGACACACCACCTACTTCTCTGCTCCGTACGCTCAGATTTTAACTTACAGCCTCAATAACAGCTTCAAATGTTCCTCCGCTCCGCCCATGTGTGTGATATCGGGGACCGACATTTCATCCAAACGCCAGTCTAACCCAGCGCGGGCCCTCTGGCCTTTCTCTGCCCCCCTGCCCCTTCCCCACCCCCACTGCTCGTTTTTGATTCTCGCGCCCAGAACCGGAGGTGATCTCTGCCCGAGTCCTCGCTGGGACCCAGCCCGCCGAACCGGGTGTGGGTGAAGGCTTGTTCTATTGGATCGTGAAGGTTGTCAGTCGGCGAGGACTGCTGTAGAAAGCACCTCCCAGATGTGGGCAAGTTTTCATTACAGAAAGATGAATTGCCACTACGTTTTTGATTTCTAGATAATGTGTGTTTCGTGCCCCCCACAAAGAGCCAATGTCTGGGAGAATATACTGTGTAGGCCCTAACTCGTGTAGAGGGCGTCTCGGGGTTCCTACCTAAATCTCTGCTCCACAGACTGAACTTCCTCCCGTCCACTGTCTTAGAAGTGTAAGATTCGCCCAGTCAGTGCAAACACGTTGGCTCCCTGGCTGTGCCTCCCCAAAGATTTCTGACGGGGTACACAGAGCCACTGTCAAAAAAGCCTGAAGCCGTGAGCTAGAAATGCAGCTCCAGCCACACTGCCTCTGTGCTGAGTCCCCAGCATAGCACCCCCAATCCTGCCTCAGGACCTTGGCACTTGTTGTTCCCTCCAAACATTCACCCCACCAGGTATCAACATAGTTCACCCCCTCACTTGTAGATAACTTCCAAACTGTGATCTGATCAGAGAGTCTCTCCGCCGCGTCTGTCCAGGATAGCACACACGCACACGCATACACGCACAGGTGCACACACATAGACACACATGCACACAACCATACACAGACGTGTGCACACGCACAGCCACATACGCATGTACACACACACATACTCCTGTGCTCACACACACTCGCACACGCGCTCTTTCCCGTCTACCACACTTCGTCTTCCGCCATGGCAGTCCCCGCCCCTTGCAAATGGAACAGAGACTCCAGAGGCCCCAGGACGATGTGTGATGCTGCAGGGTATCCCTTGAACCTTGCACGGCCTCTGGTGCTTGGTCGAACGCACCCCCACTTGTGGAGTGGGTCCAAGCACGCACGACGAGCTTGGCGGACAGCCTCGGGCGCCCGGGTTTGCGAGTGTGTGCGGGCTCTGAGTCAGGTGTGGGGGAGTAGATTCAAGTCCCACTCCTTCGCTTACTGACCGCGTGACACCCCCCTCACCTCTCTGAGCCCCCCCCCCACCCCGGGTGCAAAGAGGGAAACGCTAAGGCTCAGGGAACCGACCAGGTTGTCGTGAGAACGGAAGGAGGTGATGTGCCGACGTGGGGCTGGGGGCAGAGCAGGACACATCGATGGCACTAACCCCAAGCCGTGTGGTGTGCGGCCGCCTGGCACGGATCGGGCTCACGGCTGCGGATGTGTGCGTCCTCTCCCGGTAACAAGTGTTGCTTAGTACGTTTTGCTGAATTCACCAAGAGGCAGCCCCAGCTCTGCTGGTCCGGCCCCCGGTACCTGAGGGGCTGGTCCAGTTCTGGGGTCTCTGCTCAGGCAGCGAGCTCAGCACCGCCCCGATGGAGGGAAGGAAAGGAGTCGCCCATCCATCCTTCTTTCCTGCCTTGCAACTTCACGAAAGCATTTCCTTCCCTGCCCCCATCCGGGAAGGGGAGCACAGTGTCGTCGGCTTCCAACCTCTGAGCTGCCTCTCCCCATGCAGGTGGGGGCTGAGAGGACGGGGTGGGGGGCACAGAGGGGCACTTGCAATCCTTCAGGCGTGGGGAGGCCCCCTCCCAGGAATGCAGGGGGCCAAGGAGGCAGCTGTTCGGAAAGGGCAGGACACAGACGCCCTGGGACTCGGACGGGGCCGCCAGGTCGAATAGGAATCAATTTTAGCACAAGTATGGGCCAGGCTGTGTTCGAACTGCAGGTAAACAGCAAAGACTTTTTTAGAGTACAAGTATGTCCCACGCGATATTTGAATTTCAGATAAAGGTGAATAACTTCGACAGAAGCAATGTCTCTGCAATATTTTCGTTTCAAATAAAAAGCGATGAGTTTTACCGTAAAACATGTCCCCACAACTAAAAAAAGATTCATTGTTGTTGTGGGTTGAGTAGCATTCCCCCTGGACCCGCCGGATGTGACTTTATTTGGAAATGGGGTCTTCACAAACGAAATGAGCTAAGATGAGGTCACACCGGGTGAGGGTGGGCCCTAAATCCAGGGCCTGGTGTCCTTCTAAAAGCAGCACGTGAGGACACAGGGAACACCGGGGCGGTGTGTGTGACCACGGAGATAGACCGAAGGGACGTGAGTACGAACCGAGGCACCTCCAGGGACGCCGGGAGCCCCTGGGGGGCTGGGCCAAGCAGGAAGGACCCTCCGCTCCAGCCTCCGGAAGGAGCACAGCCCTGCAGACACCTTGATTCTGGTTCTGGCCTCCAGAGCCGGGAGACAATCGATCTCCGTTGTTTCAAGCCCCCGGTTTGTGATACGTCCTTAGGGCCACCCCAGGAAATGGATACAATTGGTTATCTGAAATCCCCATCAAACTGGGCATCTTGTGTTTTTATTTGCTAAATCTGACAAGCCCACTCAAGAACCCCTCCAGAGGAGTGGTTAAAGTGGCCTGGTTACGGGGCACCCGGGGGGCTCAGGCAGTTGAGCCTCGGACTCCTGATCTCAACTCAGGTCATGATCTTACAGTTCATGGGTTCGAGCCCCAAGTCGGGCTCTGCGTTGACAGTACAGAGCCTGCTTGGGTTTTTCTCGTCCCCTCTCTCTCTGCCCCTCCCCTGCTTGCACACTCTCAAAATAAATCAATAAGCATTTTTTAGAAATTAAAAGTGGTCTGGTTGGTACCCCAGATGGTGTGACAGGGGCACAGCATCTGCCGAGAGCTCGCAGGGTGGTGGGCACCTGGCAGGTGTCCTGTCTGCCTCCCCTCCACCACCACCTGCACCACCGCCAGCCCCTCCCCTGCTCTTGACTCGACTGCGGGGGATCTGTCTGCCCTGCGCCAGCCCCAGCACGGGCTCCTGTGCACTTGGCCTCCGGCTGTGAGCGTGACGCCAGGAGCCTGCGGCCCCTCCCTCAGACGCTGGATTGCGGAAGACCCTCTGACTGGCTCGGGAGGACCGACCCCGCCGATCCTCTTCCCCCCACAGAAGTTAGAGCGACCCGAACTGCATGTCTCACAAACCCTGACACACGGAGGGAGGGGGAAGGACCGTCAGAACCGGATTTAGGGGACTGGTAGGTCAGGAGGCTTCCCCTGAAGGACACACGGAAGTGACTTTCGCCTTCTGGAGGAACCCTTGCCATTTCCCGCCTCGAGCGGTGAAACGCAAGCTTCCTCTTGCCAGTTGTTGGAACAGTGGCTGCCGCAGCCCACAGAGGAGCTCGGCGTGTCCCAGGCCCTGACGTGGAGACCCGACGTGGCTTCCGAGGGGAAGGGGTGTGCGGCCCCGAGCCCCCCGAGCGGCTGGATAAATGCGCATGTCCGTGGTCTGTTGGAGGGGACGGCTGCCTCCTGTGTCATTGCCTGGCGATTGTGGGACCACCCACCATCCCAAATTACTCTCCATTTGCTAAGCCCTGGCCTCGGAGCTCTGCTGTGATAGATTCAAAAGGAGGAATGTGCCGGGCTGGAACTGCCGAATGCCTGGCGTCTCGTCTCTCCTAGACCTCCGAGAGGGCCCAGCAGTCCGCAGCCACCCCACCTCACCCCCGCCCGTCACCTGGCTGCACAGCTCTTAAGTGACCACGCAGACGCCATCAGCACCCATGCCCTCAGCCCCAGGAAGCGTAGCACCTTTCCTGCGACGTTGCTCCCCAACGTAAAGGTGCCGGGGGCTCCACGCTGCCCTGCTGCGACAGCCCCGTACCGGCAGAAGCTCAAATCCGCGCTCATCACTTGGAAATGGTAGACGCCTGTCACACATCCCAACAGGGCAGCAGCGATGAGGGGGCTCCACCGGCTCACAAGAAGAGACGCTTTTGAAAACGAGCCAGGGATTGGTTTGTAGACACGATGGTGACTTTTGTCTGTCGAGCTGCCCGGGCTCACACGCCCAGATCGCTGGTGAAACGGTCTTTCTGGTCACGTCTGGAAGGGACCAGCATTGGAGCAGGTGCGCTGAGTAAAGCAGGGGGCCCCCCACTGTGGGCGGGCGTCATCCAATGCGCTGAGGCTCGAGGAGGACAGAGAAGTGGAGGAAGAGGGCATCTGTCCTCCCTGAGCTGGGACGGCCTCCTTCCCCTGCCTGCCTTCCAACGCGAGCATTCCTGGTTGTCTGACCTTCCGATTCACACCAGGGCACGCACCAGAGCCTCCTCGGACATGCTGGATGTACGTATGGCTCTAAGGCTGAAGAGGAACCTTCTGTAATCTCCCCAAGTCTCCCCTAAATCCTGTCGGGTGTATCACCTGATTTCTAACCTGGGGCCAACAGACTTTAATGACGTCAGGACACAAACACGAACAGTCCCCAAGAACCGAGTCCCTGGCCGGTGATCCATGCTGGCCCCTTCGCAGAGAGCAGTCCGGGGGCATTAGAGGCTCCGTGCATGGCCGGGGCCCCCTGAGCAATTCACGAGCAGGGGGTTCAGCGCCCACCCCCCCCCGGCTGCAGTCCTGACCGCCCCACCCACGGCCTCGCTTTCTGCCCCTCATTAGTCTACGTGTGGAAATGGAAGGTGTTCCCAAAGTCATGGGGGGGGGCAGTGAGGGGGTGGGGGGAGTGAGGGGCTGTGGCTTGCCGACATCGGGCTCCTGAACAGCAGAAGAGCTGGGGAAGCCGCATCCTGAAATCTCCACCAGGGGCAGCGAATCACCAGTCAGATCCGTGCTGAGTGCATGTGGTGCTAATGGCCGTCAAAGACGTGGCCTAAACTTGAATCTGGGCCCGCTTTGAGAAAAGCTCAGATTCGTTGATTTTTTTTCTTTAATTCATCATTTCCTCATTGATCTCCTCTCCAGAGGAGGTTGGAGACAGCCTTTTGAAACTGCCTCTGCCCGTGTGGATGGACTACGCTGAGCACGGCATTCCCTGCCAGCCGCTAGGGGCCACAGCTGCACGAACACGGCTTTCCAGGCCCCCTCCCCGTCCCCTCCCTGCTCCCTCCAAGTACCCCCCAAGTCCCCCCCAGGCCCCCCCGGGTCCCCTCCAAGGCCAGCCCTCCCCAGAGAGCTGTCCCACGTTACTATTTTTCCTAAGGGGAAATGTCCGCAAAAAATAAGCTGCTTGGGAATAGCAATTCCTTGGGACCAGAAGCCATACTCTGTGTGAGGGAAGCAGTCCCTCGTGGTTTTCCTCGAAGGGCTCTGCCTTTCGGTTTTCAAAGTTGCCAAAATGCTTCACCTTAGCCCGTTGACAGCTCCACGGACGCCGAGGTCCTGAGACTCGCCAGCCCACAGTGGGATGTCTCTTGTTAAGAGACAAGAGTGAACCCCAAGAGGATGGCAGGTCCCCAAGACACCCGCGGATTTTGCAGACTTTCTGTCTTCTCCTTGAATCGTTTGCCAAGCTCATCGGCTGGCTTTCTTCAACTGTTCAGGGCAGTTTTCTCAGGAGCCCAGCAGGTGCCTCCAGCCCCGGGACAGCTGTGCACGCCCCGGAGACGGCCACACTCCTCGGCCCGGCTCTGCCCGTCCTCGGCGCCGCTGGCCGAATTTTCCACCGCAGCTAATCGGGACCTGCAGGAGAGTGGTGCCCGCAGAAACAAGAGGCTTTTGAAGCGGAAGGTGAATGAGCCTGGCTGTGGTTTACATTCTTTACCTTAATTTTAACAAGTATTTCAACCCCCTTGAAAATTGCTTCTCTAGAATAATAAACAGAGCCCACGCTGAGTCGCAGAGCTCCGGAGGCCGAACAGTCTCGGGGATAACGCTTGCACTCCGGGTGGGGCCACTGTGCTCCACTGGCCCTCATTTTGGGAGGTGCGGTGGGATTGGTGTGGCAACATGAGGTTTTGGGTTACGCATAAGTGAAATCGTACGTAATTCATAGATGTGGAGAGTTACGGAGGAAAGGGGGGCAGTGCCCGCCTGTCCGGCCCGTTGCTTCCCATGCCAGCCTTGGTGCCTTCCGGGCTCATTCATCACTGGTCAGAGATCCAGAGTTAGTGGAGGGCCTGTGGGCAAGAGGAAGACACGAGATCTTGGCTCTGAGAGTTAGGCATGACTGACTGTCATGTTTGTTTAGCACCTACTATGTGCCAGGCTCTGTTCCTGGCACTGAACAGACACTCTAAGGAAGCCTTGCTCCCAGAAATGTGGTCCCCAACCAGCAGCCTCAGCCTCTCCTGGGAGCGCAGTAGAGACACAGAGTCCCAGGCCCACCCCAGGTGGGCGGACACAGGGCCTGGGTTTGAGGAGCACTGCTCTGGGAAATGACAGGAAGACACAGAAAACAAAAACAGAAACAAAAACCCAGTGGCTTTGAGCCACACCTTTAGATATACTGACATATTTTTAAAATTTGCTCATTCAGGGGCGCCCGGGTGGCTCAGTCGGTTAAGCCTCCGACTTCGGCTCAGGCCGTGATCTCACAGTTCGTGGGTTCGAGCCCCGTGTCAGGCTCTGTGCTGACAGCTCGGAGCCTGGAGCCCGCTTCGGGTTCTGTGTCTTCTCCTCTCTCTGCCTCTCTCTCTCTCTCTCTCTCTCTCCCTCTCTCTCTCTCTCTCTCAAAAATAAGTAAGCATTAAAAAAAATCTCAATTTGCTTATTCACATAGTTATTTCTCCACCACGAGAAACCAGACGAGGAAGGGGTGAGTCTGGCACCCTGAATCTTCGTCTGTTGAAGCGTGTGGAATCATCTCTTTTTTGTTCGAGACTGAGACTCATCTGAGGACGTGAACTCTGTCCGTCTTGCTCACCGCGGTGCCTTCAGCACGTCGCACAGGGCCTGGAACCTAGGACGTCTTAATGGACACCTGGTGGCTGAAGGCATTGACCCCGGTCCCCGGTCCAAACAGACGAACGGTTTTTCTGGATGAGCCCTGGAGTCTCCGGCAGCCAGGCCAGATCTGAACCTGAACCTGCGACCTAGCGGAATATTCCACCACCCACATCCGCCCACCTCCCTTGCCAGTAAAAGCCAATTTGTGAAATCACCCAACTGCCAGGCAGACAAGCACAGGGATTGTTAGCGGCTCCTGTACGCAAACACAGCGTGAAATACCTGTTTCTCAAGGATCCGGGAAGGGCAATCTCAGTGGGCTGCGTCTTCCTTCTCCCCCACGGGAGGTTTCTAAGCAAGCCTTTGGCTGGCGTCCAGGAAAGCAGAAGCGTTTCTTCCCTCTGGGTGTGAGGCTCCCTGCTGCCCCAGGCACATCCTTGCCCCTCGGGGAAGAATCTGGCAGAGCCCTGGCATAGCAATAGAAACGCATCAAAGAGGGGCGCCTGGGTTGCACAGTCGGTTGAGTGTCCGACTTCAGCCAGGTCACGATCTCGCGGTCCGTGAGTTCGAGCCCCGCGTCAGGCTCTGGGCTGATGGCTCGGAGCCTGGAGCCTGTTTCCGATTCTGTGTCTCCCTCTCTCTCTGCCCCTCCCCCGTTCATGCTCTGTCTCTCTCTGTCCCAAAAATAAATAAAAAACGTTGGAAATAAAATCTTTAAAAAAAAAAAGAAACGCATCAAAGAGATGTGGGTGTTCCGGTCTTTGTGTGTGACAGGCACAGTCTCGTTCACCTTCACAAGTAGCCTCATCCTCCTCGTTACAAACAGGAAGGGGTGACAGCGCCCGGGTTAGGGGCTGCATAGACGACACGGTGAGGACTTGGACAGGGAACACACTGGCCCACACGCCTGCTTGTCATATGCTCACTGCCACCATCTCCCCAATGACTTAGTTCCCATACACACTTGTCAGGTGGGAGCCGCTGGAACCCCCATTTCCAGGTGAGGCTCAGAGAAGGAATGAGCCTACCCAGAGACACACAGCTTCCAAACCGATGGAGCCAAAGCCTAGCCCCCTTGGGCAGTCTGACCCTGGCCAGACCCTTAGTCTCTCGTACATCGTTTACTAGCGGTACGAGCTTCGTGAGGCTCCAAAGAGGGGGTGGCTGCTGGGCCTTGCCTGGCCCTTATTCAGGCTCAGCAGATGGGAGCACCTGCCGTACCGCTCCCGGGCCCCGGGGTCCTGACCTTCTGAACCTCAGTTCAGATTCTTCGAACTTGAGGATCCCTAAGAGTTTGCTTATGCGCCTTATAGCTATTGATATTTACAGAATCTGACACTGAAACTGGTAAACGTTTAAATATTGTATGCATGAAGTCATATAAACGAGTACAAAAGTAATCCTGTGATACGTTCACGTAACATAATTTTGAGAAAACAATTATATTTTGCAAAATACAAAAGCAGTGAGAAGATTCACATCGTTTTACGTTTTTCAAATCCATTTACTGCCCGGCTTAGCAGGAAACCTTTGGATTCTCTCTTCTGCTACGGCATTTTATCGGGTGCAATGCGCTTGGTTCACAGAGCTAATGGAAAAGACCTGGGCACACGTAGATACGTAGTTGGAAATTGATAGGCACCTGAGTAGTTTTTCTGGACAATCGTGGGTATCATTCTTTAATACTACACCAAAACTCGACAAGAGATAATTCCTTAAAGATTTGTCGCAGTGTGGAACCTAAAACCAAATTAATGAGGCTTTTACTCTGTTACATTAAAACCCACAGATCCATCTTGCACTTTGTACGGCTCTCTTGTGCATGCATGACCTTACAGCATGGGAAGCAGGTCCTGTAGAAGGCATGGGTTCACTGGGTTATGCAGCTCTCTCAAATGTTGACATATTCCGTTGTGCAGCCCGAAAACTCACACTTGCTAATATTACCACTGCTCTCACCAGAACAGGCTTTTGAGTACTGGGGAGTGGTCACACTCACCGTGACAGATACACCTTCTCCAGAAATTCTAATTTTTGCTTAAACGTTTGAATTTTTTCTGGAAGTGACAGGCTCAGTGCTCCTTCTCAAGAAAAATGTCTGAGGACGCTGGTTTGAATGCCAATAGTTTGTCTGGCGATCATGCTCTCAGCAGAGCGTTCCATGAGAAAAGTGGATGGCTCAGCTCACATGTGCTTTTCCTGGAGATCCCCGGACGCTGGGTGTGGTTTTCGTGCCCTTTTCTAGTGCCCATTCCACCCAACTGAGTATGAGGAAGGCATTTACTCGAGGGTGGAGATTTGGTGACATTAACAATCTTACAGGCCCATCGAGGACATTCCTGAACGAAGCGTTTACTGTAACCACGCGATGGTGATATACACGGTGCCCAGTAAATGCGCTTTGGTGCCACTGTCTCGATCTGTGCTAAGGCACCAGAAGTTTTGCCCACACTTGATTCCGAACGGTCATGCCAATATCAACACTGAAAAAGGCGAGTAACATGTTCGTGTTATGAAATGGTGTGGCCTCATAGATCCCGAAGGGGTCCTCACAATCCCCGGGGTCCAAGGACCTCAGTGTGTAACTGCAGAATGGGGTTAGACGTTCCAGAAGGGGTTTACGTCTGTTTTCTTTGGCTCCTTGCTTTGTGAAGAATGGGGGAAAGGAAGGAAGGATGGACTAAAAAAGAACGGAATCTTATAAGACAGTAGAGTGACCTCAAACTTAAGGCCCAGACCAGCCCAAGACCTCAGAAACCCTTCTGTCTGGGGGCAATGTGGGAGAGGGTCTCTGTGGCCTCAGAACAGGCTCTGATCTCTGCAGACGTCTGACGCCTGCAGAAGCAGCCGGGGCCTCGGGTTACTTTTCCCTCAAACTTCATTCCTTTGACGTGGGATCTTAAGGGGATTTCAAAACTGTACAGAATACGTAATATCCTCACCTTGAATTTAGATGTCAACACTGCTGTGATTTGACTGTCAACTCCTATATCAGTCACGGTCTTACCAGGAAAGCAGCATCCTCGATAGGTAACCCGAGAGGGTGTCGGGGGCGGGTGCGTTTACAGAGTGAACCTAGGGTTTTGGGGAACCGGCAAAGGACTAGGGAGAGCAGGGAGCCATCGCCAGCTGGGCTGGAGAGGGCGAGGAGAGAGCTGGGAGAGCTACAGCCAGGCACGGTGGGAGCAGAAGAGAAGCGCCCCAGCCTCCCTCTGCTCCCTGCTCAGTCTGCTGCTGGCGTGACCACTGGCCAAACCCAAATGGGAAACGGGAAGAAGGAGGCGGGAACCCCTATCGTGGAGTCCACGCAGGGGCACGGAGTGTCGTGAGGAACGGATCTGGAGGGATAACCGGACGACCCACACAGCTTCCAGAGTAGCTCACACCGCCATCGTAGTCTTCAAAAAAGGACTCCTGGTGACCAGCCTCCCGCCTCTCAGCTTGAATACGGTGGTGGGGTCCGCAGCCCTCTCTCTGCTAGCCATCTCCCCCAACCCTTCCACCCCGGCCAGGCCCTCCCTCTCGCCCCCTACGGACATCCAGGTTGCAGTCGCGTTGGCCTCTCCTTATTGTAGCGTGACTCACCATTATTAGTCCCTTGTTACGCGCCAGACACGAGGTCAGCTAACTGCCCTGTAGAGGGGCTCCTCCTCTCCTCCCCTGCTGTGCTCAGGGAAATCAGGAATCGGAGGGGAAAGCGGGCACACAGGCAAGAGCAGTGAATGGCTGTGCCAACAGAAGCAACACGACATGGCCAAGGGCCATTTGCCAATGGCTTGTCCAGCATGGCGGAGGCTGAAGGACACCACGCTGAGTCCACGGAGCCCCAGATCCAAGTTCCACCCTCGGGCAGCCGTGGGCAACTCACTCTGGGTCTCAGTTTCCTTGTCTGTCAAACTGGGAACTCGTCCAGGTAATGCTCAGACTTCTTCCGGCAATGCCCCGGGCCTGGTGGGGGTTGTGGACACCGTGGCCTTTGCCTTCTCGATTTGCACACGCCCCCGCGACCACATCCGTGCTGTCAGATTTTGTGAACAAACAATTCACTTCCCATTGGCCCCTGCACTTGTTGGGATCAGCAGATGTAAAATTCTGACATCGCACTTAGAAAACTTCCTCCATCTGGCTTTCTGCAACCCGCAGGGAATCATTTGCCAAACACGTGTTGTACGAAGTACGGGCCCACTTCATGTGCTTGTGTAGCTGATTAAATCCACCTTGTCCCTGATCACGTGGATTCGGCCCCGGGGGTGGGGGCCTTCTGGCCGGGAAGAGAGGCGGGGCCGCGCTGAGTGAAGGGAGCCCTTGGCTCCCGGGGCCCACGTGGGCAGCGCCTGTGCGGGCTGGGCGGGGAAGGCGGCCGACACACAAGGCCACGCTTTCCTAAAAATAGAGACGAGTAACATTTGGTGTTCATAGGACACACAACAGAGTCAGGGGCATCATGGAAAATCATTCCTTTCTACCGTCAGGCCAAGTGGTGGTGTCGGGTGGGGGTAGACATTTACAAGTGCGTCCGCCGCTCGCTTTCTGGATACCATTCGGGAGAATTAGGGACAGCCAACACTAGCATGGCTCACGGGTTCCGGAAGGCTTTCGAGGGAGCAGGGTAGCGACAGATGTAAGCACGGCTGCAAAACCGCTGTGCACCAGGGTTGAGATGCTGGCTTCCTCAGAAACACAACTTAAAAAAACCGAAAAACAAAAAGAAGTACTAATTTTCTAAAGTTGTGGTGAAATGCACACGACGTAAGATTTGCCGCTCCCACCGCGTTTCAGCGTGTGGCTGTGTGGAATCAGGTACATCCATTCCGGGCGACATCACCTAGAACCTGTCCGGAACCTTTCCACTCTCCCCAGCCGTCACACCCGGACTGCCCACCGTCCCCCTCCGCGCACCCACCGGCGCCTCCCTGTCTCCGTGCATCTGACCCCTCCAGGTGCTCCACGTCAAGGGAATCATGGTGTTGGCCTTTCTGCGACTGTCCTCAGGGTTAACCCGTGTTGCGGGGCATGCGGGCGCTTCCTTCTTTCTCAAGGCCCAATCGTATTGGGCCATGTGGACGGACCTCAGTTTGTGTATCCATCCTCTGCCGGCGGGCCCTCGAGCTGGCCCCACGGATGGCTGGGGGACGGTTGGTAGTCTACTAAGCCGCTCGGCCGGTGTCCCCAGTTTAAGGGGAGAGATGAAGGCAAACCTTTTGAAGCCAAAACATACTAAGTTTCAAATGCTTGACCTGCCTGCCCTGAGTCTGGGCAGAGCCTCACTTACTCATCTGCGAAATGGGACCTGTCGTGAGGACCACTGGCATCCACACCCTCCTGGCACCTGAGAGAACCCCGACTCTTTCAACTTTCTACCCCTTTCCCAGGGGACCTGCGGCGGGGTGGGGGGTGGGGGCGCTGAGAGCACCCACGGATGGGGGGCGGAGTCCCAGTAGTAAGGTGGCCAGGCAAGCTCCTCCCCCTGCCAGTGATTGGTTCAGGGACCCAGGCTTCAGCCAATCGGGTCCTGGGCCCCCTGACAACTGTTGCTAGGATTGGGGTGGGCTCTGGCAGAGAGGCTCAGTCCTGGCAGAGGAAGGACTGATTGCCCGTGGGAGGGGGGAGGGTCCCCTCTGCCTGGGAAGGCTGCTTGTTCCAGGTGCTCCGGCAGCCATCTTGCCACCACCAGGGGGGCCTGCACGAGGACAGAGCCCAAGCCCAGAGGAAGGCGGACAGACCCAGCTGGAGCCCTGGTTACACACCTACCCAGCATCCAGCATGTGTGCTCACACACACACACACACACACACACACACACACTCACAGACACATAGACACACGCATACTCAGTATCAGTGGACTTTGAATCAGAATGACAGATCCCTTTAAATAACAATGATCTTACCTGACATTTAACAGGCGATGAAATCAAGCCCCAGAGAACTGAATGTACTTGCCACAGGTCGAGGAGAGCTGTACGAGGTCAAGACCACCACTCAGATGCCCTGACTCAGCCGTCCCCTATGATGCTGTGCTCACGTGTAGGGGTGCACACGCGCACACACACACACACACGCACGCACACACACGCTCAGTGAGGCTCAGAAGCCAAGTCTCACGGTAACAGCACACCTCGGTGGTAATTCACCCTTCTGTGTCAAGATGGCTCATTGGCTTGTCTTTTGAGTATTGCTAGAAACTGGGGATTTATCACAGAAAGAGAAGCCTGTACAAAACACTTTCTGTTGTCACTATTACTCCTGATTCTGAAATAAGATCTCATTAGAAGTGGACCCAGGGCCTCCTGGGTGGCTCAGTGGGTTGAGCGTCCGAGTTCAGCTCAGGCCGTGATCTCACGGTTCGTGAGTTTGAGCCCCGCGTCTGGCTCTGTGCTGACAGCTCAGAACCTAGAGCCTGCTTCCGATTCTGTGTCTTCCTCTCTCTCCGCCCCTCCCCTGCTCACACTCTGTCTCTCTCTCAAAAAAAAAAAAAAAAACGTGGACCCAAACGGAGAAATCATGCCGGGCAGGGGCAGAGAAGATGGGTAGGTGGGCTGGCCAAGATGGAGCTTCTCCCACCGTCAGCAGAGTGAGCTTTTTTAGGGCCACGCGGGAAATCTGAGCGGCGTCTGCAGAATCGTGTCCCCGCCGGCTCCTGATCGTGACCGTTACTGTGGTTACGTAGGAGAACCCCTCGTTTGGGAAACGTGCGTGGCAGTGTTGAGTGCTAAAGGTGGATCTTGTCTGCCAACTTTCTCGGCATGTGTCTTGGGCGGGGGGGGGGGGGGGGGGGGCGGGTGTCCAGCAAGTAAGGTGAAGGTTCACGTGCGGGGAATCCGAGGAAACGTGTCTTGAGAGCTCTGGTGCTCCTCTTCTGTGAGTCCGACACCATCCCACAAAAAGAAAGGGGGTATGTGCTCTCAAGGGACACTGCGGGGAACAGAGGACAAACTGAGGAAGGGGAATGAGGTGGGAAGGCAGGGCAGCGCTGGTCAGGGAAGCGGCCGTTCCCACTTAAATCACAGCCCTTGAGCCTGGGAGAGGCCACACCGCAGGAGCATCCCCACCACGCGGTCAACAACAGAGGCTCCCCAGACCCGCCTTGAGTGTCACGGCTTAAATTGCCAAAGGTGCCCCTCCTGCCATATCAACGTCCAGAGTGGCTGTAGGCCAGGAATAGCTGAAGTGCTTTGTACACGTTGACAGACTGGAGAACATGTAAGAGTGAATGTGTGTCATGACGCGACACACGCACACACGTGGGGTACATGGGGGGGGGGACGGCGGTGTGGGGCCTATGCCTCGGAGGACGGTGGGCTCCTGGAGTTGATTTTTCACTCGGGATTTCACGTGTTACACACAGAGGTCATGGGTGAAACGTTTCTCAGGCGAAGCCGCCCCACACGCACATTTCCCATGACACGCCCGATGGGCCACAACTTTAGCCAAGGGCCTGTGAGCTACGCCGACGTCTCGAAGGCCACCTGGGGGTAACCAGCAGCACAGCCCGCTGTCACTGAGCCTGTCCGCCGGGCGGGGTGCCGCGCTGAGCGCTGTTCTCTCCCTGCACAGAGGGACCCCCGGGGCACGGGGGCGTCCCAGCCCCCCCAGCTTACTGCTGGACGCACAGCAGAGCCAGGACGGAAGCACCCTTGCCTCCAGAGGCTGCCATCGCCCCGCGACGTGCTGTCACCGCGCTCAGCACACCGTTAGTTCACGTCTGCAGCGCGCTTGGCACCGAGTGGGGTCCGGTTAGACGCAACTCCAGGTCTCCTTGTTCCCCCTTCCCGCAGAAGGTGTTCCCCTTCCCGCGGAAAGCGCCTTGGTATCTGGACCTTCCGGTCCCGCCACTCGCGAAGCCGTCTTCGCCGCACTGAGCCGCCGCAAGTCAGAACGAGGCTTCTCTCAGCCTCCCCCCGTTTGCCCAGAGCCAAAGAAGCACGACCTCAGGGGTGGACCTCTGCCTTTGCCAACACGTCCGCTCAAGATACCTGGGCGGCTGGTGCGCCTGACTCGGGCGCGGCGCTTTGAGACGAGAGGGCAACTTAAATCTGCCCGTTGACCAGGTTGCAGAGCGATTGGCAACATTCACACGGTTACCATTTCTGTGTACCTCCCTTTTGGAGTAACTTTTAGAGGTTCAAAACATAGCAGGACCAGTTCGGGTGTGCCTGAGAGCCGAGGGGGACACGGCTTTTCCACCCCATGGACTCCAGCCCTCCCTGCCCCCCTGCTGAGCACAGGGCCCAGCTCCCATCCCCGCCTGGAATGTTCTGTCCCCCTGCCCTTGTCTCTGGCCACACAGGCCCGTCCTCCCAGGCCCAAGCCTCCCTCACGTGTGCGGACAGGGCTGTCCGTGGTGACCACGGTGCCTGGTGAGCAGGCACCGTACGATTTCCCCACCTCCCGATGTCCACGCTGAGCCACTTGCTGGCCACGGTGCCCTGCGGGTACACACGGATCACGTGGAAGACAGGCCTGGTGTTTCCTTCCGCATCAGCCATGGATTTCATATTTCTGCCAAAAATTAAAAGTGGGCCACATCATACAGACATCTGGCAGCTGCGACTCACCTCACTTGCCAGCCCCGACAGACACAGAGGGGATTCTGGCGACCCCGTGCTGCGAGAACTGCACGGCCGGTCAGGGGCCCGCAGGGAGGGAGCGGCAGTCGAGCAGCCAGGCCCGCCTGGCGGCAGGAGAGGCAGGCAGCGGCCTTGACGTCCTGCTCTTGACGCTGTGTTCGTGCGCGGCAAGGGGGCGATCCCGCCTCTAAACTCCCGTTCTGACCTCCTGCCCCCACCCCAGATGCCCGAACCCGGGGCGACTCAAAGCACTGCGGCTCCGAGGGTGACCTGCCTCCGGGTCGCCTGGGCGTCTGGCTGCGGGTCCGGGGTCAGTGAGGCTCTGCGTTTGCGACCGGCTCGCCAGCGATGTCTGAGGACACGTGCCGGGTGGCAGGATTTTACAGTAGATGAACAGAGAATTTCAGTGAGAGGCCAGCACGTTCTAATGATAAAAGTGATCTATCCGCCCCCTCGACTCTCTAAAAGCTGGGGGCCGGGGAGGGCCTGTCACTGGCCTCCTCCCTCCAGGACTCCGTTCACGCCGTGCTCTGGCCCACCTGCAGCCCCGCTCTCAGGAACTGGGTGCCTCCGTTCGGTCCTCCAGGCCACCTTCTGTCTTTTGCTTCCTCCTGTCTCCCCAGGAGTGGATCCATGGACTGTGTCAGGGCCCCCATTGCTCTGGCCTCTGGCTGAAGTTGGCCGGTGGGGACACCAGTAGGACATCAGAGAGAGGGAGACTCAGGGTGTGTCTGTCTTCTGGAGACACCTGTGATGTATAGGAGGCAGAGTGCACCTGGGAGAGCAGGCGTGTCTCTTATTTTTTGAGAGAGAGAGTGAGCGAGCATGAGTGGAGGAGGGGCAGAGAGAGGGAGACACAGAATCGGAAGCAGGCTCCAGGCTCCGAGCTGTCAGCACAGAGCCCGACGCGGGGCTCGAACTCGCGAACCGTGAAATCATGATCTGAGCTGAAGTCAGACACTTAACTGACTGAGCCACCAGGCGCCCCTAAATGTTTATTTATTTTTGAGAGAGAGGGAAAGACAGAACATGAATGGGGAAAGCCCAGAGGGAGAGGGCGACACAGAATCGGAAGCAGGCTCCAGGCTCTGAGCTGTCAGCACAGAGCCCGACGCGGGGCTCGAACCCACGAACCACGAGATCATGACCTGAGCCGAAGTCAGATGCTCAACCGGCTGAGCCCCCCAGATGCCCCTGTACTTATTTTTTTTTTTTTTGCAACGTTTTTTATTTATTTTTGGGACAGAGAGAGACAGAGCATGAACGGGGGAGGGGCAGAGAGAGAGGGAGACA
Source organism: Neofelis nebulosa (assembly GCF_028018385.1). Lineage (NCBI taxonomy): Eukaryota > Metazoa > Chordata > Mammalia > Carnivora > Felidae > Neofelis > Neofelis nebulosa. Next base: position 59,620,562 of record NC_080798.1, on the reverse strand, counting down.
CAGAATCGGAAACAGGCTCCAGGCTCTGAGCCATCAGCCCAGAGCCCGACGCGGGGCTCGAACTCACGGACCGTGAGATCGTGACCTGGCTGAAGTCGGACGCTTAACCGACTGCGCCACCCAGGCGCCCCGTCCCTGTACTTATTTTTATTCGACTGGTAAGCTCTAGCTCAGATGCGTCCTTCACAAAGCCCTCAGGGATTACTTGAACCTTCCATTCACGTCCACCGCCTTTAAACTCGACACATAACTTAGCCCCTTATTACAAGCCATCTTGTCTCTTCCTGAGGGTCTGTCTGGGGTCCACACGACAGGAAACCTCAGTTCCCTCTCGGGGTCTGGACACCTCCATCTCCCACCGTGCCTGGCACCCCTGGGACCTCTCTGTGCCCACAGGCAGACTTTCCCTCTGGTGGGGCAGGCCACACAATGCACTGCAGCTCACGATGCAGCAAAACAAAGTGAGAATGATCTCCCCCTTTGTGCGTGTTCTCTCAGTAATTACTGAGTATTTGGGGGAAATGCCTAAAAACAACATACAGTATTTTAAAAACTCAACTTTTGAAAACAGCTGTACTGAGACATGATTTATGTACATACAACCTGCCCACTCAACATGTACGGTTGAGTGGTTTTCAGGGTCCTCGCGGAGTGGGGCAGCCATCAGCACAGCTGACTTTAGAACGTTTCTGTCACCTCAGAAGGAAGCCACCGCCCCTGCTGGCGGCCATCCTGGCCTCGCTTTCTGCTCCTGACTACAGATTTAAGACACGAGGCAGGAAGGGACATCGCCAGTGTGATCCCCTAGGACACGTTTCTGTTCACATTGCCCGTGATTCTGGTTACGGGGCTCGCCGGCCGTGTCTCAGGAGAACCGAGTTTGGATGTCGTGGAATCGCGCACCTGGCTTTTTACCTGCCTCCTTGCACACCTGGGCTCAGGAGCCTCGTCCTTCCACTAGGGGGCCAGCGGCTCCACCTGGGCCATCCCAGGCTCTCCCCACCTCACCCCTTTACGCGGTAAGAGCCGGTTCCTGCCCCTCTGGAATGAACCTGGGCTCTGCCCCCTCGTGTGGCGATCCTGCCGGGAAAGGGGGCTTTGGTGGCACCCCAGGCAATGCTGCCACTCAGCATGTTTTTTCATGGTGTGCCCAGCACCACACTGAGAGCATGAGAGCATTACAGTTGCATCTTTTTGTAAAAAATGTTTTTAACGTTTATTTTTGAGAGAGAAAGAGAGACAGAGAGTGAGCCGTCAGCACAGAGCCCGACGCGGGGCTCGAACCCACGAACCGTGAGATCGTGACCTGAGCTGAAGTCAGACGCCTCACCTACTGAGCCCCCCAGGTGCCCCCGCCCCAGACAGCCTTTGGACATGGGCCTTACTGTTTTGCCCAGCCGGCTGACGAGAAGCTTAGAGGAGGTGATGTAACAACTCACCCAGAGGATCTTTCCTGACTGCAAGACCCATGAAAGGGTCTGTTGGTGGCAGAGGCCAGGCGGGGCTGCGTGGTCTCCCGCGGCCTCCAGGCTGCAGAATCTGAGAACTCTGACTGCCACAAACCCGGAATCATACGATGTCCCCCACGTGACAACATCGGGGACCAAACCCGTGGGGAGACGGGCATTTGGGGGAACCTATCTTCGATATAAATCTGAAACGTGTGACAAGGCGTGCCGCGAGACGAGAGCTCTAGCCCTCGGGAAGCGTGTCCCCGAGCAGCCCTGATGAATGTGACCCCAGTGATGGCCAAGTCCTCAGGGTCTCATGTTCCAACCTGACGGTGCCCTCCTGGGGATCCGGCCTGTCCCCTGGGTTACTGTCCCCCCACCCCCCCCCCCACCCCCGCCTGCCACTCGGGGCTCAGAAGCAGCCAGCAGTGCTCCCTCTCGGCCCAGACCCCTTTGCTGTGGAATTCACGTTATCGATTTGGAAGCCGTGATTCGTGGCAGCGTCCCAACAGCCCCCGTTTGCCGAGCGCACGTCAGCAGGCCGGGCTCCTGTGCAGCGCGAGGGGGTGGGGCGGGGAAGCCCGTCCTCACGTGAAGTGGGGTGGCGATTCAAGCCTCACTGTCACGGCGGCGATTCAGGCAACAAGCTCTGCCGGGGCTGGGGTCGGGATCTACACCGCTCCCCGGGAGGAGGTGCCACCTGGGCCCAGGCCTGAAAGGCAGGAAGAAGGCAGCCACACAGGGTTCTGGAGGGAGAGCATTCCAGCGCATCAGAGCAGTGGGGACTAAGGCACTCAGGTGGGACACTGTCCTGTGATCACCACCTCGTTCCCCAGGGCCAAGGAGTACCCCCCCGCCCCCCGGCTACTTCCCAGCCCGGGTGGGAGAATGGCCGGGGCACTCTCAGGCCCTGGGGCCAGCATCTCACCCTGAGGGACCGAGCAGTGGTTAGTCTGCACCTGGAGGTAATTCTCCCGGGGGTTGATTGGCAAGGGAGTGGCAGGGAAGCTGGGGTGGTTGGGTGGGGGGGAGCAAAACAAATCTCCCAAGCTCCTCCACACCTGCGCCTGCGTGGGTGCCCTGGCGGGATGCCTTCCCTCCCATCTTCCGGCTCCACGAGAAGGGAACAGAGCGGTTAGTGTCACGGAAGGTGCTTTTGTCCTTTGTTCTCTTAACCTTGATCTCCCGGAAGGCGGTGAGTCCACTCTGCCTCTGGCTCGTCTTGCCCAGCAGAAGGGTTTGGGGGCCGTGCCCCTGGCCATTTTCATCACTGCTGCCCCTTTCAGGGATTTCCTCACCCACTGTCAGCTGTGTGTTCAGGGCACTTTTCCTCCCATACCTTGCCTGCCAAGGTCCCAGGGAGAGCCAGGTGTCGCGAGGTGACAGCACGGGGCTGGCCCCATCTTCAGCTGCTTCCGTGTGCGATCAATCTGTCAGCAGCAGCGAGGGACCGTGAGCTCTGCCGCTCTCCTCCATCGGCCTTTGGTGGCTGCCCTTATCAGGCCAGAGGCCCGGGGGGCAGTCAGGGACGGCGTCGTCCTCCTCTGTCCACCCCCAGACCGTGGAGAGCAGGAAACAGGAGTCCAGGACAGATATCAAAGGCCAGAAGTTCTCCACATCACGGAGAGAAGCAAGACCCACCTTGCCACTGAATGTGTCCCTGGGATGAGGCTGGGAGGCCTCCTGTTTAATGCAAGGGACCCGGTGGGGGTCTGCAGGCGGAAAGGAAATCACAGCCGACAGCGTGTTGCTCTGGAGCTGGGAGGTGCACGTCCACTATTTCCCATCTGAGCCCTGCTCTCTCCGGCCCCTTGCTTAGCACCTGGAATAGCCCCTTCCCGCCCATCCTGAATGGATCACAACTCCACCACTTGAAACCTCCACTCCAGTTGGAAGCATTTCCAAGCATCATGTCCTCTCCTGACAGTGTCCCAAGGAGGGAGATAAAAAAGAGACCTCTATTTGAATGTGTCTCCCTTACGTAAGGGGTGGGGGGAACATAACCCAGAAGCAGTCTTCTTGTGTCTTGTTGGCCATAATTGGGTCAAATGGCTGCCCTAAACATCCGAAGGATAGGTGGAGAGGGGAAGGAAATGGGGAGGGGAGAGGAATTGGTTGAGGGAAGGAGGGAAGGAGGGAAGGAGGGAGGGAGGAGGGAAGGAGGGAAGGAGGGAGGGAGGAAAGGAGAGAGGAAGGAAGGAAAAGCTGGATGAGTGGATGGAAGGGAAGACAGGATGAGTGGATTGAATGACAGATGAGTAGATGGGAAAATGGGAGGATAAAAGGATGGATGGAGGGAGGGAGGGAGGGAGGGAGGGAGGGAGGGAGGGATGGGTTGATGGAGGAAGGGATAGATGGATTTATTTTCCTTAATTGCTTTTCATATATGCTTCACTGTGAGCATATTGTGATTTTTATGGGAACCGAGACCGAGAATCTGGCAAATGGGAAACCTGGGGACCTACAGGTCTGGTCTTGACAAAACTGTCAGAAACACAGAAAAGTGTGTGCATACCTGCTCTACCTTCCCATTTCCTTGGGTGGCCCTCGGGTCCAACCAGTTTCCCTCCCAGAAATTGGGGGTGGCTGGTGGGAGAAAATGTGGACCTCCATGAAAAGGGGCCAGTAAGAAATATCAATTTTTATATTGCTTACGTAAAGTTTGCTTTTTACTTGGCCTCCAAAATTGTGTCAGTCAAGCATCCTACAAATGAAGCATCTCATTCAGCCGTGGGATGAGACACGGAATCAGAAGACAGAAAAAAGAAAGTACAGTATTCGATTAAATAAGATATAGGAAACACAGGAGGCGTGGGTACCACCATTTGCCTAACCCTTTCCAGCCAGGATAGTTAGTCTGAACCCATTAATCCCTGAATATCAGCTCCTCGAAGATTGATTCATGCTTTTTCGTTCGTTTAATAAGATGTTGTTGAGCATATACAAGGTAGAAGTTACGCTTGCAGGTGCCAGGGACACAGTCATGAGGAAGATGGACAGGGACCCTGTCTTCTAGAGGATTCCATCCATGTTTCGATCTAGACATGTCGACTGGCCGCTGCGATAACGTGTGGCCTTTAGAGTGGAGAGAGCTCCGGTAACATCACCAGGAACAAGACATCACGTGCCCCCGATGAGATGCTCTGAGCAGGACCCGACATCCCTTCGGGGGTACTCCCGCCAGGAACGGGTTACCTCAGTCTCATCACGGGCAGACCTCAGACAGGCCCAAACGGAGTGACATTCTACGAAGCACACGACCAGCGCTCTTGAGCAATGCTGAGGTCCTGAAAGACAGGGTGGCCCAGCTCCCTGTGCTGTGGGCACAGCGCTCACATCGTGCTGCTAATGTCCCAGTGGCCAAGCCCAGGTTCAAGCGTGGAAAAACAGCCCACAGCCTCGGTGGGAGGAAAGAAATAGTGACTATCGGACACGCTGCGGACAGCAGACAACAGGCACCGAGAGGGGCACAGAAGAGGGGACGGTGACCTCGACTGGAGGGACTAGGGAAGCTTTCAGAAGGGAGGCTACGCTTGAGCCTGACCTTGCGACATGAACCACAGTTCACCCGGGAAGGTCGAGTTCATGCGTATCATTTGGGCACCCGGTGCGGGGGAGCACAAGAAACCAGAGCGGGGACTGCCTGGTCACCAGGCTGCTGGGCTGTCAGATGGCAGGGGTGTGGCGGAGGGAGGGGACGAAAAATAGGAAGAGTAATGTAACGACAGGAAGGAAAGTAACACGAGAGGATGTGGGATGGCCGTGAGAACACCGAACTGTCCAGCTGGGTGGCCTCAGGCACATTACTTAACCTCTCTGTGCCTCGAACTCTTTATCCGTGAGGTGGGGGCGATGACCATCACCCCACACGGTCTTCACGTTTTGGATTAAAACCACTGGTGATTTGAAAAGCTGTTCCAGGAAGTCTTATCCATGATAAGCACTCAGTAAATTGTAGCGATTTATCAATCACTCACCACATGCCTGTTTTTGAAGGTGTTACGGGATTTGTGTTCGCAACAACTGTAAACAGAAACTTTTATCCCATTGTAGGGACGGAAGGCTCAGGTTGACGAGGAAAATGCCTGCAGTCGCGGAGCATTCTGTTGCAGTCTGTTGTCACCCTTGCCAAGAGGGAGGATTCAAAACACAGATCACCCCCAGGACGCCTCCCTGGCCCACAGATGTGCTGGGGCGACACGGCCGTGTTTATGCCCAGGAAAGGCCGTGCTGGGGTTTTTCTGTAAAACTGTTGTTTTCTCGAATGAGGGGATATGTGACCTAACTTGACTATCTTTGGCAGGAGGCAGAACATTCCAGTAAGGGAGTGACCCAGAAGGCAACGTCTCCATCCAGCCAAGGCCTTCGCTCGCGCCTCGCACCGGAAGCGTGGCTGCAGACAGTCACGCGTTCAGAGAGGAGACCCCTCCGGTGGGCACGGCGTGGGACGCGGCTCGGGCTTCCTGGAGCAGGTGTGCAGAGCGGGCCTCTTCTTTCCCGGTTCCAGTCCCAGCCGGAATGCACTCGGGAGCACAGAGCAGCGGGAGCTCTCGGCGTTTATTTAAAGAAGCCGAAAGGTTAAAACCACCCAGTGGTCCGCAGAGCGGAAGGACAGGCCCTTTCAAGCAGCCTGGCCCCGGGCGACCCGGGCCGTGTGGGTCTTCCAGTTCGTCGGCACACACACTCGTGTCTCCCGACTCCAGGCTACACGGCAGCGTGCTGGGCAGTGAGGCGAAACCGGGAGCCAGCAGCCCGTGGGGCCGGCTCTGTGCTCACATCCCTCACACCCTCCGCATACAGCTGGCGCCTCCCACCACCCACTGCAGGAGGCGGGCATTGTCATTATCCCTCGCTTGCGGACGGGGAAACTGAGGCGTGGGGGACGGCAAGGCCTGGCAGCGTACGGGGCAGAGCTGGGGTTTGGAGCCAGGTTGTGCGGCCCCAGCGTCCAAGCTCGGGGCCGTCCGAGCTCACTTGCCTCCATGAGACCTTGCTCTTGGGCTCTGCTCCAGACTGGCCTCCCCAGAGCCCTCTGCTCCTGCCGACAAGCAGGTTAGAAACGGACCCCGACTTCCTCTGTGGGAAGGGCCACCCCACACTCATCACACTCAGAGCCCTGAGGTCCGACGGGTGAGGGGCTTCGTCTGAGGCGCCCCCCGCCATGGCTCCCTGCGTCACTCCCGGCTGTGTCCCCAGAAAGCCCCCCGGAGCCACACGGAGGCATCGCCACACACGTGCGGAATCGGAATCACCAAGGTAAGGCCTGGCCTCTTTGGAGGCTCCTTATATTTGCATTTCTTTCCCTGATTCCGTGTGGCCATGCCCGTTGCTCCCCACACCAGCGGACCGGGTGGCTTATTTGGTTGGTGGCCCGGCCTCCGCTGGGCCGCGCTGGTGGAGGGACCGAGCTCTGCCTCAACATGGGGACGACGGGGTGTCCAGGCTCAGAGGGGCCTTGCCTCTGTGCCGGCAACTGGCGAGCCACGCCAGGGCCACGCGGGCCAGGGTTCACCAGCGGCGACGTGGATTCTGGACTCCGGGGCTCTCCGTGGCTGTCCGTCCCGGGGGGGGGGCGGTGACAGGGTTAATGCGGCATCCCCGGCTCTGGCCTGTGTAGCTCCAGCGGAGGGGACAGCAGGCAGCCACATCTGCGTTTTCTGTTGCCACAGACTGTGCTCTCAGGAACCCCGCCTCCCAGGACGGTCAGGTCACCCCTATGCTGACACAGAATGTGTGGGCCGCCCCCTAAACGACTCTGGTGAAAGCGTCTTGGAGAAGGCGCCTTAGGAAGCTCATCAGACCTCCTCCGCTTGCATCCACCCATGTGCCTCCTCACGGCCGCCCCCCACCCTCCGGTCCTCGCCGTGTCACGCATTTGGGGTGCCCGGATGCACAGGCTCGCCATACTTCCCAGCAGCTGCCGACAGGCCTCCCTGTCCTCCCCGATCTGTACCCCATGGGTCTCAGCCGGAGACACGACCCTGAGTTACGAAACCCACAGTGTCTCCTTCAAACCAGGCTTCTCTCGGGCTCCAGAAAAGACCCGGACACTTTGGAGCGATTGGAGGCCCTTGGTGACTGCTCGGGCTCACTTCCCGTCCGCCCCTCACGCCCTGTGCAACTGCCACCAGAGGGGAGTCCGCCCCTCCCGCACCCACTCCACGTCCCCTCCAGCCTCAGCTGGTCCCCCTTGCTTAAACCCCCACCCCAGACCAACAGCAAGTATGCCCCGTGGCCTTTCCCGGCCCCCTTTCTTACCCTCAGCTCTGGGCTCCAGCATCAGCCCCACTGGGAACCCCCTCCTCCACCCCCAGCCTGGGTCCCGAATGCCACATGCGCCCCCCCCCTGCGCTGTGGCGGCCTCGTCCCCAGGGCCATGGCTCCACGAGGCAGGAATGTGGTTTCCCCCAACACCCCGGCAGCCAGGGCTCACGCATCCGGGCACCCCAAATGGTCCTGCCTCAGTGAGTGAAGGCCGCAGGTGCGAAGGCTTCTCCCCGTAAAGCAGGGCTGCTCTCTGCGGGGGAAGGTGCACACCTGATGGGCTGTTCAAGTTTGTTTCCAGAGCTGCGTTTTTGAAACAACAAAGACACCACCGAATGGTAGGATTCCTGGTTTCCTTTGCCGTGCGCTGAGTTTGCTCGGACGGGGCACTCTGGGGACGTGGGGTCATCCTTCTCCACATTTGGGGTAAGAGTGCCCCAGGTGTGGGGGATTTCCGGTCTCCGGCTCCATTCGGCCTCGGGGCACGTGAGTCAGGTTCCCCACACTGCGCGCCGGGCTTCCTCCTTCCCTGTGTTCCCGGCCCTGCTGTTCCCGCCGCTGTGGGGACGAGGGCGTCCCTTCCGCTCAGGGCTATCTCGGCTCCAGGGGCATCGTTGGTGCTCCGCCATCCCGGCCCGGTCCCCGTGTCACACCTTTGAAGCGTCACTAGGTCTTTGCCAGCTTTCAGTTGACACTTCAGTCACACGTCTTCTTATTGCCACCGGCGGTCTCTGCATCGACACGTTGGCCGCCCGAGGCCTCTTTGGAGGACGACGTCCCCCGGGTGGCCTTCCGGCTTCCGCAGACGGCACCCGCACCCGCAGATCGATGGGGTCCACGGCGCGGTCTCCCCCTTGCTGGGCGCGCCCGCACAGTGCTCCTGTCGCCGTTACCTGTCTCCTCTCCTTGCCCTCTGAGTCCCCCGTGAAATGTTGCCATTTTCACCATTTTGGGGCGTACAGTTTTGTGGCTCTCGGTACATTCGTGTGCGACCGTCCCCAGCATCCTTCTCCAGAACTTTCTCAGCTCCCGAACAGAAGCTCCATCCCCACTGGACACCGACTCCCCACGCCCCTCCCCAGCCGCCAGTGCCCACCGTCTACTTTCTGTGTCCATGGGTCTGACCGCTGTCCGTTCCTCACAGAAATGGATTCGTAGTGTGTGTGGTTTATGCAGCTGGCTCGTTTCATTCGGCATAATGTCCGCCGGGTGCCTCCAGGGGTCAGGATTTCCTTCCTTTTTATGGCTGAATAATACTCCGCGTTGTGGATGGACCACGTTTTGCTTACGCATTCGTCTGTTGATGGGCACTTGGGTGGCTCCCAGCTTTTCATTTCACTTCGTTTCATTTCATTTCACTTCGTTTCATTTCATTTCATTTCGTACTATTCTATTCTATCTTTGACAGAGAGCATGTGGGTGGGGGAGAAGCAAAGAGAGAGAGGGAGAGAGAATCCCAAGCAGGACTCGAACTCATGAACCGTGAGATCATGACCTGAGCTGAAACCAAGAGTCGGACTGAGCCACCCAGACGCCCCCGTCTCCACCTTTTTGCGTATTGTGAATAGCGCTGCTGTGGACATAGGTGTATAAATACCCGTTTGAGTTCCTGCTTTCAACCTCAGGGGGGTTGTAGACCCAGAAGCGGGGTTGCTGGACCACACGGCGGCTTTGCGTAACCAGCTGGGCTTTGCCCGACTGTTTCCCAGAGCTCCGCCTCCTCCCCGACCTCGCCAACACGTGGTACTTCCCACCTTGCAGATAGCAGCCATCGTCCCCACGGGGCTGCCGCGGTGTCTTGCTGTGGCTTTGTGTCTGATGGGGCTTTCAACCTCCAGCCTCAAAGCCTGCCGTGTGCCTTCTGCGAAAACACCTCCCTGAAGTACTTTCCCCCTCATCTCCCCTCCTGACGTGTCAAGGAGACGGTTTAAGGACGATGTGGTCCTGCTCGTGCCAGAAGCTATGTGTTGTTGTGTGGAAACGGGGATCCGGGTCCGTCCCGGGGACTCGCCGGGCCGCTCCCTCGGGGTGAGCCAGAACGTGTGTCGTGATGCTAATGAGAACACCACCCTGGCCACAGTAGCTACAATTCCCCCACCTCGCAGACCAGGAAACCGAGTCTTACAAGGGAAACCTTCACACCCTTCAGTGCCCCCATCCTCAAGAAGGCTTGTCTTTCTCTATTGCGTCCAAAGAGTTCCGCCATGGATATTCTGGAAGAGTCTCATCGGGAGGCCGTTTGCCTGGCCAGTGGAGCAGGTCCCCGAGGCCCCGGTGGGGGTTCCCGTCTCTCTCCTGCCCTCCCGTCGGGATACAGCATGGGACCTACCAAGACGGGCAGGGTGCGAGCCACCCCGGGTGTGGGGCAGGGCAGGGTGGGGATTGAAAGGGCTTCTGCCAGGTTGATAGAGATGAGTTGGGGGCAGGGGGCATGAAGAGACAGGGGTCCCGTGAAGATGAGGCTTGGATCCCGCCCCTGCTGTGTCCCAGCCCTTCCCTGCTCCCTCACGCTGCGTAGAGGTGAGTAGAGGCGGAGGCCCTGGCCAGGCCCCGCGCCATCCACCCAGCTGCCCGTCCTTCTTCTCTGACCTCGTTTCCTGGCTCTCCCCTCACTCACTCTGCTCCGGCCCGAATGTGTCCTCGTCACCGCGCGCTGTCTCAGTGCCTTTGCCCTGGCCGTGCCTCCTCCCGGAACGCTTCTCCTACTCATCCAGCCTTAGGTCTTCACTCCAGTGTCACCTTCTCTGACCTGGACTGAGTATTGCCGCCCCTCCCCCCGTGCCCTCCACCCCTGCTTTCTTTTCCCGGGTGGCAGACGACGATACATCTAGCATACTATACGCCTGCTCACTAATTTCTTTGGAGGTCTGTCCCCACTTCCAGCGTGAGTTCTACGTGGGCAGGCATTTTCACGTGTGCTTTGTGCTATGCTGTATCCCCAGCACTTCCAGGAGTGACTGGCCCGTAGTACATGCTCAGTGAATATTTGACAAATAAGCTCTAAGCACAAAGAACAGTACAGAGAGTCGTAGAAATGTGAACCGTTTGGTGTATTCAGGGACTGCTGTGCGGTTCCTTGGACTGAGATTAATGTTCAGGGCTACCCCCATACAGTTGTTCAGGCTGTGTACTATACAAGGATGCCAAGCTCAAGAGGCCAGTGGGGTGGATTCCAGCCTACCCAAGCTTATCAGGATGCACACATACAAAGCTGCCTAGAAGAGGTGATTTTCTGACAGGCACAAGCATTACGTGGGCTAATGGTGGCCTTGAACACGGGAGATGGACATCAGGACATAAGCAGGATAGACAAAAGAGGTGAGTCACAAAGGGCTTCATCCTGGCCATGAGGTGGAGGTGGCCGCAGATGCTTGTGACGCCTGCGAGCCACCCTTTCAGCCGCCTGATTTCAGCACCCTTGTCATGGGCAGTTCCTGGCACTCCCCAGCATCCCACATCTCTCCCCTTTGCTTTCTCCAGCCCAGGGAAGGCCGCCCAGCTGTCCGGAAGTGCAGGGCAGTTAAAGTCCCAGGGTTAACCGTCAGCCAGTGGGGCAGGGGTGAGTGGTTGGATGCCAGGCCCCCCAGACAATTCGGAGTGGCCCCGACAGTGACCGTTCCTGAGTGCGCTCTGCTGAGTTTCCTCTTCTCTCGTCTCACTCCCCTGCTCCCTCCTGCTTCCTGGCCCCATCCTCCAAACAAACCACCCGTACCAAGTCCTTGTCTCAGGCTCTGCTTTCAGAAAACTCAAACTAAGACAGAGCCATTAAAGCTTATTTCAGAGATGAGTAACAGCATTGATTTTTTTCACCCGGAAGGATCACCACGGGCACTTGACAGAGTGTGGGGTGAATGCTGGTGCCAGATGGCAGTTGAGGACCAGTTAGAAGGCTCTAGCAATGGTGAACTTGGGGTAGGTACACAGGAGGCGACACACATTTGGTAGGCAGGATTTAGGGACCCTGCTGGGTGATTATTTGTGGGTGATGACCAGGAAAGGGAGGAATCTTCGATGACTGCCATACTTCTGACCTGGCTGGTGGGCTAGACGGTCGTGTCTCCAACAAGGACCAGATAGCAAATGCAGGAAGGGGGCCAAGTCAGGACCTTGGGCGCAGACGTGGTTGACGGCCTTGTTTGGACGTACGAGGTTTCCCTCTCTTCTCTTCCTCTCCAGTGCAAAGATGTTTTATCTTTCCTGTCTGTCCGTTTACACCTCTACTATGTTGAAAGATACCTTTGCTCAGCATGTGGAATAGTTAAGGAGAACTGTGGCAATCCCTTGGTGCCTGGCAGGGTTGCAGGAAGAGGTAGGTGATGCAATCAAACGGGGTCACCGAGAAGAGTTTAACAAAGGAAACCAGCAAGGGAGATGCGTCCCCAGGCTAACGATGGAGGGGGGGCCTGGTCACCAGGGCCAGGGGACAGAGCTGTACCCGCAGAAGAGGGCTAACAAACATGTCGCTTTAGTCAGGGGATAAAGTCATTCCAAAGGACTACTGCAGGAAGCGGTCCGGGGGATAACTCTCCTCCTGACTCCCCATCCCCTACCAGCGCCTAACAGATCGAACTCAGCTGGAGGCCGGAGGGCAAGGGAATCCTTCGCTGTCTCTTGGGGCACCAGAACAGTGCACCTGGCAGGCAACTGAAAAACATCTGGCACTTGCTTAGAAAGAAGTCCTGGACAGGTGGGGGGCGCCTGGGGGGCTCAGTCGGTTGGGCGTCCGACTTCAGCTCGGGTCATGATCTTGCGGTCCGTCCGTGGGTTCGAGCCCCGCGTCGGGCTCCGTGCTGACAGCTCGGAGCCTGGAGCCTGTTTCGGATTCTGTGACTCCCTGTCTCTCTGCCCCTTCCCCGCTCGCCTTCTGTCTCTCTATCTCAAAAATAAACAAACATTTAAAAAAAATTTTTTTTTAAAGTCCTGGACAGGCAAATGAGGGCCACAATTATCTTCACCAATCAAATCCAGATGTCTTGCTCCTGCTTCTTCTTATGTTCTATATGTCACCTCCTCAATCGATGGGACATTTCAAAATTTTATAGACAAAGACTGCTTTTAAGGACAATGCGCGGCACTGACAGAGGCAGTGGGGAGAGGGCACATCCCCTAACACAGGCGGTGGGATTCTAAACCGCCCCCACCTTTCTCAGGAGCAACACGTATCCAGGTTTTAAGAGTGCCGAGCCCTTTAGGATAAGACTCGTAGAAAGTTGTCCCAAGTGAATATTCGGACTAGACTAAACAGGTGTGCATCACAGATGTTTACGGAATGCTGTCAATAGCACCAAAGTTAAATCCACGAAACAAATACATCAGAGACATGAGGTCCGTGTGTTCAACAGTAGACACTTGGCTTTAAAGCTAATGGTGCATCCGTATGACGAAGTGTGACGCCATTCACTTCAGATGGATTGATAAGGAAAATGAGCATAATCTAATGCACTGTGGAAAAGCACAACATAAAACAGTGCGATTCCATTCTTGGCTGTACATATGGCTTGAGGTGGAAGAGATAGATAGGTAGGTAGGTAGGTAGGTAGATAGATAGATAGATAGATAGATATCTAAATATACACATATACATTTCTGCAGATAGATAGATATGTCTTCTTTGTCTATGCATGGCCCCTGTCTGTGTGTCCTCCTACCTCAAGCCATAACCACTGCCTTGGCTGATGGGTACTTTTCATCCCTTTCTGTGTAGCCCTGGTCTGAACTGGAAAAATTCTGCCAGCCAAGAGGAATCCTTATTTAGTGGTGTTGTCAAAGTGGCCTTCAATAGCACATTCATTCTGCACTCTCGAATGCAGCCAGGAAAGAGAAGGGGGGTGAGGGAGAGAAGAAGAAGAAAAAGCCAAGTGTTTGTGTAAGCGTTTTTGGGGACGCTGAGCTCAATAAGGCAGGTGTGCCGTGCGGGCTGCTTCAAGACCACAGGGGCAAAGAAGCAGTTAGAACACTAATTAAAATGTGCCAAAGCTGACGCCCCATCACATCCAGCTGCAGAAACCCAGAGGTCAAAGTGCTTAAGGATGCATAAAATGCGGATTTTTCCATAATTATTTAAATATGTGTTAATGAGTGCCACAAAACAGTCGGAGTATGTCCATGAAAGCATTAAAAATAAAGGGAAGTTGAGAAGGAGTAGTTTGGGCAGTAGGAAAAGTACTCACTTTGGGGTCAGACCACCCCACCCCCCAGTTTCTATTTTGGCTCTGGACCTGCTCCACAGAGTAGGTCACACAAGCTCCCCGGGGGCTCCGTCTTCTCGTCTGAAAATGAGCGGGGGACGGGAGGGGGGACCCTGGCTACAAAACCCCTTCGTGATCAGAATCTGCCAATCTCCTCTATCTGATGAGATCAGAGAATAAGAATTGTCCAGGGAGAAGGAACGTCAAGAAGGTGGCGGAATTCGGTGTGTTTTCTTGGCAACACCAGCAGAGAAAGGGCGCTGTTTGTTAACCAGAGGAGTCAAGGATATAAACGGGCCATTCAGAGAAAGCTGTGATGCACGCGGCAGGGGCAGGGGGCTCAAGCAGGTATGCCGCTAAGCGCTGGGCCCCCTGTCCTACCCGTGGGTGGACGCCCGGTAAGGCATCGGCGTGGCTCAGAGTCTCCGGTTAAAGAGCGAGCCGTTGACAGCATTTGCTGGGAGTGGAGGGACTGCAGGAATGGCATTTCCATCATTTTTTCCCCCGAGCAGGGAAAGAAACAAGAAAGAAAGAAAGAAACCCAGGCCAAGACCTCACTACACACCATGCCTTGACACCTAGTCCTTTATGGGAGCTGCCACTTCCAAAATAAAGAGCGTAGTGATTCCGGGGTAATTTTTTGCCTGCGTTTTTGAGGATGTTTTGGGCTTTTCATCTCCTTTGAAGGCGCGTCACCTAATTACGCCTCTTTCATCCATGTATTCCCCAGTCGGAACATGCCGGTCCCCTCTACGGCAATTGATTATGACTGAGGGGTTTCCACATTCCAGCTGGTGCAGAGAGCCTGGGTATTCGTGAATACCTGAATAGAATAAACTCCTTTAATCCAAAAACAAACTCCTCCTGAAAGAAACAGCCTGAAAAGGCCTTTCATAGACTGTTTTCCAACTCACTGGTTCACGGTTTCCTTGGATTCCACTGTGCTTCCTGTACTAATGGTCTCTGAATGCATTCCCAGCTGTGGCTTACTGGTCTACCGAGGTCCCTGGCATCAAAGGGGAAGAAGGAAACCAGTAACACGGCAGATACTCACAGGGGCTGTTCAGACTGCACAGGTTGAAACTGAAAGGAAATATACGTGGGTGAGCGTGTTGCGCTCTTTCTAGAACTTTTTTAAAGACTCGCTGCTTGGGGTAATGCCGTAAAGGCAACGTCGTGGTCATACGGCACACAGGTGGGATTTATCCGCCAGGTTGAAAGCAGATTGCTTGAATTGGCATTGAACACTCATACATACAGGCCCGATCACACTATTCTAATAAGTGGATTTGCTTTTGGAAGATTGACAACTTGACTTGAAAACAGCAGCCTAGATGGTTGAGACTGTCGTGGACCCATTAAGAGGGGACAGAACTGAGCAGGGGCTGACACGTGGCCCAGCGGGCACGAGATACCCTGAGACCGGAGCCCTGGGCTTGGAGCTTGAGACGTGAATGTGAGCACCAGATGGTCACTCACCGGCCCACACGTGGCCTCTCCAGCACGACGGTCTCAGGGGTCACACTTCTTGCTCAGGGTCTGGCTTCCCCCAGAGCAGGAGTCTCCGGAGAACCAGGGGAAGCCAGGGGGGCCCGTTAGGACCTGGCCTCGGACGTCATGCAGCTTGACTTCCACTGTATTCGGTTGACGGTCCCAGGCCCCCAGATTCACGTGGAAGGGACAAAGGCAAGTCGAGCCATGGAAGACTATGACCTCGAGATGCCAGGGTAGCCACGTTTGTGAACGGCACTCCGCCTCGGGGCCGGGAAGCACAGTCGGGCATCTCTATTGTCTAGACTTGATTTGACTTCTCATGTGCCTTCCTGTTAGAAAAGAAAAACAGCCTCTAAGAGGGTGATGTTTCTTTGTTCAGATTCTTTTTTTAACAAGAGCTTTATTGAGGTATAATTGGGATAGAACAAACCGCACGCATTAAAGCATAGCAGTTGATAAGTTTTGACAAATATACGTGCCTGCGAATTCGTGACTGCAATCCAGAAAATGAACATAGCCATCCCCCCAAAGTTTCCTCGTGGCCCTTTGCAATCTGTCCCTCCTACTCCCCTACCTATCGGTGCCCTGATCCCGTGGCAGCCATTGATCTGTTTTCTGTCACTATGGAGTTCTGGAATTTTCTGTGCATGGAATCATAAACCCTGCACTCCTTTTTGTCTGGCTTCTTTCATTTGGCGTAGTTATTTTGGGATATACCTATGTTGTAGTACGTGCCAATAGTTCATTCTGCCTCTAAGGGCTGAGTGGTAGTCTGGTATATGGATATGCCACTCATGTGTTCATGGACGTCTGAGGTTATTATAAATAAAACTGCTACGTGCATATGCTTTCATTTATCTTGGGTAAATGCCTAGGAGTGGAATGGCCAGATCATATGTTGGGTATACATCTGACCTCTTAAGAGATTGCCAAACTGTTTTCCAAAGTGGTCGTGTACTGACTTCCAGTTTCCAGTCTGACATGTAAAAAGCTTGGAATCACTCCCCTTCTTGCCTAACAACCCAGAAGCCAATGACTTTTCTCAGACATATCAGAGAACGGGATCACAGGGCAAACCGTCAGAGTCGCAAACAAGGTCTGCGTCTTTGGAACAGAAGCTGCTGGAACCGTAAACTCATGGGAACATTTACAAGACAACTTGCTGGAGGCCAGGCGTCAGTTAGTGTGAGGGCGAGAAAGTCCCAGGGGTGCAGTCTTAGAGACTTTTGTACCCTCGTGGGTCCTACCCCAGGAACCCCACCAGGGTCTCGCCATGAAGCACTGAGAAAGATCCCCTCGTCACTCTGCAGGGAGAAGGGGAAAGTCACCATTTTGAATCACGCCCAGAGCATTGTGCGCAACGAAGTCCTACCCTCCGGGACAAGAGACTACCAGATGTTTGTCTCTTCGGGGGAGGACGGGCTACGATTCTAGCCTTCCGGTCTCACCTTAGGAGGGAAAATAAGCTTGAAACTTCTGAGACAGTCACAGCCCAAGGACACAGACCCACTGAAAGACCGAGATTGAATCATGAATTTATGCAACAACGCCCTCCCCAAACCTTACCACCACCCCGCGGCCTCCGGTAGACAGTGTATTGCAGCGGAGAAGCCGTAAGACACAGACCCCACGGGAGGAAGAACTGTTAGGGAAGCCCACGGGCAGCAGTGGAGACACAGAGTTTGAAGCCACAGCACCTGCAGCCGCAGGAACATCGAGCCCAGCCCAGCTCCCAGCCAGATCATCCCGGAACCTCACGCTATCTCCCTCTGTTTCTATGACCCGACGCACCGTGTCTGGCTTTCAGTGGAAAATGACAACTCATCTGAAAAGGCGAGAAAACACATGCTCGAGGGACAAAGCAAGCCTCAGAACAGGCCTTGGATTTACACAGACTTGAGGGAGAGCAAGAGAGCAGGGCACTTATAATAACCACGACTGGAGTGTGAAGGGCTCCCGTGGACAAAGGTGCACGCCGTGCAGGAACAGGTGGGCAAACGCAAGTGGAGAGGTGGAAACTCTACACGAGAATCGCAGGAAAGTTCTGGATGTCAAAATGGCTGCTCCGTTCTGCACTCCCACCGACACGTGCACCCCTGCCTCCCATACCCTGGCCAGCTTGGGTGTATCCAGACTCTCATCGTGGCCGCCTACCCAGCGGTGTGGAGGCACCTCACTGGGGTTTAAATCTGCATTTCCCAAACAACTCACCATGTGGGACGTCTCTTTGGGGATTATTTTCCATCCATAGATCTTCTCCCATGATGTACTTTAAATATTTTGCCCCTGCTTACATCGAGTTGCTGGTTCTCTTACGACAGGGTTCCAAGCATTCTTATATATTCCGAATAAAAGTGCTTTAACTGAAATGTGATCTTTCTTTTTTAAAATTTTTTTAACGTTTACTTATTTTTAAGAGAGAGGGACACAGAACATGAGCAGGGGAGGGGCAGAGAGAGAGGGAGACACAGAACCCGAAGGGGGATCCAGACTCCGAGCCATCAGCACAGAGCCCGAGTCCGGGCTCAAACTCACAGGCCGCGAGATCACGACCTGAACCGAAGTCGGACGCGTAACCAACTGAGCCACCCAGGAGCCCCAGAAACGTGATCTTTCAAACATCTCTCAACATGGAGCTTGTCTGACCATTGTCCTAACTTTGCTTTGGAACAGCAGGGGGTTTGAATTTTGAGACAATGCAGAGTTTTCCATTATCCGTTTGTAGGTCACGCCCATCTGCAAGCTACAGAACATGGCGGACCTAAGAAGTCTTTGTCTAACAGGCCACCTGTTTGCTCCTTTAGCCAAGAAGTTTTACAGTTTCAGGGTTCACAGTTGGATCTGCGATCCGCTTGGAGTTAACTCTGACGTGTGGGATAGTTGGTATTTATTAGGGTGAGGAGGTTTCCTTCCACCCACTGTTCTCTAAGAGTGTTGTAAACCAGGAATGGGTGGCAGCTTTTGCCAAATGTTTTTTTCTGTCTCTTTGGAGATGATCACGTGACTCTTTCGTTAGATTGTTAATATGATGAGTTTCACTGACTTTCTAATCAATGAGTCCGATCTTCTGGGGCAGAACTGTGAGTTCTTCGAGTCCTTTGAGTGTATCGATGGATTTGATTTCCTAGATTTTGTTTAGAATTTCTGCTTCTGTGTTCACGAGGAATGTTAATCCGTAGTTCCGTCCTCTTACCATTTCTTTGTCCAGATCTGGTATCAGGGTGGTGCCAGGTCATGAAATGTGTTGAGTAATGATCCTTCCCTTTCAGTTTTCTGCACAAGTCTGTGCAAAATTGGAAAAAAAAAAAATCACTTTCCTTAACTGTTTGGTAGACTTCACCAGTGAAGCCACAGGGGACTAGCATTTTCTCTGTGGGAAGTTTCTTCAGTGGGATAGGACTCCTGGGGTCCCCTGTCTCCTCCAGCGTTAGCCATGGTGGCCTGTGTCTTTCCAGCAGCCTGCCCACTCCCTCCACGCTGTCCGTGAGACCTGCGGTCGCGTCCACACTCTCGTGCCCGATACTGGTAACCGGCATCATTTCTGCTCTTTCCTGATCAGCCCGGCTAAGTGTTTCTGGATGGTATCGATCCGCTCAGAGAACCCAATGTGGGCTCTCTGGCTCCTCCCTTGTTTCCTGTTGGGAATCTCTCTCCGGGAGGGGGTACTCGCTCTTCCTCTTTGCACTGGGCCCACGAAGCTCCTGGAGAACCATCTCGCTTGTCCCTCCCTGGCCCATGGCCGAGCTCCAGGACAAATTCACCTGCCAGCTGCCAATTTCCTCAGACCCCTCTGCCAGGTGCCACCAAATTATACGTGGCAGAGTGAATTTTTCAAAGGGGAGGCATCCCAAGCAGATGTTGAGGGAAGGTTGATTTGGGAATATTCTGCGTCCTGACAGAAGAGCTTTCATGACAGGGATTGGATCACGTGCAATATCCATTTGGGGACCGGGACATTCGGGCCCTGGCTCTGTCTCCTGCTAACACGTGACCTGGAGCAAACGGCCAATCTGTCTCAAACGGAAATGACAACGATAGTGTTGTCTGAGGACGCGATGAGTTGGTAAATGCGAAAGGCTCAGCCCAGAATCTGGCCCGGGGCAGGCATTCGCTCGCGGTTGCTGTACAAGAGGACGGTGAGCATCGCGGCCTGGGACTCCACTCCCTTCACTACCGGAAAGGAAGGGTTTATGATCTTCCTTTTCTTGTGTTGATGTTGGAGGCAACGTTTATTGGTTGTAAATGTTAAACATATAAACCCGTGGTACAAATCCACGCACGGTGCATTTTGTGCTATTAGGATGTGTCCATGGACACACCTGGTCAAGCACTGAGGTTTGCATTTCCAACACCCGAAATACACTCCGTTAGAACAAGCGTTGCTTCGGGAAGTTTGACGACCCCGTGGCTGTGTCTCGGGAAGATCATGGACCCAGGGGTTTGCCCGGCCCGTGCTCCCCCAGGATGCAGTTGTGTTCACACGGCAGGGCAGACGTTGGGGCGGGGGGGGGGGGGGGGGGGGCAGCAGTGGTGGGTGTGGGGCACCGGCCTCTGCAGCCAAACCAGCGGGTCTGCTCCGTGGTGGGATTGTCCTCGTCCTCGCTGGTGTCCTGGGGCAGCAGGCTGCAGAGCTGGGGAGGGAGAGCCGAGCCGGACAGAGGGTCTGGCTGGGTGCGGCGGGGGAGAGCGGGGAGGGGCCGGCTGTGCCCGAGACTCAGCCCGACGGCCGAGCAGCTCACCTCAACCGGTATGAGCCTTTATGACTGCGTCTGGATCATGTGGCCCGTGTGGCTCGGAGTGACCTCCAGGGGCCGTTCAAGAAAGCCAGGCAGCCTCGTTGGTCTGCTTGGGATGCTTGCCCCGGGAGCCTTTGACTGGCACAGACGATGCCCAGAATCCAGCCACACGTAGACCGAGAGCTGGCGTGGGGTCTGGAGAGAGAGGAAGGGAGACGGAGACAGAGGGAAGAGAGCTGGACAGACCCAGCTGTTCCAGCCCCGGCTGCTTCGTCCCCCCCCGCCCAGGCATCCGCTCCGTGAGGGGCTCTTCCCCCGGCGCAGACCAACCCCCAACCGCCCGCAACTGCCGGAGGCTGCCGGCCGAGTGCCGTCCACCCCGAGACCCGTGCACGACACAAGTGATTGTTGTCGCCCTGTATTACCATGTGGGGAGGGGCTGGAAAAAGTGGCACCGAGCCCGTGGCCTTGTACGAGCGACTGCATTTCCCTGGGGCCTCGGGGTCTCCGCCGGTAAAGTCACGATCCGTGAGGCAGACCTGTGAGCATTTCTGGGAGAGTCAGTGAGCCCACTGGGAGGGCATCACCGCGTGCCTGCCCTTTGGCTTCTGCCCCCGTCTCCATCCGTGCGCCCCCTCTGCCCCCGGCTCCGTTTTGTGTGACTCTCCCTCTGTCCTCACTCCCTCGCTGGTGGGGACCCTGTGTTCCTGGCTGCCATAACCTAGGGCCTGGATCGGGGCCTCACACACGGAGGACACTCGGTAAAGATTTGCCAAGTCACGGGTGACGACTTTTCTGCGCTGGGCTGAACCACGGCTCTTGGGGTATCCGTGGACAGCAGAATGGGGGTGACACGCACACACGGGCACTCAGACGCTACCAAGGACCCAGAGAGCCATCCAGGGAGGACATCTGCACGTAGGGGAGCCCCGAGATGCTGGGAACTCGCACGGCTCCCCGACCGTGGGCGCCCACCCGGCACCAGAGCCCCGCAGGCTCGTCTAGACCGAGGAAGATGGACCGTGGGGAAGCCGCCAGCCCGCAGGGCAGCTATGTTAGTCTCCCAGGGCTGCTGGGAAGAAAACCACCACAAACTTGGTGGCTAAAAGCAACACTATTTTGCTGCCTCCTGGCTCTGGTGGCCAGAAGTCCAAAATCAAGGTGTGGGCAGGGCTGGCTCCCTCGGGAGGCTCCGGCTGGTGCCTGTCCCCCAGCTCTGGTGGCAGCGGGCAGTCCCAGCTTGTGCACATGCCATCCCAGTCTCTGCTTGGTCCTCATATGGCCTGTCACCTCCTCTTCTGTCCCTTATAAGGACGCTTGTCATTGCATTCAGGGCTCGTCTAAATCCAGGGTGACTTCATCTTAAGATCCTTAATGACATCTGCACGGAAGTGTTTTCCAAATAAGGTCCCATTCACCCGTGCCAGGGGTCAGGGTACACGTATGTTTTTTGGGGGGGAACACGTTCCAACCTGCGATACGCTAAAGGTAACGTGGTGCAAGATAAAGGGAACCCATGAGCCCTAGGCTTGCCCTGCCCCCTCCAGCCAGGTGACGGCCACCTCTCGGAGCCTCAGTCTTTCCAATCTGGAAAACGGATCGCCCCGCAGCATTGCCGTGAGGAGTCACTGAGGCGGCACGTACAAGGCCGCCCACGCTGAACTTGGCCACACAGTAGGGCCTCAACGACTGGCAACCCAGCATTATTTTGACCTAGCAATTAGTGGCCAGCCGCACTCCACCCAGCCACCAGACAGCAATGTCGCTGTTCCGGGACCTGAAGGGCGACAGCCTGCTAGAAGGGGCAGGCTCGGTCCTGGTCTGCACGGCAGTGGGGGGAGGCCAGCAGAGGGTCGGTGGGGTGGGGCGGCGGTGGGGAGGGGTCCCTGGCTGGGAGGAGGCCTGCTGTTTCCCCTCCCGCCCCCAGGCCTGCAGGCGGGGGCTCTCCCGTTCGTCGGGGGCGGTGAGTGCCAGCCCAGACACAGCACTCACGACGTTCCCAGCGTGTCAGCCAAGGGTGAGCCTCCCCACACACTCGGAAGATAGAATTCTGGAAGGCACTCTGTGGCATTCTTGGACACCGATGGCTGCCTTCTGGAAGACACGTGCCCCTCAGCAAATGCGTCCTGCCCAGCCCCTCTCCCTGGCCTCCCCACCCCCAGACCCCCCCAAGGGCCCGCCGCAGACGAGGGGCTCCCTGGAGGGCTCACCCCGCCAGCCCCGGCTCTGCGGCGGGCTGAACCGGGCGGCCTCTGTGCTTCCCCGCCGGTGCCCCAAACCCGGCGCCAGCTCCCGGCCAGGGCAGGAGCCTTCAAGCGAGCCTGGATTAGAGGTTTGGGGTTTGGAACGTCCACTTTGGGATAAAATCAGAGTTTTTTTTTTTTTTTAAAGGAGACAATTCCAGAGACACTTTTTTTTTTTTTAAAGGAGACAATTCCAGAGACATGGTTTTTTTTTTTTTTTTTTTTTAAAGGAGACAATTCCAGAGACACGGTCTGAAAAACAAAACAGCTCTCTTAGCTCTTTGTCTGAAATAACAGCAGCTCCCACCACAGAGCCTGAATCGGCCCCAGCGCATCCAGCCGTCGGGATGTATCGTTTCCCTCCCAAACACCGGGGGCCTCGTCCCAGGTCCCAGCCGGCCCGGAGCCGCTCCCCGGGATGGGGGTGAGCAGTCCGGGCCGCAGAGCAGCCGGGCCGGGGCACAGGCGTCCCGGCAGGTGCATGCCAGCGGTGTCCTCCTCGAGGGCGCCTGAGGCTCGTGCTCCTGGCACAGTCTGGCCCTGCGCCCCTCCTGCTCCAGGCCCAGGCCCGTCCAGAGCCCCGGGGGTTTCCAAGGGCTTGGAAACTAGAGAACGCTTACAAGATGGATGTCTGCTTAACCGAAGCAGCAGCCCGGCTGTACTTAAATTTGGTTATCAGCACATAAAAATAGACACACAAAGAAGGAGCAGAAGGAAGGACAATGGCATGTTAACATCCTGCTTGTCTGTGGCTGTTGGATTATCTGCCTTAATTCCTTCTACTTCTGTGAAGATTTTCAGGGCTGACTTTTGCAATACCAGACACGATTTATTAAAAAACTACCAACCGAATCTTGTCTCAGGGCCAAAACGAGCTGCTTCAGAGAGTGGGAAGTGGGCCTTCTTGGAGAGCCGGGAGCCCCCCGGGGACGTTCCTTCTTTAAAGAGACACTTTTTAGAAACTCAGGAATAATCTGCATAGTTGAGTCGTCTGCTCCCCTGGGATTGCCGCTCCTTCGTTAGTTAAAGTGATTTACTGACTCACAGGAAACTTCGCCGCTGGACCAAGGAGTGACCCTATTTCCCAAGCATTTATTGAGTGTTTGCCCCGGGCCTGGCCTTGGCCGCCGCGTCGCTGTCCTGGGCGGACGCACAGTCTGACAGAGGACACGGGAGACAGGCCCTGTGTTGGGTCGCTCAGCAAACATCCCCCGAGCCCCCACCGTTTGGGGGTGCTGGGACACAGGAGCCTACCAACGACACCTGCCTCCCCGACTCCGCGGGTTTCACACTTACAGCAAATGTAGAGACAGTGGAACATGTGAAGTGCTTGGAAAATTCAGAGAGTCCTTCCGAAACAGTGGACGGAGCCACCCGTGACGGCAGCTCTGGAGGAGCATACGTCTCAAGGGGGACGTCGGGGTGGAGTTTTGTCCGCCTGGGATTTACACGGCCACACCCGCAGCACCGCGGAACGTGACCAAACCTTGGATCGGGAGCCCCCGAGATGACACATCTCCGCGCCGCCTGCCCCGCCCCCTTCACACAGTGGCCAAGGCTCCTGTTTGGAGGAGGCCCGGCGGGCCAGGCGGGCAGCCCACCCACGGCCCCGAGAACACGCACTCCCAGCAGGAAGCCAGGCACCCTGGGCGGCCCCTCTCGAGAGGCCCAAGGGCTCGGCCCTCTTCCTTTAGCCAGGTGTGTGTGCCCAGGAGGGTGTGCAGGGACACCCCGACCTGTGTCGCCCTGGCGGAACCTCCTCCCCTGACCTTGGCCGCCGGCAGGAGCCACAGGGAGCAGCCTGGTCCCCGACACGCAGCCCGGAAGCGGGGGCCTCGTGCAGGCCGTGGGCACACACCGCCGAGAGAAGATGGGGCTCTCTCCTTGCACATGAGGCTCCCGGCCCCGAGACCCTGTTGGCAAGACGGTGCCCCCCAGCCCTCGGTGTGCAGACCCTGCCTGACCCACAGCGGTCACCAGAACCAGCCGCGGCCAGACCTGGGCAGAAGACATTTTGCTCAGCCGCATCTGGGAAAAGCCGAGGGACGACGGCTGGCTCGTGGCCTTTTGACCGCCTCTCTCTCTCTGTGTGTCAGTCACGTTCTGATTCACACAGACATGTGTTTGGGAGGCTGCCGGGGGAGACCTCAGAGCGGCCAGAGCCTCCCTCCCCTGGGGCCATGAGGGCATCGCTCACC
The DNA here is from genome assembly GCF_028018385.1 of Neofelis nebulosa. Taxonomy (NCBI): domain Eukaryota; kingdom Metazoa; phylum Chordata; class Mammalia; order Carnivora; family Felidae; genus Neofelis; species Neofelis nebulosa. The sequence continues at coordinate 59,595,988 of NC_080798.1, read as the reverse complement.
TCTGCAGGCCTGTGGGCGCAGGTCCCCCACTATTCACTCGTCAGGTGTTCGCGGGGTCCTCTAATAAGCCACATGCTGCTCCGGGTCGAACAGACCACAGCCCTGAACAGAGCAGGCGAAGATCTTTTGTCCCTTAAGTACAAGAGATTTTTCTGAGCACCTACTATGTGCCAGAGGCTGCCAGGGGAGGTGAGCGCCAGGTGGCGGGGGTTCTGGGCTCTGGTGCCGGGGCTGGGACACAGGAAGGCCCCGGGTTACAGCACA